>NW_020954556.1:3852250-4056519 GCF_900497805.2 Vombatus ursinus | reverse complement strand
TCTATCTATCTATCTATCTATCTATCTATCTATCTATCTATCTATCTGTCATAAACTGGAAATAGTCTCAGAGACAAGGATTAAGGAGAACTGGGAAAAGCTTATTGTGAGAAATGTTTAGCTGAGACTTGAAGAAAGCCAGGGAAGCCAGGAGGCAGAGATAAGGGGTAGGGGGGAGAGTTCTAGGCATGGGAGACAGCCACGGGAAAAGTTCAGAGTTGGCAGATGGGGTTTCTCATTTGAGAAACAACAAGGAAAGAAGTGTTACTTGAGGGGAGTGAGGTGGAATAAGACTGGAAAGGTAGGAGGGGGCCATGTTGTGAAGGGCTTTAAAAGTCAAACAGAGGATTTGATATTAGATCTTAAAGTCAAGAGACCAAAATCTTTTCCCCAACTCTGCCCCCAACTCACGACTCACTGCATGTCCAATAAACTTCATTAGGTACTCTCCAGATATCACGTATGTGTAGGGAGGTCAGGTGGGAGGTACAAGTAACCTCCACAAACCAGCACATATAATTTCCCAGGATGCCTGGTCACTAAGGAGGGGAGAGAGAACTGAAATGACTTCCACCCTCCACTATCCTGACCACTTTCTTCTCCCCTGAAATCAAAACACATTATTGCTTTCTCTGGCTCTTCTGAGCACTTCTGGAACAGAGAAGCTTGTTCAAATGATGTCATATCAAGTCAAGTCAATAAATCATTTCATTATTTCTTCTCTGAATGTTTACCTTGCAAATTGATGGAGAATAAACTTTATGATGTATAGATACAAATTCACATAGAAATAAAATGCAGATTATATATAGTGCCATACAAAATTTGCTTTATTCCTACCTAAAATACTTATTATCTCCTTAGCTATATAATATGCCTGGATATGACTGGGGATTATGCAGAGAACATAGTTCTAGACTTTTATGTATGTATTACATCCATAAAAAATCATTAAAACACTAATTTTCTCTTCCTTTACTTCTTTCCTCCCTCTCTTCCTTTTTTTTTTGTGAGGCAATCGTGGTTAAGTGACTTGCCCAGGGTCACACAGCTAGTAAGTGTCAAGTGTCTGAGGCCAGATTTGAACACTCAGGTCCTCCTGACTCCAAGGCTGGAGCTCTATCCACGGCACCACCTCGCTGCCCCCCTCTCTTCCTTTCTTTCTTTTTCCTTGCTTCCTCCCTCCCTCCTTCCCTTCCTTGCTTTCCTCTTCCCTCCTCCCTCCTTCCGTCCTTCCCTCCCTTCTTCCTTCCTTTCTTTCCCCGTTCCTTCTTCTCTCTCCCTTCCATCTCTTCCTATTTTCTTTCTCTCTCCCTCTTTTTTATTTTTTGTCAGTACCTGTGACTTCATGGTGAAGCTCTGCACAGATACAGATTAGCAACTGGCCGAAGGCTCTGAGAGGTTGTGACTTGTCCACGGGACCTGCACCTAGGTTTCTCTGATGCCAGAGTGAGCCCTCTGGCCACCATGCCACACTCTCTCTTTCAACTACACTTCCATCAGAAAAACTCTCTTGGTATTTTCACCATTCTTCTTGCTTTTCTGTAAGTCAACCCAAAATCTTTGAAGAAAACTAGACTCAGGGGCAGCTAGGTGGCGCAGTGGATAGAGCTCCAGCCTTGGAGTCAGAAGGACCTGAATTAAAATCTGGCCTCAGACACTTGACACTTACTAGCTGTGTGACCCTGGCCAAGTCACTTAACCCCAACTACCTTACCCCTCCCCCCCAAAAAAGAAAAGAAAACTAGACTCTTCTAGCAGGAATACTTCCTTCTCTGGCCAGAAAAGAGTAGGAGCTCCCCTGAATTAGCAATGATGTGAGCAGTTGGTTGGAACAAGTACCTTCCAAACCAGTAAGTTTTCACAGAGGTGAAGCCGCCCAACTGGTTTCAGGCCGACATCAGATAAGGGACTTTTCTTTTAAGAAACTGAACTCTTTGATGTCCTTAGAATGAAGGTGCTATTCAAGTTGTTATTGAAAATAACTTGCAAATTAGGCTTATGGGTCATAAACACTTGACACAGGCTATGAAGTAAGCCTAGTTGGAATTCATTGTTTAATATCCTACCTTCGTTAAATCATGTATCATTCATATAGCTGTTGAATGGTAAACCTGATAAATTATATGTTTGTTGAATGATTCAAAAAATAGCAAAACTCATATATCAGAAGTTATTGAGTAGTAGGCAACAAATATAGAGGCAACTAGATGGCTCGGTGGATAGAGCACAGGGCCTGGAGTCAGGAAGACCTGAGTTCAAATCTGACCTCAAACACACAACTAGCTGTGTGACCCTGGGTAAGCTACTTAACTTCTGCTTGCTTTAATCCACTGGAGAAGGAAATGACAAACCACTCCAGTATCTTTGCCAGGAAAACCCTATGGACAGTATTGGTCTGCTATGCTCTATGGGGTCACAAAGAGTCAGACATGACTGAATAACAAGGCAACAATTATAACTTGTAAGCTAGAGACAGACTACTCAGAGAAAACGGACAAAATGAAATAAATATCTTCCCATCTTCATTCCTGGACATACATTTGGCCAATTCTATTCTGTCTTCTTTTAGTATCCTCTAATTGCTTTGTACATATAAATCTGTCTTAATAAGTAGTTTATAAGCTCTTTGGTGTTATGGACCACTATATATTTCTTTTTTATCCCTCCAATAAGTTCTTGGCACATAGTAGGTGTTCAGCAAATTCAGGTTAAGGTAAATGGGGTGGAACTGATTTCTGTTAGCAATGCACAATGGGACAGAGAAACAGGTGGGGTCATATACTAAAGATGAGCTCTGAAAGTTCTGTTAGCACTTGGGTTAGAGAGAAGGGGGTGCTTCCATGAAGTTGTTGAGAGGTACATGGTGCAGTGCATAGGCTAGTGAGAAAGTGAATGGCCAGCTCTGGGTAGCTTATAGCAGGCTAGTTGCAATGGTCACTTAAATAAATAGGCTAGAATTAACAACCAGGTACTAAATTATAATTAAAAAAAAAAACAAGAAGTTCAGAATACCATTCTCCTTCTCCTCCTAAGACTTCCTCTTATTTTTTCTATTATACAATAAAAATTAAATGTTGATGAATCATGGAATGTCAGAGTTGGAATGGACTTCAGAGGCCATCTAATATAATTCATGCTTTAATAGGAATCCGCTTTAAAATATTCACAACATGTGATCATTCAACCTCTGCTTTAATACCCCTAAGTGAGGAGGAACCCATTATTTCCCAAGGTTGCCCTTTTCATTTTTCAATAACCTTCATTAAGAATGATTTTGTTGCTATTATTGTTGTTATTATAACATTGAGCCTATACTTGCCTCTCCATAACTATTACACATTGTTATTCTTCCCTCTTAGGTCAAATAAAACAAGTCTAACACATGATCTACATGACTGTCCTTCAGATATTTATAGATATCATGTGCTCCCAAACTCTTTTCTTCTCCCTAGGTC
Source organism: Vombatus ursinus (assembly GCF_900497805.2). Classification (NCBI taxonomy): domain Eukaryota; kingdom Metazoa; phylum Chordata; class Mammalia; order Diprotodontia; family Vombatidae; genus Vombatus; species Vombatus ursinus. The sequence goes on along the minus strand of NW_020954556.1, from coordinate 4,053,061 downwards.
CTTTGATTGATCTTTGTCATGTTCTCAAGGATCCTTGCCATCATGGCCACCCTCCTAAAACATGGGGTCTAGAACTAAACATGGTTTTCTAGATATGATCTGACCAGAGCAGAGGATAGCAGGACCATTTTCTAACCTTTGTTCTATCTACTGTGCCTCTCTTAATCCAGCCTATGATCACATTATTATTTTGGGTTACCATATTGCATCTTTGACTCACATGTAGTATACAGTCTACAAAATGCTCCAGATCTGTTTGACAATAACTATTGTTTGACATGCCCCCCCATCCTGCACTTAAGATATTTTTTTTAAACTCTGATTGGGCATTTTATATTTCTCCCTATTAAAATTTAATAATTTGACCCAGTGTTATATAATATGCTCCCATGACAATATTGCTTCTATTTCTCTATCCATTGATTTTCACCTAAATGTTTTCTAACCATCTTTAGTGTCAATCACTGGGACACCATGGGAAAAATATATTAAGCAATGTAACCTAAATATCAGGGAGCAAACCATAGAAAGGGCTTTAAGACAGATAATCATGTCAGACAAATTTTTAAAATTTCATCAAGAGTCTAGGTATGAAATAATGAGAACCTGCAGTGGTGGCTGTGGGAGTACAGAGAAGGGAACGTATACAAGAAATGTTATCAAGGTAGAAATGACAAGATTTCACAACAGACTGAATATGTGGGGTGAGTACAAGAAAGTAATTAAAGATGACACCTAGGATATGAACCTGCTTAATTGGGGAATGGTGGTGCTTTCAATTAGTAATAGTGAAATTTGGAAGAGAGGAGGGATTGTGGGGGAAAATACTAAATTCTATTTTGAGTTTAAGATATCTAAAGGATGTCCACTTCAAATGTCCAAAATGCAGATAGTGACACATTAACAGAGCTCAGGCAAGATGTTAGGGCTGGACAAATAAATCTGAGAATCATTTACAGCATCACAAAAATCTGGAGAAGACAGAGTATTCAGAAGAGGGTGATGCTAAGTGCAGAGAGTTCAAGAAGGATGACGATTCACCAAAAAAAAACAAAAAACAAAAAACCAGCAACCTTTAATGTTGGCAATTAAGAGATCATTGGTGACTTTGGAAACAATGGTTTCAGTTGAATGAGGTTGGAAGCCAGGATGAAGAAGGCTTAGAAGAGAGTGAGAGGAGATGAAGTAGAGACAGGGAGTGTAAACAACTTTCTCAAGCAATTTAGCTGATAAATGAAAGAGAAATATGGACCAATAGCTAGTAGAGATTGTAAAATCAAATAGAGTTTTTAAAGGATAGATGATATAGAGATGTGTTTGTCAGAAGCAGGGAAGCAGCCAGTAGATAGAGAAATACTGAAGATTAGAGAGGCAGCAGGAGGGATAAAGGGAGCAATTTACTAGGAAAAATGGGATGGAATAAGATCAAGGATGCATGTAGATGTGTTTGCCTTGGCAAGGTGAAGGGCTACCTCTTCATGAGGGATGGGGGAGGAAGGATATAAGGAGAAAGGAACAAATATTTATTAAATACTTACTATGTGGCAGAGACTGTGCTAAGCACTTTGCAATTATTTCATTTGATCCCCACAATGACCTTAGGTGATAGGTGCTATTATTATCCCTGTTTTATAGATGAGGAAACTGAGGCAAATTGAGGTTAAGTGACTTTCCCAGGATCACACAGCTAGTAAGCTTCTGAGGCTGGATTTGAACTCATTTCCTCTTGACTCCAACACTCTATGCATTTCGCCATCTAACTGTGTAGGGGTAAAGGAAGAAGCAGTAGGGAGAGATGTCTGAGTTATATAAAATTAAAAGGGAAGAAGAAAGAGCTTTCATTGAATGATTTCAGTTTTTCAATGATTAGGCAAGGTCCTTAGCTAAGAGGATAGAAGGAAAAAGTGCTATGAGAAGCTTTAGGAGGGATAAAAAAGTTTGTAAAAGCTGATTTGGTGAGTGGAATAGTAACTCAATTAGGAAGGTATAAAAGGATTGCCTTGCAGTGAGGGCCCAGTTGAGCTTATGTAACATAAATATGTAGTGGAACTAATCAGTAGGGTTTTGTGACTTTCTCCAGCTCTGTCCAGAAGTGTGTAATTAGGAATGTAAACAAAAGATGGAAGGAGTAATTCAAGGTTGGGGCTTGTTGAGGCATGATTGGTGAAAGAACGGGGTAGCAAGAGATGTAAGTTCAGAGGATAGTGTAGGGTTGAACTGATTTATCGATGAGTGAATAAGGAAAGGAAGAGGGTTCAGCCTGTGATATTTAAAAAGTTTGAGAGACATATTTTCTGAGTAATTTAGTCATTTTATTAATAAGGCTAGCATGTTTATTACTAAAAGAGGTCAATGACCCTCTTGAATGCCAAAGACCCCTATGGCAGTGGGCTCACAATTTATAAGCCCTTGGAAGAGCAGATGTTTCTGAGGGTGGCAATCAACTCTAATTGGTTAACAATCAGAGGATGCATATTAATAATGAGAGGTTGGGCTATATTCCAAAGAAGGTATTGTGAGTAAATGACTTGGATCACCCAAGTCTTGGTCAAAGAGACTTAACAATGTCCATATCAGCTATCTGACGAAAAGGAGAATCCACATTTTCTCAGACCTGTCTGAGTAAACACATTGAGCAAGACTCCTCCCATTGGCCAAACTTAGAATTTCTTTTATTGTCTAATTAGATATTAGCCTGGGTAAGTCTTTCTCTAAGATTTCCCACACTGGTTGATTTCTGGATGAGGAAGTAGAAAAGGGGGGAAACCTTGGTCCTGATTCCAATAATTAACTATTAACACAAGAGAGAAATAATCATTTCTCTCAAACCAGTGATGCCTTAGGAAAGAACTAAGGGATGGAAAGACTGGATGACACAGTGAAGATGAATAAGAAAGTAATTAAAGATGACACCTAGGATATGAACCTGCTTAATTGGGGAATGGTGGTGCTTTCAATTAGTAATAGTGAAATTTGGAAGAGGGGAGGGATTGTGGGGGAAAATACTAAATTCTATTTTGAGTTTAAGACATCTAAAGGATGTCCACTTCAAAAGTCCAAAATGCAGACAGCGACACATTATCAGAACTCAGGTAAGATGTTAGGGCTGGACAAATAAATCTGAGAATCATTTACAGCGTCACAAAAATCTGGAGAAGACGGAGTATTCAGAAGAGGGTGATGCTAAGTGCAGAGAGTTCAAGAAGGATGATGATTCACACAAAAAAAAAACCAGCAACCTTTAATGTTGGCAATTAAGAGATCATTGGTGACTTTGGAAACAATGGTTTCAGTTGAATGAGGTTAGAAGCCAAGATGAAGAGGGCTTAGAAGAGAGTGAGAGGAGATGAAGCCATGAGTCAGTGGGAAAAATGAAGTGACCAAAAGGTATGCTCTGATAAAGAAAAGTTAGAGTTTGTGAGCATAAATACTTGTGGCTGATGGCAAGATCAAGGTTATGACCACCTCTGTATGGAGCTGAGATAGGTTGGAGGACTATGTCAGAGGAATTGATTAGATTGGGGAACTGTGAAATTTGGGTATTTGAGAGAATATCATATTGAATATCATACATATCATGTATATTGAAGTACCCTAATATAAGGGTAGGAGTTGGAGTAGAGAAAGAGACTGTGAGCTAGGTACTAGACTCATTGAGGAAAGAAGGAGAAAGTCCTAGAGGTCACTAAGTAATAGTCACCAGTATCTGGATTGAGTGATAAATGTGAGTAATGTACATCTCAAAGGAGGAGAGGTTGCTCAGTGGTGGTGGCAGGGGGAGAGTCTGGAAGTAGCAATGAGGAGCAAACAGTGTTCCAGCTCCTCCTGAGGAGTAAGTTGGGGTATATGAGAATAAGTGCAAACAGTATTGGAATGGGTGACCAGTGATCCTCCCAGGAGGGAGTCTGGTCTTGTCAAATGCCAGAAGATAAGACACATGAGAAAGGGAAAGTTTTAAGATGAAAGTAAGTTTGCAAACTATGGAGCACACGTTCCAGAAAGTACAGTGGGAGGGCTGTTGTAAGATAAAAGTTTTAGTTCCATTTTAAGCTATTAAAACTTTTGGGACACTGTTGATACAAAAGGGAGGGAGGATAGGGGACAGTCTAGAGAAGACAGGCTTTCAAAATACTTAATCTAAGTATTATATGGTACTACTGGCATCGGTCATGTCAAGAGCAAGCCAGGAGCACTTTGATTTTGGATGGAACTCTGTGAGATTAAATTATGGGAGGATATGGACAAAAGTCAGACAGGATGGGCAGACATGGTTGCATTCAGATCAGTATCACTGAAGGAAATACCCAAATACAGCTCTAGTATTCTGGGAGAAAACTCATGTGCTCACAGAACTATTTTATCTTTTAGGAGGTGACGTGAACAAAATTGGGTAGAGTTAATCACAGAAGACTGCTTGGAAGAGCATTTGAACAGGATTTTAAAGAAGAGGAATATGGTTTTCTGAGGAGTTGCATGCATTTCAGTTAGGGGGGAATGACATGCATGAAAGCTCAAAAGCAAGACTGAACATGCATGTGTTTTGGACAGCAAGCATATTTGTTTGGCTGAAGAGAAAAATCCAAGCCAGAGATTAAAGGGAGATGATGAAAAGTTACATAACTGATTGAAAGCCTTGAAGAATAATATTTAAAGTAACTGGAGTGTGAAGCAGAACGTTGTATAATGGGGCAATTTATTATAATTTTGCCAACATGATGCAGATGAAAGAGCTGGGTTCAGAGTCAGGAAGACAGGGTCAAGATGTGCCTTCTGACACATACTGGCAATGTGACCCCGGACAAATCACTTAACCAACCAGGATCCCCATAATCTAGGGACACAGGAAAGGCTCTAATGTCACAATTGAGGAAATAACCTTTACTGACCTTGTGACCCAGATATATCAACATGAAATCCTTCTGGTGATCTGTGTGTTGAGGCCTTAGAGCAACTAAGTGACTCAGTCAAACACAAATTTGCCATAGGGACCACACACAAGCATAGGACAATTCATCAATAAATATAGAGAAAGGCAAGCAGGAACACCTAAACCTTGCAGCTGTATTCTCCTGCTGGGATGAGGTCCTATGGGGCAATATTAAGGAACAGGGCACGTTTAGCCTGGAGAAGAGGCTAGGGGAACATGATCGCCATTGTCAAGTTTCAGAAGGGCTGTCATATGGAGGATGGATTAGACTTAGATTTTTTTTGGCCCCAAAACAGCAGAGCCAGGAGCAATGGGAGACGCTTCAGAGAGACACTAGGTTTAATATCAAGAAAAGACAAACTTTGTAAGAATTAGAGCTGTTGGAAAGTGTCATGGGAGACTTTGAGAGGCAGCACATTCTTCCTCCTTTGAAGGCTTCAAGAAGGCAGGTGAAGATTTGTTGGCTGTTACAATGGGGAGTCCTTTGGAATATGGGTTACACTATATGGTTGCTGAGGTCTTTTCTGACTTCCAAATTCTGTGACTGTGAATCCTTGTATCCACCTCTATCAATCACTACAAGTCTATATGAACATTATCACATTGGCTAATTTCAAATGGCAGCAATAAAGGCTCTATTTCTCCCTACTTTTATATGCTAGCTCCAAGCTGGTCAAACATTGAAGATGCCAAGACCATCTGCTGCATTCCTGGTCCACCCCGAGTCATTCTGACTTTTGTCTTCCCACTGGCTTTGATGATTAAGGAAGAGAGAGTGAGGCTGATGACTTTGGGCAACTCTGCCTCACTTAAATACAATTCACTCTAGAGTCAAGACATAGCCCCATGATGTCACTGGTCCTCTTTGAAAACGAAGACAAACAACAACACCCAAGCAGCTGCCTCCAAATGGGAGAAAAGCTGGTGCCCTCCTCTGCACTATTGTTTCCTTCTCCTTGCCATAAATTAGCTGGCCTGCCTTCCTTGCTAAGCTGAAAGGTGCCCTGCCAATCAAATTACTTAACTCCTTCTTGGCCTTTCTACGGTCCTGACAGTACTATAGACAACTTTCCTTGGCTTCCGTGATTCTACATTCTCCTGGTTCCCCAAAGTTAATATTCATAAAGTCCCTTAAGGTTTTCAAAGCACTTTACCCTCATGTTCTCATTTGATAATCATAACAATCCCATTTTTCAGATAAGGAAGTTAAGACTGAGAAAGGTTAAGCAGCTTGCCCAGGAAGTGTCTGAGGTAGGACTTGAACCGGAATATTCCTGACTCCAAGTCCAGCACTCTGACCACCATGTTCAATCTTATGTGATTGTTCCCCTTTGGTCTCCATGGATTCCTTTTCCTCTTTCCTTGACCTAAATGTAGGCTTCCCCTAACACTCAGTCCTTGGTCTTCTCTCTTTATCCCTTAGCAATTTCTTCCACTCTCCATAGCAGCAATTATCATTTTTATCTCTATCCCTGACCTCTTACCTGAGCACTAGACACATATCTCCAACTGTCTGCTTGGCACTGATACCTAGATGATTCACTGGTCAATCAAGTTTAATGTTTCTAAAACTTCTTCTTTCCTTCCATCTTCATTCCCCTCAAACTTATCCTTCCTCCTGACTTCCCTATGTCTATGAGTGGTACCAGGCTGGATGCCCCAGAATCATCTTCCTCAGCTCTCACGTCCAAGTCCCATGAAGATGCCCTTTGTATCATTTTTGATGCATCTGTCTCCTCCTATGCATTCTTGCCACCACCCTAATTCTAGACCTCATTCTTTTGCCTAGATTGTGGTGGCATCAGTAGCCAAATGAGGTAATGTTTGTAAAGTACTTTGTAAACTTTAAAGGACTAGATAAATGGCAATTATCAGCTATTACCACTAATTAGTAGTTCCCTTAAGTGGTCCCCTTGCCTCCAGGCAAGCTGTCTAAGGTAGCCAGGTGCTGTAGTGGATAAAGCAAGACCTGAACTCAAATCCAGCCTCAGACACTTACTAGCAATGTGACCCTGGGCAAATCATTTAATGTCTGTGAGCTTTAGTTTCCTCCTCTGTAAAATGGGGATGATAATGGCACCTGGGCACCTAGGTGGAGCAGTGGATAGAATGTAGGGTCTGGAGTCAGGAGGACTCATCTTCCTGAGTTCAATTCCAGCCTCAGATACTTACTAGGTATGTGACCCAGGAGAAGTCACTTAACCCTGTTTGCTTCAGTTTCCTCCTCTGTAAAATAAGCTGGAGAAGGAAATGGCAAACCACTCCAGTAACTCTGCTAAGAAAACCTCAAATGGGGTCATGAAGAGTTGGTTACAACTGAAAAATAACACAACAACAATAACAACTACAAAAATGGCACCTGCCTCCCAGGGTTATTATGAAGATAAAAAGAGATATTATTTGGAAAGTACTTTGCAAACCTTAAAACGTTATATGAATGCCAGTTATCATTATCTAAACTGTTGGGATGGAAGAGACAGCTCCTTAATATCTGTAAAGCACTTAGCACAGTGCCTAGCACATAGAAGGTGATTAATAAATACTTGATCCCTTCTCCTTGCCCCTTAATTTGATAATAGAATGAAATAGTAATGAACATCAAGGCCATAGTCCCTAGTAAAGACCAGAATTTATCATGTAAAAACCACCACTCCCCCAGGGCAAAATACATTGAAGTCTCAAACATGAGACTTCAGCATCTTCTAAACAGAACTGAAACCACATTCACCAGCCCAGTGATAGAGGCTGAATGCCAGCCTCCAGTGAAGATTGAAAAGACTCAAAAGCTGGTAAGGGAGCCGGAGAGGCAAAGGGCTGTGAGTCAGCTGACTTAGAGGTCCCTGCTCCCTTTCAGATGAGTGGCAGCAGCCGAGAGCCGGGCACGGCGGGCTGGGAGACTGTATTGAGATTTCTCAGATGAATCACAATGAGCAAAATGAGTTTGCACTGGGATCTGAGCAGCTCTTCCAGGGACCTTAGGAACAGGGGACTAAAGAAGAACTCAATTTCTTTTACATCACTGTTGCCGGGTTTTGTGTGATTTCTGCTTCAGCCCCTCTTGCCCAGGGTCATTTTTCATTCTGTCACCTCCTCCACTCCTTCCAATTCTTCTCCCATTTCACCCCTTTCTTCTCCTCTTTTATTTCTCTGCCTAGTCACTTTGGCCAGCTCCAAACCAGGCCACCTCCTCTCCACAGGACTCTAGGACTATATGCCCCAAACCAGGTGACCATTCATCTTATCTTGCCTTGAACTTGGTCTATATCTTATTTACCTGCCACCAGCTTCCAACCCTGGCAGGATTGTAGCACTGCGCCACTTCTTTCTGGCTCTCCCGTCCCCTGATGTTTTGAGTCCCCCCCCCCCCCCCGTCAGAATGTAAACAGGTAGCCAAGAGCTCTCTTGTGGTAGGGCTTAATAAATTCTGTCGGTCTCTCTGTCTCTGTCGCTCAATCTGTCTGTCTCTTCTTTATTAAATATTTTTTGTTGCTGTCATTCATTTGTTCAGTCATGTTTGATTTGTCATGACCCTATGATTTATTTATGGGGTTTTCTTGGCAAAGATGCTGAAGTTTCCTTTTACCATTTCCTTCTCCAGGATGTCCCCGTTTTATAGATGAGAAACTGAGGCAAACAAGGTTAAGTGACCTATCTAGAATCACACAGCTAGTAAATGAGTAGGATTTGAACTCAAATCTTCTTGACTCCAGGTCCAGTGCTCTATCCACTTCGCCACCTAGCTGCCCTTATTAAATATTAACATCCACTGAATTTCCCAATTCTTCTATGTGCAATTACCCAAAGGATCTATGATTTCATCAACACTGAGAATGCTTTGATGTGGGAAAGCATGATGAATTCTATAGTATGAGAACTCCCAGTGCTATATCCATTGTACTACCTGGCTACTCCTGTGAGATTATAAAACTGAAGACAGGGACCATCTCTTATACGTCTATATTCTCCCTCTCCCAATGCCTAGCACAATGAAATGTACATAATAATGACTCATATTTGTGTAGCACTTTAGGGTTTGCAGAGCATTTTTTTTTTACAACCACCTTATTAAGTAGCTAATGCAAATTTTTTAATCACCATTTTTCAGAGGAGTAAACTGTCTTCAGAAGATTTAGTAACTTGCCCAGGTTCACATCTGGCTAAGTAGTATAAATAGGATTCAAATCCAAGTCCAGTCTGCTTTCCACTAGACCACCTTCCCAAACTCCCTAGAGGAACACATCTGTTCTTTCAAACCTGGATAACCCTGGAGAGATTATGCCCATTCTTTGCCCCAAGAGGGCTGTCCATGCAACTCCACATGACTATCAGAGTATTTCTGGGAGCCTGGGAGGTAAATAATGTTCTAATCTAGCTAAGCCCCCCTCCAGTGACAGACCTCAAAAGGCTGGGACAGGTTGTGCTCTCTGGGTGGGGGGCTGCTATGAAGCCTTGAGTAGTGTATTTAAAAGGCCCCTTTCCAGGGATGCTGTAGCCCAGCTCACCTTTGATGTGAATGAAGAATCTGGTTGTTGCTTCTGACTTCAGCTTAGCCCTACTTCATACCCCCTTCTCCCCCCACCCCATCCTTCCATCCTGACTTGTTGCCCATGTCTCATCTGTTGCCCCCATCACCAGCCTCAGTTTACCAGTTCTCAGGTTCTGCAACCTCCCCTCCTCACCTTTGGCACTCAGCTTTCTAGCTGTGGCGAGGGACCTTGGCCTTGCCCCCTCCTCATCTCGCCTCATTTGTTCCTCATGCTGAGCTCAGCTCAACATCAACTTCTATATCTAAATCATACATGAGCCCCAGTCCCACATCAGGACCGTACTTTGGCATAACCATCACCACTACCCGTGGTAGCCCACGAGAGCTAATAGACAGGAAGTGATTGAAAATTAGATATAGAAGGGATGACTGATGGGGTGAGGAAGAAAGAAATAAGCATTTATATGGCATCTGCCGTATATCAGGAACGTTGCCAAATGCTTTACAAATATTATTTGATCTTCACAACAACCCTGCAAGGTAGGTACTGTTTTATCCCCATTTTACAGTTGAGGAAATGGAGGCAAAGAGGTTAAGTACTTGCCTAGGTTCACACAACTAGTAAGTGCTGAGGTCAGATTGGAACTCAAGTCTTCCTGATTCCAGGCCCACCGTGATGTCTAGCTGCCAGAAGGCAGGAAAGAAGGAGTGAGAGAAAGCTTACAAGCAGAGTTGCTAATGATAATGAGGGGAAAGACCACTGGAAGATCAGAACAAGGGGGGAGAGTAGAGGAGAGGGGAATGTGGGCAAAGGTTCTGAGGATGTAGGTTAGAGGAGAAGTGAGAGTTCATGGCAAATGGCCTGCATTTTCTCAGTAAAGTTTGAAGCAAGTTTCTCTCCTTGAATCTTCTCTCCATGGCTTCTCAGTAGAGACAATGTGGTACAGTGATTGGAGAGTCATCCTAGAAGCCATGAAGACCTACGTCTGACACATACTGGCTGTGTGACCCTGGGCCAGTCATTTCAACACAATATTCTTGACAATTCTCTAAGACTATAAACTGCTAAAAATAAAATACAGAGCTGCATTTGTAGAGAACATTTTTCACTGGGAGCTCCCAACACTAATTAAATCAAAGGTACCAGTCTTACTCCTGACACTCCTCTGAATGAATTATCATTTTCTGTTTTACAGTTGAGGAGACAGTTTCAGAGAGGTTAAATGATTTGCTCAGGGTTCAAACTAAATGTTGGAAATGGGATTTGAGTCTGGGTTTCTCTTGTCTCCAATGTCAGCCCTTACGCCACTCTATTATATTGATCTTCAGCATGGTATAGCTATAAACCCCATGTTCTTAAAGATGATTCCAGTAGAAAGTGTGCTCTGGGAGGACGATAGCTCCAGGAATGAACACAATGATAGATTATGGGTTTCTGTTGTTTGAGGACCAGGCTCATGAAGTTTGGAGAAAGTCATCACTAGGTTGGCCAAAGGCCAACACTTGAAACCATCCAGTTAAGTTGCAGAGAGATTGTAATTTGCATCAGTCTAGGGAGTAGACTCACTAAAAAATCTTTAGTATTGAAGCACCGTAAGAACTATTTTTTATTTTAAGGCAAAGTGGTTGTTAGGTACCTTACAGAGAAATTTTCTACAAAGGACAGAGATAGGATGGGGCTAAGGTACAGCACTGACAAAAAGCCCAGCTTTTTCCGTTCTTTCACTCAGTTTGAAACTATCTCACCTTAGCAAACCATGTTCATGTTCAGAATACAAACAAAACAAAACAAAACCCCCACCTTCTCAGACTTATGCAGCTTCCCTTCCCAAATCATTGCTGGATGTTCCATAGTCATCTTAAACTCAACATGACTGAAGCTGAACTCATTCATTATCTTTTCCCCCAAACCTTCCCCTCTTCCTGGCTTCTCTATTATTGTCAATATCACACATCCCTCTAGTTCCCCAGCTCACAATCTAGGTGTCATTCTCTACCTCTCATTCTCTCTTACCTGCCATATCCAATCTGTTGCTGTCAATTTTACCTTCATATTATTTCTCGTTTATGTCCCTTCTCTCCTCTGACATTGCCACCACTCTGGTGCTGACCCACATCACATCTCAAGCCTGGACTATTATAATGGCCTGCTGGTGGAACTCCCTGCCTCAAATCTCTTCCTACTCCAGACCTCCTTCATTCAGCTGACAAGTTAAACCTCCTAATTTGCAGATCTGATCACGTCACTTTTGTATTCAATAAACTTCAGTGACTTCCTATCAATTCCAAGATCAAATATAAAATCCTCTGTCTTTGAAAAGCTGTTCACAGACTGGCCCTCTTTCACCTTTCCAGTCTTCTTAGACTTTACACCATTCCCCACCCCCACCCCCAAAACACACACACACACACACACACACACACAGACACACAGACACACAGACACACACACACACACACACACACACACATACATATTCTACAGTGACAGTAGTCTCCTTTTCCCTGAACAAGACTCACCATCTCCCATATTTGGGCATTTTTCCTGGCTTGGAAAATTCCTCATGCTTGGAAAACTTTCCCTCCTCACCCCGGCCTCCTGGCTTCCTTCAAATCCCTCCTCAAACACCAGCTTCTACAAGAAGCCTTTCCTCAATCCTTCTTAATGCTAACATCTTCCATTTATGGATTATCTTCCATTTATCCTGTATGTATCATGTTTGCATACAATTGTTTACATATTATCTCCCTCACTACACTATGAACTTCCTGAGAATGGGGACTGCTTTTTGCTTTTCTTTGTATGACCAGTGCTTAACAATGTCTGGCACATAGTAGGTGCTTAATAAATTGATTTACTAGGGGCAGCTAGGTGGCGCAGTAGATACAGCACCAGCTCAGGAGTCAGGAAGACCTGAGTTCAAATCTAGCCTCAGACACACAACACTCACTAGCTGTGTGACTCTGGGCAAGTCACTTAACCCCAATTGTCCTCACTAAAAAAATAAAATAAATTGATTTACTCACTAACAAGGTGGGGCAATGCCATATTTCCCATCTTCTGTCAGGATAGTTCTACTCTCATTAACACCACCAGTATCTGCACTTATGAAGGGCCCAATTTTTGAAAGGCACAATATAAAGTGCTTTGCTACTTAGATTCCGGAAGGTGAGTCCTGACTTCTACTCACAGATTTGCTACAGTTATTAAGAATGACTGCTGTACATTCTTAATTTTTAAAATAATTTTATTGGTATCTTTTTGACATCATTCACTTTTCTCAACATATCCTTCCCCATTAACTCATAAAAATAGTCATCCCTTATAACAAAGGATTTTTAAAATGAGGGAAGAAAAGAATATAGCAAAACTAACTAGTATGTTGAAAAAGACTAACATGGTATGCAGCCTTCCACACCCATAGTTCCCCACCTCTACAAAGAAAAAAGAGGAAGCAGCTTCTCACATCTTTCTCTCTGACTCTTTTTTTTAAGCCAAAATTGTTCATTATAATTTTGCAGCATTCAGTTTTGTTGTTTTGTTGTTCTTTCCACTTATGTTGTTGTAGTCATTATATATACTGTCTTCCTGGTTGTGCTTATTTCCATTCTGTATCAGTTCATATAAATCCTCTCATGCTTCCATGTATTCATCATAGTCATCATTTCATACAGCATGGTGATGCTCCATTACATTCATATACCACAGCTTCTTTAGCCTCTCCATTTCATGGGAATCTATTTTGTTCCTAGTTCTTTTCTACTACATACAGAGCTGCTATAAATATTTGGAGTATATAGATCCTTTCTGTCACGGACCTCCTTTGCGTATATATTTGCTATATACATTTGTATAATTAATAATTGAAAACATCATCTCTGGTTATTCATTCCTTTCTGTGAAGATAGGCAGAGGGCACATGGACCCAGGATTTCATCAGTGAAGGAAATTCCCTCCTCCCAAACAGATGGGAAAATGGTTTATTACTTGGAGTCTTAGACAGTTGCCTAGGACACTGAAAGCTGACGTAATTTGCCCATGGTCACACAGCTAGGATGTGTCAGAGGTAGGTCTTTCTAGCCCTCTATGTATCGTACCATTTTATAAAGAAATTGAACTCAAGCTGGAGGAAGCAAAGCATTTATCAAAGACTCTTTTGTTATATATTTCCTTGTGGATGAGTTAGAGAAATATGGACTAGACAATAGCCCAGTGATATAGTTAGATTTGGAACAGACCCAAAGGGTAGTTATTATCAACTAAATGGCAACTTGGAGGGAAGTCTCTGGGGGAAGGCCTCAAGAACCTTGCCCTTGGCCCTGTTGCTATTCAATTTAATCAGTGGCTTGGATAAAGGTTTAGTCAGCCTTATCAAACTTTAAATAACACAAAGTTTGGAAGGATATCTAGCATGTTAAATGAGAGTCTGGCTCTAAATGGATGCTAATAAGCAGGCCTAGAGGCATAAATAAATAAGATTAAATTTAATGGGTCAAATATAAAGTTCTACATTGTATGTTAAAAAAAAAAAACAACTTCCCAAATACTGGATGGCTGAAGTATGACTACGTAATAGTTGTCTGTGAAAAAAGGCTTGTTATGTTTTAGTGGAATATAAACTCAAAATAAGTCAACAGTATGCCACAGCAACTAGAAAAGCTAATGCTTAATACCCCAAGTTGGATTAAAGAAAACCTAGTGTCCAGATGGAGGCAGATAATAATTCCACTATATCTTCTCTTGGTCCATACAATCTATATAGTATCTACAGTACTATGTTGAGCTTGTGGCATCACATTTTGAGAAACTCATTCAAGCTGGAGCAAAAATAAGAAAGTAATCAGGATTGGCGAGAGACTGTGGAGAAACAATCATCTGTAAACATTTATTAAATGCCTATAATATTCCAGGCACCATGCTAAGAGCTGGAGATACAACAAGAGGCAAAAGATAGCCCCTGCCCTTGAGGAGCTTATAGTCTAATGGAGAGACAACTTGCAAATAAGTATATATATCAAGCAAACTATATACGGGGTAAATAAGAAATAATTAACAGAGGAAAGGAACTAGAAGAATATGCCATATAAAGATCTGTTGAAGGCAGCTAGGTGGCATGGTGGATTTGGAGTTAGGAAGACCTGAGTTCAAATCCTACCTCAAATGCTGACTGGCTGTGTGACCTTGGGCAAGTCACTTAATCTCATCAGCCTCAGGTTTCTCATATGTAAAATAGGGATACTAATCACACTTGTCTTATATGGTGGTTGTAGGGATCAAATCAGATAATACGAATAAAGCACTTTCCAAACCTTAAAAATGCTATATAAATATTATTTTTGTTATCATTACTATTATTGAAGGAAACAAGGATTTTTAGCTGAAAGACAGGAAGATTTGGGTTAAACATTGTAACCACTTTTGAGTATTTGAAGGGTTATCTCACAGAAGAGGGTTTTAGACTTGTTCTGTTGGCCCTAGAGATCAGATCCTGTACCAGTGTTTGAAAATTGTGGAACATTGTATACAGTAACGGCAATATTGTTTTAAGAGTAACTTTGAGCGAATAAGTTATTTTGTCTATTAGAAATACCCAAATTAATTCTAAAGGATATAGAAGAAAGATGTTAACTGCATCCAGAGAAAGAACTGATAAATAGAAGTATGTATAGACTAACTTTACACATATATCCCTATTTGTGACTAATGGTAGCTGGGGGAGGAGAGAGGGAAGAAAAAAATAAAAAAATTTACGTGATAATTTTGTTGTATATTTGAAAGGAACAGCAAGTTGTGCATAGTAGATTTGCAGTTTCATGTATAGTCGTCTTTTTTATTGTACTATGTTATGAAAATGCTTGCTTTATTCCATATATTAAAAATAAAATTTAAAAAAAAAGAAAGTTATGGAAAGCTAGATTTTGTATTGATCTGAGCAAAATCTAACAATCAGAGCTATACAAAAGTGGAATAGGAGTAACTTTGGGCGACAGTGGTTTCCTTCCCATTGAAATTTTTTTTCTTTTTCTTTTTTTTTTTTTAAAGGCAATTGGGGTTAAGTGACTTGCCCAGGGTCACAGAGCTAGCCCATTGGAAATTTTCAAACAGAGTTTGGATGACTACTTATTAGAGATGTTATAGAAGGGAACCTTGTTGAGGTTCACATTATTTCTAATCCCTGAATGCCCTTCTAGATCTTAGATTCTATGATGCTATGTTACACCCACTTAACAGAGAGGCAAAGATGGCCACCTCACTTTGGGACATGTTATTCACCTTGCTAATTATCACTATTATTATTATAGTTCACATTTATATAGCACTTACTATGTGCCAGACACTGTGCTAAGTGCTTTACAATTATCTCATCTGATGCTTGTAACAAACCTGGGAGATAGGTGCTATTATTATCCTCATTTTACATATGAGGAAATTGAGGTAAGTAGTGGTTAAGTGCTGTCTGAGGCCAGATTTGAACTCAGGTCTTCCTGACACCAAACCTGGGCACTATAATCTTGCTTCAGACACATGCTAGCTATCTATGTGAGCCCTGGGAAAGTCACTAAAACTCTCTGTGCCTCAGTTTCCTCATTTACAAATATACATATATATATATACACACACCATATATAAGTGCTTTGCTAAATTTGAAAGCGCCATATAAATGTGAACATTTATTATTCTTTCACTTTCTCCCTCCCCAATTTGCCAGACAACATCAATAATATCTGCTTCTGGAGAGAAGATGGTCTTCTATTTTATAAACTGCACAGTGGTTATTTTAGAGAGGACTAATGAGAATAGAAGTCTTCTCTAAGTCAGACCAACAAGCATTTATTAAGTGCCTACTATGTTCCAGGCACTGTGCGAAGTGCTAGGGATACAAGAAGAGCAAAAAACATTGCAAGCTCTCAGAGAACTCATGATGGGGAAGAGGGGTGAGGGGCAGTGGGGGGGACAACCTGCAAACAACTAGTATTGTCTGAAGAAAAACTTTGAGCAGATAAGTCATTTTGACTATTATAAATACCCAAATTAACTATAAAGGACATATGAAGAAAGTTGCTATCTGGTTCCAGAGAAATGACTGATAATAGAAGTACGTATAGAATAATTTTATATACATATATATTCATATATATATATATGTATATATACCTATTTGTATCTAAAGGCAGCCATCTCCAGGGTAGAAGGGGGAGAAAAAAAATTTCCATGATAATTTTGTATATTTGAAAGGAACGGCATAAGTTGTGCATAGTAGATTTGCAGTTTCGTGTACAAACATTTTTATTGTACTATGTTATAGAAATGCTTATTTTATTCCATAAATTAAAAATAAAATAAAATAAAAACTAGGTAAAAATGGATGTAGACAGGATAAATTGGAGATAAGCTTGAAAGGCACTAACTGAAGAGGGACCAGGAAAGGTAATCTACAGGACGACCTATCGTTAAGTAACTTCAGACGAAGTCTCTTTTTAGAAGTCCATTTTCATCTCATGTTTGGGGAGAAGGAGTCGATGGTCCTGTTTTACGGCAGGCCCTATCTATTTGCCTCTAACAGGGGGAGGCATAAAATGTGAGTATACTTAAGCATTTTTGTGAATCTGGTTTATAAATCTGGTGACCACAAATCTGGGGTTTTCCAGGACAGTCTTAATCCTAAATATACTATTCTATCATCTTTATAAATCAACTGATCCCAAAAAATCCCTTTTGTGAAAAAATGGTATCCCAGTTTGGAGTATGGAAAATAATTATCATCACAAACATAAGCTTGCTGCTGATTCACGGCATACTTGTTCACTACTTGTAACTCAGTCATGTGAACTGAAATATTCCTTCCTGTAGGTGGCACTATAGGACCCTAAGAGACCCCTGTGTCTCCTATACTGTGTATATAGGAAGAAGCCAGACCAATTAGGATGGCTACTTCTTCAATTCTGAAACACAACAGGGAAACAAACCCATATCACCCACTCTCTTGGCCATAATTTATGGGGTCATCTGGGCTTATTTGGGGATTACAGTTCATAAATTTGCTGGGTCATTTTGGTCAATCGACTTTTGGAGAAGAAGAACTTTGCTCTCCTATCACCCTCCTACCCCTGGACACTTGCTAACTGCCTTTTTTTTTTTTTTTAAGATACTTCTTATCTGCACTTGAATGGTTGATTTTTTTTGACCCAAGTATATGCATATACATTTATGAATACTGAAACTTCAAAGTTAACAAATTTCCATAGCAATCAATCATTTCAAGATAAATATGCACATTCAAGATACAAACTTTCAGGTACTGTGGTCCTTTGGACAAAACAGAAGTCTACAACAGGGGCAGCTAGGTGGCAAAGTGGATAGAGCACCGGTCCTGGAGTCAGGAAGGCTTGAGTTCAAATCCAACCTCAGACACTTAACACTTAGTAGCTGTGTGATCCTGGGCAAGTCACTTAACTGATTGACTAGTCAAAAAACAAAAAAACCCAAAACAAAAAAAAGAAATCTACAATACAAATAGACAAACAGATTATACCATTGACATATCTATGCCTTATAGCACTGATATATCTGTGCCTTTATAAAGCATGTTCATAAATAATCTTCCTAAAGCACAGGTATGATCATGCCCTCTAATGGATCTCTATTTATTGGCTACAGGATAAAACACAAATTCCTTAGCCTGACACTTAAGGTCTACAATCTAACTCCCACCTATCTGTCCAGTCTCATTTTATACCACTCCCTTTATGAATTCTGTGTAGTAGACAAATTGATCAAA
Organism: Vombatus ursinus; assembly: GCF_900497805.2. Classification (NCBI taxonomy): domain Eukaryota; kingdom Metazoa; phylum Chordata; class Mammalia; order Diprotodontia; family Vombatidae; genus Vombatus; species Vombatus ursinus. Next base: position 4,034,868 of record NW_020954556.1, on the reverse strand, counting down.
TAGTTATTTCATTCCCCAGACTGGATACTCCATTCCCCATCTTCCAGAGTCCCATACATCTGAACTAGCTGTTACCTAGGTCTGGAATGCACTTTATTTTCATCTCCAGCTTTCTGAGTCTTTATTTTCCTTCCATGTCCAGCTTAGGTATTACTTTTTTTGTGAAATCTTTCCTCATTCCACTTTTCTCATCTTTCTCTCCCTTCTGCAAGAATTAGTGTTCTCTCTCTCGCTCTTTCTCTCTCTCTTTCTCCTCAACTTTCCTTGTCTATATTTATTTGAGTACATATTTCATTCTACCAATAGAATGTAAGCTTCTTTGGGGCAGGGATTATTTGGTTTTATTTTTGTATCTGTAGTGTCTTTAAAAAGATATCTAGTACCTTACATAGTGCCTCATATATATAGTGCATACATACATATAGTAAGTGCTTAGTAAATGTTTGTTGAATTGTTAATTTATAAAGAGTTGGGGGTGAGAAAATTCACTGTCTGGTCTGTTTCTTTCTCTCTTTTTTTTTTAGGCAATTGGGGTTAAGTGACTTGCCCAGGGTCGCACAGATAGTGTCAAGTGTTTGGTCTGAGACTGGATTTGAACTCAGGTCCTCCTGACTTCAGGGCTGGTGCTCTATCCACTGCCCCACCTAGCTGCCCCCATGTCTGGTCTGTTTCTGAGCCCCTATCCAAAGCCTTTTCATCTTAGGTAAGTCATCCCAGAGCTTTGAGAAGAAAAGAGAATTTGAAAATGTTAGGCTGGTTAACTTCACTTTGATTCCTGGCAAAATTTCATAATATATTTTTAAAAGGATGGCTTGTAGGGATTTAAAATGGGAAGCAGTGATCATTGGGAATCAGCATGACTTCTTCAAGGTCATGCCAAGCTAAGCTAAATTCATTTTTTGACAGGGCTATTTGAGTGATAGACCAGTGAAATTCTATAAACACATTGTGCTTGGATTTCAGCAAAAACATTTGACAAAATCTTGAATGTTACCATTGTTTAGAATGGGGGGAGATATGGGCTAAATGCTAATACAGTTGGATGGCTTTAGATGTAGTTGAATGAATGGACCCAAAGAGCAGTCATTCATGGAGTCAATTTGGAGAGAGGTCTCCAATGGAATGCCTCTGGGAATTTGGCTTTGGCCTTATGTTGCTTAGTATTTTTATTAGTCAGTCATTCAGAAAGCATTAGTCAAGTATCCAGGAATTGTGTTACGTGCTGAGGATACAAAGAAAAGCAAGAATTGTCCTGCCCTCAAGGAGCTCACAGTCTAATGGGCAACACAGCAAATAGAGGTATGAATATATAAAATAGATATGCAGTACCCTCCTCCCCCTTCCAACCTCTCTTCCCCCTGGATATTTGTCAAATGCTTTTTTTTTTTTAAGGTAATTCTTATCTGCACTTGAATGGCTGTTTTGTTTTCTTTTGGTATTTTTTTACCCAAGTATGTGCTTTTACATTTATGTCTATTGTAATTGCAATACCTTGGATTGAGGCATAGATAGCATACTCATCAAACTTCCAGATAAAATAAGCTAGGAAAAACAACTAATAGTGGATGTCAAGATCCAAGAAAGATCCTGGTAGGATAGAATAATGGACCAGATCTAAAAGTAGGAAATTTAACAGGAACAGATGTCAAGTCTCATATTGGATTCAAAAAATCAACTTTACAAGTACAAAATGGGGAAGGTGTGGATTGTCAGCAGTTAGCCTGAAAAGAATCTGAGATTTATTGAACTGAAACACAGTATGAATCAACAGACATGGTAAAAAGGAAAAAAGGTGATATTATTTTATTCTGCATGAAGACAGACATAGCATACAGAACAAGGAAGATGGCAGTCTTCCTGTATTATACCCTGGTCAGATCACATCTGGAGTGTTGTATTCATTTTTTCAGGAGTGCCTCATTTTAGAAAGGTCGTTGAAATCCTGCACTATGTTCAGAGGACAGCAATAATGATGTCATTATTTAGAAAATATCAATAATGATATCATTATTTAGAAAACTTTAATATAAAATTAAAATAGTTAAATTATATTAAATTTAAATGTTTATATAATTATAATAAATTAATAATGCTATATAGCACTTAAGAGCTACATAAATATCAATATCAATAATGATATCATTTAGAAAATTTTAATATAAAATTAAAATAGTTAAATTATATTAAATTTAAATAGTTATATAATTATAAAATTAATAATGCTATATAGCACTTAAGAGCTACATAAATATCAATATCAATAATGATATCATTTAGAAAATTTTAATATAAAATTAAAATAGTTAAATTATATTAAATTTAAATGTTTATATAATTATAATAAAATTAATAATGCTATATAGCACTTAAGAGCTATATAAATACTAGTGCTACAAATAAAGCACCTCAAACTGTTTTACAAATATTATTTTATTTGATCTTCCTAACAACCCTGGAAGGTAGGTGCTATTATTATCCCCATCTTACAGATGATGAAATCAAGGCTCTCAGGTTAGATAACTTGCACAGGGCCACACAGCTGTGTCTGTGTGTAAGTGTCTGAGGCAGGATTTGAACTCAGGTCTTTCTGACTCTGAGACCTATGCTCTAGCTTCCTCTCTGCAATTCTCACATGTTCTTCAGAGTTCTGCCTTCTGGGGCAAAGCAGAGCAAGCCTAGCATCATTTCTGCAACGATAATCCTTTGTATTCAGAGGACAGACACAGGCCTAGAGACCATGCCTTGTAAGGATCATCCCAACATTCAGGAATTGTTTAGCCAGGAGAAGGGAAGATTTAGGGGGAACATGATGGATGTGTTCAAGTATCTAAAGGATTATTGTGTAGAAAGGGGGGAGGGAGGAAAAAAAGGGAAAAAAAGTTACATGATAACTTTATTATATATTCAAAAGGAATAGCAAGTAGTACATAATAGATTTGCAGTTTCATGTACAATCATCTTTTTTTTCTGTTCTACTATGTTATGGAAATGAGCTAAAATTGTTCTGCTTAGTTCTAGAAGGCAGAACTAGAAGCCATGGGTGGGAATTGCAAAGATTTTTTCCTCCCTTATTTCCCCTTAATTACCTGACAATTACTGATGTCCTAAAATGGAATAAAATGCCTTGGGAAACAATAGAATTCCCCCTAACTAGAGGATTTCAGGCGGTGGCTGGATGGGTACTTGTTGGAGATGGTACAGAGGTGATCGCCATGCCAGAATGGGCTAGATGATATGACCTTTGAGGTCTCCTTGGAGATTCTGTGATTTGGGAGAACTTGGGTTCAACTCCTCAGAATGATGAGGCATGGGGAGGGCTTTAGTGGTAGATACAAAGTAATGCTAATGAATAGCTCCTCGTTTCCAGGTATTCTGTGACAAGAGACACTAGTCTCCTGGGTAGAGATAATGAGGATGCAGACATAATGTTCTAATGTAACCTTAAGAGTCTAAATGGCATTTGTATTATTCGCTCTTCTTTCACACACCTGGGCTAATTTTAGTGTGAAAGTTTGATGAAGGAATTGTCTATAGGAAAGAGCATGAATGTATTTCATATAATTATTTTCAAAAATATTTCCTGGGCTAGAGTCCCAGGTAAGGCTAAGCACATTGTTGTGCTTTTCTGAGGACAAAGTTTTGTGGACAGCCTCAGAGCTGCTCTTGTCCTACTTTGCTAGGGATACATGGAAGATAACCCTGAGATAACTCTGTCCCTCTACCCTGGTGCATGCATGCTGCTTCCTATGAGTCTAGACCTGCAGATATCACTAATGACATATGTCCCTCTCAAATCACTGGAAGCATGTCGTATGTAGTGAAAAAACCCTGAACTAGGAATTAGAGTTTAGGTTCAAATGCCAGCTCTATTACTTACTACCTGTGTCACCTTCCTGGGCCTCAGTTTCCTCATTTGAAAAATGAGGAACTCTCAGGTCCCTTCCAGATCCTAATCTACGATCCTATGTTACATGATCCTGAGAACTGGGTTCAAATGCTAATACTCCCACGCACCAGGCCTCTGATTAGTCAAGTCATTTCATTTCTCTTCATTTGTTTTCACATCTATAAAAAGAGGGATAATATTGCCTGTGTGATATGGTGAGGATTAAATGAAATAACTATAAGGAAGCTCTTTATAAACTATAAATCACTATACAAATATGATATAGTATTATTGCTGCCAAAAGGATGAATGGGGATCTAAGTCCGAAGGGCAGAAAACCAGTTTTTCTTGAGGTGAACCCTAGGCCCCTGGATGAAGACTAAGGCATTTTTCAATGGTCTGAAGGGATCTGCTTGATCCCTTTATCTCATTTCCCACCAGGCTGTCCTACTTTGGACTTCTCCATCACGCCCCCAAGAACCTTATCCACATAAACCTCATCTCCCTGCAAGGCTGCAACAGCCGCTGTTCTTAAGCCTCATCAGTGCCCTCTGCCCTGTGACCTTTCTGATTAGAGGGCAGACTGAAAAGCTCCTCCCTAAGTCTCCACTTAAGGAGGGGCCCAGGTCAGTCATCCCTTCATTCCCCACCCAGTTCTCCTCCTTTGGATTCCATTATGCCCCATGCAGAGTACCTTTCTCCCCCATCCCCTTTTCAGCTTCCTTTTGTGTCTTGTCTTCCCCATTTGACTGTAAGCTCCTTGAGAGCAGGGACTGTCTTTCTTTTTTATATTTGTATCCCCAGTACTTAGCCCCTGTACCTGGCACTTAGTGGCCACTCTATAAATGTTTATTGATTGACTGACTCTCTCCTTTTGATCTCTGTTGCCTTTGGCTTTGTTAACAGAGTCCTTCCAATGGTTTTTGAGGCTTTTATCCCTTCCTAACTTCTTTCAGGTCCATACATTGTGGAAAGCCTGGTTTTCAAGGCCTTTCACAATCTGGCCCCACCCAACCTAACCAATCTAATTTCCCAACATATTTCCTATACTCTATTCAGAAGGTCTTCTTAGATGTTCCACACACATGTCATCTGCATTCTTATTTTGGAAAGTACGCAATGTCTTTTCAGTCCTACTTAAATCCTCTCCAAATTCCCTCAAATGATCTTTTAAAGCTCAGCTCCATTCTTCCTTTGTCCATAGGTCTTTCCTGACTGTTTCTGCCATCTTTGATTGTTGTCTTCACCAAATTCCTATAGCATGTTATCATTTGAACACTTAACTTATCATTTAATTTTGTATTGTCTTATATTATTTGCTTTTGTTTCACGTGTGTCAGTCTTCTCTCTCCAAATAACCTATAAACTCCCTGATCTTGGGTAGCATGTGTAATACTTTTAAATCAAGCTACGTGATTTATAAATTTTAGGCCAATAAACAATAAATACTTATTAAATGAATGAATGGATTATTTGTGTAAATTCATCTTGATTTGTTTTACACCACCATGCTCAATGAGACCATCAGTATTGCATTTTATAGGTTCATAGATTTGGAGCTAGAAGGGACCTTACAAAATCATTTAGGCCAAACTCTTCATTTTACAGATAAGGAAACTGAGGCACGGAGCATTTAAGTGATTTGCCCAAGGTCATATAAGGTAGTAAGTGGAAGATCCAGAATTTGAACCCAGATCCTATGACCTCAAATCCTAAGCTCTTTCCATTTGATCACAAATAGATGTGACACTCTTTTCAATAGACAGATTTATACGTTGACTCCTTTACTGCTCATTCAACTAAAGAAATTTAATTCATTTGGGAAGCAGGGAGGGAAATCTCATTTTCTAATCTCATTTCTGTGAAATAAATGACACAGTATTCCATTTTCAAAGGAAAAAATGAAGACAGAGCAAAATAAAATGACCTGATCATTGTTGGATAAATAAACTGTTCCCCAGAATCTTATGTACTGATCATGCCATAGAAGAGACACAGATACAGCCATATCAGGGAGACTCCTTGGGGCTGACCCTCAGGACAATTCACTCATGCCTTTTTCATTGTCCCAGAGACCTACCTGGACACAACATTTGCTCTATAAACAAATCAAATGGCCAGGAAGCACCACAGTTATGGTTTGTTTGATTATTCATTAGCAGCCTTTCCTATTTCTTATGTACCACACATAACATCACCTCCACACACCATGCAATGGTAGGGCAATACTAGCTACTCTCTTGAATGACAAGTCTACTGTGGTCTCTGCTGAGATCTTTTGTATACAAATGTTTAAATTTAAAGTTTTATTTATTTTTAAAAGAATTTTGCACCATCTTTTGAGAGAGGTGCTATAATGTAGTGTTGAAAGCATAATCTATCTGGAGCCAGAAGAAATGGGTTCAATTACACTATTAAGTGTTTATTATCTACTGGTCCCATCCCTGTTGTCTACAGACATGTTCTTTCATCCTTAAAGATCTCTCATTCAATGCTACAATCTCTTCTTTTTATTGCCTTATATTTCTCCTTCCTCCCTTCTTAGTGAAACTTCTACAAAAAGCTGTCTATAGTCACCTCCACTTTAAGCTTGACTCATTTCTCAACTCCTTGCCCTGTGTTTTCCTCTATCATCACTCTACTAAAACTTCTCTCTCTTCTACTGCATTCAACACAGCTGACCTTCTGCATACTCTTTTCATAGATTCTCTTTCTTCTCTGGGATATATGGATACTGCTCCCTCTCTTGGTTCTTTTCCTCTTGCCTATCTGACTATTCCTTCTCAGTCTCCTTTGCCAGATCATCATCCATGTCATGCTCCTAACATCAATGCTCTCTCCTGGATCCTCTTTTCTCTTTATACTCCCTTACATGGTGAATTCTTTAGGTCTCATGGATTTAATTATCATGTCACTCTACATGAATGACTCCCAGGTCTATATATCCAAACCTAATTTCTCTCCTAAGTTGTATATCCACACTACCAGCTGCCCATTGGACATTTCAAACTGGACATGTTAAAGGCTTGATGCAGAATGAAATGAGCGGAAGTAGGAGAATAAATTATGTGATGACTAGAATAATAATGTAAGGGAAAAAGCATTTAAAGACTCAGAACTCTGACCAAAGCATTGACCAATTGCAACCTCAAAACACTGATGAGAAAATATACCTCGAACCTTCCGTCAGAGACGTGAGGGACTACAAGTATAATCAAGCCTGCATTGTCAGACATGGCCAATATTCGAATTTGTTTTGTTTAAGTACATATAATTGTTATGAGAGGAGAGTGTTCAACTTAGGGTGAAGTGGGTGCTTTGGTAGATAGTGATCGACTTGAAAGAAGAGCAGTAATATTTTTTAAATGAATAGAAAGAATAAAAAGAAGAGTGAACTCAAAGCAATGATGTTACTACTACTTCTTAAAACCAAATTCTCTCTCTCATTTCTTTAAGTAAAACTATACATTACACACGTTCATGGTTTCTTATACAATCTGTTCCCAGTTTTCTGTATCTTGAAATGTTTTGATTAAGTTGGAAATAAAACTTGAAAATGAAAAAATGAAAAAAATTAACAAATACTTGAATTCCCTATTTCACAGATTGTTTTGAAGATTGAGATAATATATGTCAACAGTGATTTGCAATTGGAGGTAATATACAAATTCAGGTATTATTATTTATCATAAAGTTACTGTTAGGGATGATATAAAGGGGCTGATGATCTTCTCCCCCGCCCCTTCTGAGATGCCACTAGATTCAGAGGCTGAGTTGCTAAAGAATCTTATCTCCAAGCCCTACAGTAACTAAGTATTAGCCTTGAGTAGAATGTGAACTACCCTTGTTCAAGCTTCTAATTGGATTGCTCACAGATAAAGATAAAACTGGGCAGGCTCAAGTAAAGTTGTGAACTAGGTACCTGCTGAGATCTCTAGTTTTTCTCTCTAGTCAATTGTCCTTAATGGAATTGCCTTGATCCTTTCCCAGTAGTTCTTAAAAACTGAGCCCTTTTGATGTGCCAAAATATCAAATGATTTTTAAAATGACTCTAATTCAGGCGTTCAATTATTTAATGACTCGGGTCTTAAAGGCTTTTCTCAAAGGGATACTTAAATCTGTTCACAGTGGGAAGAAAGAAATAGGTAAAAGTCAGCGATTCCTTTCACTCAGGGAAGAGGGGGAGAACTAGCAGAGCTGACAACGACTGAAGCTTTGACTGGAAATTTACCTGGATGAAAAAGATGCCCTTGGGATAGCCATGTGGGTGGCTCTCGTGCAGCACCAGCACAAGGCAACTGAAGGTCTCGGAACTGTGAAGATTGTAGCTGCCAGTCAGGACAAATTACACTAGCAGAGAGGATTTTCTACAGTCATGGCAGAGAGGATTTCTATGGTCATGAGTTGGGAGCTGAGGACACGTTGGATGTACCAGTGACACCTTCTGGAAAGAACATATTGTCAAATGACTATTGCTCAGAAATCACCCAAAATTGGCCTATATCTGGGAGGCCCAGATGTTATGGGGACACTAACTGTTTCTGGAGGCAGAGCTAGTTCCAGTAATCAAAAGTCCCAGAGGGGGGCTTCTGAGGGGCAGGGGACATAATACTAATCTGGGAAAGAGGGTAGGAGTCTAAAGACAAGAGGATCGCATATTCTGAAAATCCCACCAAGTCAGACATCAGAGTAATTGTGGTTCCTAAGATCTAGGTTTAAGAAAGCAGAGAAACCAATTTCTGGTTAAAGAGTTCAAAAGCTCAGGGTAAAGGAAAAAATTAGTAAGATTAGAAATTTAGAACTAAAAGGGATCCTGCAGATCAAATAGTCCAATCCCCTCATTTTACAGATGAGGAAACAGTCCAGAGAAGTTAAGTGACTTGCATGTGGTCAGATGGGTAGTAAATGGCAGAGTCAGATTTAAACCCAGATCCCTCAACTGTTATTTGTTGGTTAGACATGGCCCTTTAATTGTTTTTTGGTTGTTGTGCTAAACTCCCAGTGTGGAAATTTCCTCCAAAAGATATAGATAGGCATTAGGTAATATATGTCAAAGGTGAGGAAGCCAAGAGGGCAGGGAGGACAGAATTCATTGGAAGTCAAGCTCCTTCTTGGATGCTAAGGATCCCCTACACCATCCTGGTTGACTCTGATGCCCTCATTGGTGCCATCTGTAGATCAAGACATCCTTGCTGAATATGCTTGGTGCTCACTGCTTTTTTTCCTAGGGTTATATGAGAAGAAACATCACTACTATAATCATAATAGCTAGGTGCCTGGCCTCAGACACTCAGAAAATGTTACCCTAGGCAAGTCACTTAACCCTGTTTGCCTCAGTTTCCTCATCTATAAAATGAGCTGGAGAAGAAAATGGTAAACCATACCAGTATCTTTGCCAAGAAAACCCCAAATAGGGTCACAAAGAGTTGGGACATGACTGAAAAGACTGAATGACAACAACTCACCTCTCTCCTAACCTCTAGTCTCACATTTCAAACTACCTATTGGACATGTTGAACTGGATGTCCTATTGACATCTTCAACTCAACATGTCCAAAACAGAACTCATTATCCTTCCCCTCAAGTTTTCTCCTCTTCCTAAATTCCCTATTACTACCTTCTTCCCAGTCACCCAGCTCACAATCTAATCTAAGTGTCATTCTTGACTCCTCTCTCTCTCTCTCTCTCTCTCTCTCTCTCCCCTTCTCTCCTTCTCTTTCTTCCTCTTTCCCTGTCTCTCTCTCCCTCTCTCTCATTTCCTATATCCAATCTGTTGTCAAATCCCGTCAATTCTACCTTCATGGCATCTCTTGTATAGGCTCCCCTTTCTCCTCTGACAATGCTACCACCCTCATCACTTCCAGGTAATAGCCTTCTTTCTGATTGGTCTCCCTGCTTTACATCTCACCCTACTCCAGTCCATCAAATTGATCCTCCTGAAGCTCAGGTCTGATCATGTCATACACACACACCCCACCCCATTTAAAAAAACCTCCAGCAGTTCCCTATGTATCTTCAGGAGCAAATATAAAATCCTCCATTTGGCTTTTAAAGTCCTTCAGAACCTGACTTCTTCCTACCTTTCCATCTTTATACTCCTTATTCCCCTCCACACACTCTACAATCCAGTGACATTGGTCTCCTAGTTATTCCTTGAACATGACACACCATCTCCCAACTTGCAGCATTTTCACTGGCTTTCCTCTATGCTTTCAATTCTCTCCCTGCTCACCTCCATCTCTTGGCTTCCCCTGCTTCCTTCAAGTCTTGGCTAAATCCCATCTTCTTCAAGCCTTTCTCAATCCTCCTTAATGCTAGCACTTTCTTAGTTGATTATCTCCAATTAGATAGTTTTTACATAGCTGTTTGGATATTGTCTCCCCTATTAGACTGTGTCCTTGTCATTTTTAGTATCCCCAGAGTTTAACACAGTACCAATCCATTACCCTAGTTGGAATGTAAATTTGGAAGCCCAAAGAGTCCCATTTCAACTCCAGCCCCTGTAAAGAATATCCTTTAATAAAGCTTCTTTGAACATGTAAGTCATGCATAGGTTTCCTTTTCCCCTCCCTAGTGTGGACACTTGGCTTATCACATAATCACTCACCTGGAGAGGTGTTTGTTGCCAAATAAGGAATTGAAAAGGGCAAGAAAAACTAATCAAATCTTTTAATTTTTAAAAATCCCTTAAAATTCGTGGAGCACTCATTCAAATTGCTACCATGAGTAGCCCTAATGTAAAGTCATAATCTGGGCAATGATAATTCTTCATCCATTTTGCTTTTTCAGTTTGGATTGTTAGGTAAATCTCTTTCGAATAATCATGGGCCTCATTGAGGAACTCTTGCAATGTTCTGGAGCTTGATGCAGTTGGCCCAATATTATCTACAGGCAGAACCATCTGGAGAATGTTTCCACCTATTTGGAACTCACTTTTATTTGTACTCTGCCGTGGGGGTCAGCTACAACAGTGACATGATCCTTTGACCTGTATCTAATTCTTTATTTTATGCTTCTCTTGATATCAAAATGTAGTGAATAGCTGAAAAAAAGTGTCTATTATAACATCTATCAAGGGCTCTTACAACCATGATGCTACTTTTCTCTTAAGTCAGGAGACTAAGTTCCATTTAACATATACAATTGCCTCCAGAAGGAAGACAAATATAACAGTATAGATCACTGATACAATTCTCTTCATTTCCATATGTTCTGGTTAAGATTCTCAAGTAAAGCCACATAATCCTTTGTGGCTCCCCTTAGGTTTCCTTTTGGAAACTGCCTGTTAGTCATGACGCCACTCCTAGCCCCTCAAGATTCCTGGGCTTTCTGTTTTTTAAACTGGTCTCATAACATTTCTTTCCCTGGCATCTCAGCTAATGTATGCTGGTATGAATGATTAATAATTAGAACTAGTCTGTTATCATTTATAACCAACAAACATAGAGATCCACTGTCAGAATGGTATTTTATCATTTTTATTTTGTCATTTGATTTCTTCCCCATAAACTAATTGTTAATGACAATTTAATAAGCTATCATCATAATCATCATTAGCCTACTCCCTAGGAGAATTTGTTTATCTCAGCATTGTAGGAAAGTGGAAGAAGAATGTATGATCTCTGCTGTTGACCTTATAGTCTAGTTGGAGGGAGAAGATTAACATTCACTGTAAGACTGTGCATATTTAAGTGGTAGTAGAAACTGTAAACACAGTCGGAATTCAGAGAAGGGATATCAGTGAGACCTGCTGAAAGGGATTTAATATCTAACATTTTTTTAGTCAATGCTCTGCCAAGTTCAATTTTCACCAAAGCTTGTTGAAGACAGAAGACATGTCTTCTACTTTCTCTTAACCCCTTCAGGCATCTAGTCTAGTGCTTATACACATCACAGATGTCAGTCAGTCAGTCAATAAACATTTTTTTCCCAGAGACAATTGGGATTAAGTGACTTGCCTAGGGTCACACACTTAGTATCTGAGGCCAGATTTGAACTCTGATCCTCCTCATTCCAGGGCCAATGCTCTACCCATTGCCACCTATTTGCCCCATTCAATAAACATTTATTAAGCATCGATTATGTGCCAGGCACTGTACTAAACACTGGGGATACAAAAAGAGGGAAAAGATAGTCCCTGCCCTCAAGGAGCTTACAATCTAATGTGTCTAAAAGATGCTTACTCATTAACAGGCTAATTGAATGAGGAGAGTTCAGGAGGTGACAACACCTTCACTGTGAAACAACAACTACTAGATCCAACTCTGACAAACTTTTTCCGACAAATCTTTTTTAAAAAAATGTAGAACCTTTTAGGTGCTAATTTCAACTTCTGTAAGAAAAAAAGTCAATACACAGGAATGTGGAAAGGGATGGATACATTCTTCATTCTTCCCACCCACCACCCCTTTCCCCAAACTACTTACGGTGTAGAATTTAAAGCATAATTTCTGGAACTAAGTACCTTGACTATGCTATAGACTATCAATGATACATACAGGAAGGAAATGAACATAAAAACTTTTAATACATCTTCCTTTTATTTGTATAGAAGGATCTACAGCCAAAATAAAGCAGAAGGTTGATGCATTTCCTTGTATCACGTAGGCAAAGGTCAAAGCCTGGAGTCAGGAAGACCTGAGTCAAAATCCAGCCTCAGACACTTAAGAGCTGTGTGACCCTGAACAAGTCACCTAACCTCTGTTTGCCTCATCTGTAAAATGAGGATAATAATAGTACCTACCTTTTAAAGTTGTTGTGAGGATCAAATGAGATAATATTTGTAAAGTGCTTAGCACAGTGTCTGGAACCTACTAGGCATTTAATAAATGCTTATTCCTTTCTCCCTTCTCCTTCCTTTAACTTTCCAAATATCTTTGGTGGTAGAGACCTTTCCATATTTCAGATATGCTGCAATACCTCAGCTCAATTTGTCATTTGGACCACTTAACAAAGACTGCAAAGATTATCTGAATTTGCTATTATTATCAATATCATTTTTGTGAGTTGACTTTAAGAAACAAATATAACTTAGTGGGCTAGTGAAAAATTAATGAAAAAGCATTAACTTTAGATCACAGCTGCTAGTATTTTTACAAAGCACTCATGTTGCCTATATTTCTGTAATAGCATTTATTATTTTTGTACAATATATAACAAGAAAGAAGTCAATACAGGTTCCAGGAAAACTCTCTACTCCTCTAAATGTAACAGTATTTAAAGGGTGAGGTTTGCTGACTGAATTTTTGTTATTTGCAGCAGAACAGGAATAGTTAGAATCTATACCTTCTCAACAGGCTTTTATCCTTTACAATACATGCAACCCAATCTTGTGATTAATGGCAAATATTAATGCACACATTTATTCTTTACCCATGAGACTGTTTAAAAAAAAGGGAAAATGCAGAAAAATAAAAAAATGTTATAAATAATGCCTCTCAGTTGTTCCCTTAGATATTTCTTGTATTACCTCTCTAATTCATGTTTCTGATTGTGTTCACATTGTCCATTTCCAAAAACATCCCTTAAGATGTTTTGTTTGCTTGTTTCTGCCAATGCAGATAATTTGGGCTTTACATTCACCGTAAAAACCTTGTATCTGGGAAAGGATGAAAGAGTGAATTTGCAGTTTGGCTTAGACAAGGGTATTGAAAATAAATAACAATATCTGGGGAAAAAAATCCCTGTCATGCCATTGGCTCTCATAGTCACCGGGTAATTTGGGACACACTCCTGTGAAAATAAGAATGATATGACTTTATTAGTCTTTTCTGATTCTGGATTCTGCTTGGGTTCTGAACCCACAATAGGTCCTCAGTCGTTGATACTATATGGCACATAGTATCAACCTTTTCTTCTAATCTCCCACCCATCAATCTTATAAGAGGTTCCACATACTTGCTGGGAATTGTGGTTACAAACTGACCCCACACTAATACCCCTGCTCCTAGGAAAATGCACCACAGCCACAAGTCTGGACTAAGATTGGTGCAGCTGAAAACATTTCCGCCAAATTGAACAATGAGGAACTGTAAGGCGAATGTTCCCCCAACAATGGTGCAAAAGATATTATTGCTGAGGATTCCTTCAAAGACATTTCTCTCACCATGAATCTTTCGAGCATTAATTTCATTGAACAGCTGCATCATAACAAAAGTGTTGAATACCATCGTATAGTGGGTGGAAGGAGTCGCATGGAGAAGAGCTTTCCTTCCGCTCTCGAAATCAAACAGCTCTTCACCAACAAACATAAGAACAAAAGTGACTGTAAGCTGGTACGCTGCATGGCCCAAAATATACTTTACCATGGAACTGGACAGGAGATGCTGTTTCCTCCCATAAGGTTTTCTCATCAGAAGGGCCTCAGTTGGCTTTTCAGTGAGTAAGGCAAGAGAAGCAAATGCATCCATTATGAGGTTAATCCACAGCATCTGCACTGCTTTAAGTGGTGAATCCTGCGTCACACATGCCCCTATAAATGTCACCACCGTTGCCACTACACTGACAGTCAGATGAAACTGGAGGAATTTGGAGATGTTGTCATAAATGTTCCTCCCCCTCATAATTGCTTTCATAATGCTTGTGAAGCTGTCATCCATTAGAATGATGTCTGAAGCTTCTCTAGCGATATCTGTTCCAGTGATGCCCATGGCAAACCCAATATCTGCTGCTTTTAATGCTGGGCCATCATTAGTACCATCACCTGTTATGGCTACAATCTGCCTCACTCCCAAAATATCACTGTCAATTATACCTTTTATAAGTGTGTATTTGTCAGTGGGGGAACACATTGCAAGCACACGAAGTCTGGGCCAAATTCTGTCTAAAAGCTTCTGTTCGACCTTCCCGCGCCTGTCACATATTAGCCTGTTGAACTCTCGGCCTTCTAGACAAGAATAATTGTCATGGAGGTCCAAAATGCCACATTTGAATGCTATCGCCCGGGCAGTGTTGAGGTTATCCCCAGTGACCATCCGGACAGTGATTCCAGCTCGCTGGCATTTCCTAATGGCACTTGGAATCTCAGGTCTAACGGGATCTTCAATACCTACAAGAGCAATACACGTAAGTTCTGTAACGATATCCTCTTCTCTGTCCCAGTCTGGCTCTTGTTCCTGATCTGAGAACTCTCTGAAGGCCAGACAGATGGTTTGAAGTCCTTCAGAAGTCATTGGCTCAATGATGTTGTGAACAATTTCTCTTTTTTTGGTTTCTGTCAATTCCACAGGCTGTCCCATTTTATTCAGGATTTTACAACACTTTGCTAAGACTATTTCAGAAGGACCTTTACTGAACATCAGGAAACCCCCGCTGGACAATTTTAATACAGTACTTGTGGATTTTCTATCTGAGTTCAAGGTATACACTTTATACAAACTCTGCTGCGGTATTTTGTTTCTTTCTGTTTCATAATCCAATTCCAAATGCAGGAGAAATCCCAATAAGGCACATTCGGTTTTATTGCCAATTTGTTGTACTGACTTCTTACCATCTTTGGGAAGAATGATATTGGAAGTATAAGAACAATTAACAGTGATACCTTTTAAAAGATACTCCAGGATAGCACCTGGGATAGAATTGGTTTTGGGGAGCTTTTGATAATGAGTCCCACCAATATAAGCCTGGACGACAGTCATTCTGTTCATGGTCAGTGTTCCAGTTTTGTCTAAGCAAATGGTTGTGGCATTTGCGATTGTCTCACAAGCATCCAAATGCCTTACTAGGTTTTTGTCTTTCATCATTTTCTTTACTGAGTAAGCCAAAGACAGTGTGAGTACAAGTGGAAGACCTTCAGGTACAGTCACCACAAAGATTGTCATTCCAATAATGAAAAATTTAATAAAATATTTGATATAAACTGAAGTACAACCATAAGTCCATTTTTGCCTCTCAGTCACAAAAGTATTAATTACAAAGTAGGTCACAAGAATAACTACTGTGATGGTGGCCATGAGCATACCACACTTCCCAACCAGGACTGCTAATTTTGTCAATTTCTTTTGTAGCACTGGCTTTGCTTTGGAGTAGGAATGTTTTGGTTTTATTATGCTCTTGCCTTGACTTGCCCACTCCAGGACCTTTCTATGGTCTTCGGACCTTCCTTGCTGGGCACTGGCAGCAAGCAAGGTCAGGATGATCCCAGTTTGTGAGTTGGGTCCCACAGCAGTCACTAGGATTTTGCCCCAGCCCTCCATCACATAGGTCCCAGACAGAAGAATCGGGTCAAGGTCCAGGGACTTCTTCACCATGTCCAACTCTCCTGTCAAGGAGCTCTCATTCATTTTTAAGTTCTGTGCCTGGAGTAGTACACCGTCTGCAGGCAGCATGTCCCCATAGGACACTGGGACTACATCACCCACCACGATGTCCTTGACAGGTACCTCCAGAATCTGGCCGTCCCTCACTACCTTTCCTTTCTGACTTAGGACCACTCGGTCCTGCAGATTCCTGAACTGCTTCTCCTTGTTCCAGTCAGTTAAGGCTGTGGTCAGCACCACCAAAGCCACTGACATCAGCAGGACTGCTCCCTCCAGCCAGGGCACCACGTTACCTTCCTTCTCGGAGCCCCCGCTGACATAGCAGCCTTTGGTGTCTCCGCTGACCTTGGGCTCATAGAAAGCCAGGGCCAGGGACGCAACAGCCGCCAACTCCAAGAAGATGAGCGTTGTGTCCTGCAGAGCATCCCACACCAGCTCCAAGAAACATCTGCTCCGAGTTTTTGGCACCTCATTGGTGCCAAACTGCTCCCTCCTGCGGCTCAGCTCGCCAGGGTCCAAGGGGAGCCCGAGCTCGGGGTCCGTCTGCAGCAGCTGGCACAGCCCCGACACGCCGCCGAAATGCAGCTCCAGCCAGTCCAACGCTTCCAAGCCCCGTCGTTTCATCAGCTGTTCCAGGTCCTTTAAACTCTCTTGCAGCAGCGGCTCTCCGATATGGGAGAACCTTAAGTGAGCGTCCGCTGCCCGCGGCTGACGCGAGGGGGCCTCATTGGCCACCCTGGGCTTTGCCAAGTTCCGTCCCTCCAGCTTTGCTTGGATGCTTGCCCTTGTGGAAACTACAACTTCTCTCCCTCGCCCTTCGCCAGTAGGACAGACATCTAGAACCCCAGGCGCAACCGCCAACCTGAGCCTCTGGACCCTTCCCAGTCCTACCCAGCCACGAGGCTCCCAGCACGAGCTTCTTTTGTCTCCTTTTAAACTTAAATACAGAAAGAGAAAAGAAAAAAGAAAAAAACAAAAACATTGCTATGTATACAGCAGAACATGAGAGAGGATTCAATATGAAATAATAAATTTCCATTTCAAGAAAACCTATATAATAATACTACACGTTGTTTTCAAAGCTGCCCTTCCTTCTAGGTTTTCTTTTGTTCTCTGCTGTGTACTTTTTTTCTTTATTTTTCCCCTCCTTCCCCCCACCCCTCCCCACCTAAAGAAGGCTACAATTAAACACACACACACACACACACACACACACACACACACACATACATAGATATCAATAAAACATACACATATACACTAATACACATATATGTAAGGCTGTGTTATGCTTATTTCCACTTGTCATCTGTTTCTCTGAAAGTAGATAGCATCTTCCTTCAAAAGTCCAAGTCTTTCCACATTTTTCTAAATAAACCAGCTCATCATTTCCTACACCATAGCAGTATTCCAACCCAATCATATCTTATCTGAGAGATTGTCTATGAAAAATCCCCCCCAATATTCTGCATTCCTTCTATTTTTGGCTGTATGGATTTTATTTGCACAAGAAAATGTTTAATTTAAAATAATAAAAATTGTCCATTTTACAATGCTCTCATAGTTTAAGATCTGATACTTCTGAATCTCCTACCTTTACATCTTTTTCCTCTGGTTTCTTTGAAGTTATTGATCTTTTGTTCTTCAAAATGAACTTTGTTATTTTTTCTAACTCAGTAAGATAATTTTTTTGGTAATTTTATTGGGATGGCATTGAAATAGATTAGTTGGGTAAAATTGTCATTTTAAAAAATTATATTGGCTTTACCTGCCCATGAATGATAAATATTACTTCAATTATTTAGATCTAATTTTATTTGTATAAAAATGTTTTATATTTATGTCCATACAGTTCTGGTGTCTGTTTTGCCAGGTATACTCTTAGGTATTTTATACTGTTCAGTTATTTTAAATGTTCTAAAACAACATTGAATAATATTGCTGGCGCATAGTGTAGTTTCCCTATTTTTCTCTTTTGATTAAATGTATTTTAGCTTTAACTTTGTCTGAGATCATGATTACTACCCCTGTTTTTTTTAACATAATAAATTCTACTCCAGCCCTTTATTTTATCTTTGTGTGTATCTCTCATTTTTATAGCATTTCATGAAAGCAACATACTGTTGAATTCAAATTTTTATTCTGCTATCAGTTTCCATTTTATGGGTAAATTCATCCCATTCACATTCTAAGCTATAATTACTTGTGTATTTTCCTCCTTCCTATTTTTCCTCACTATCCTTCTCACCTTATACCTAATCCTCCTCACTCCTCTGCTTTACTTCTACCTGCTACCTTGGCTTCTTATTCCTTAACCTACCCACCCCTCCAAGAGTCCTCCCTTTATCCTTTCACTCATCTTATCTCCTTGCCCTCTTATTTCTTTCTGAATTTATAGATATATAGATCTATATACATATATATAGATATATATGTTGTTCTCTCTTTAACCCATTCCTGATAAGAATAAGGTTCCAGACTACCCACCTTCCACTAGATTCTTCTGCATCAATTTTTCCTTTTCTGTCTCATTTATATGAGAAAATTGCTCTTTTTTATCTCTCCCTACACAGTTTTATTTTTTTAGATTCACTCCATCATACACAGTTAAGCCTAAGCCTTTCCTTCAAACTACCCAAATAATGATGATAGTCATAAGAGTACTGATAATATTTTCACATATAAGAAGTAAACAATTTGACCTTATCAAATCCCTTATAATTGGTCTTTGATGTTTACCTTGTATTTCTCCTGGTTGTTATATACCGAATTTCCCCTAAGTTCTGCTATTTGTCACAAATACCTGAAAGTTTTTCATTTTTTTTTTATTCAGGATTATACTGAACTTTGCTGGGTAAGTTATCCTTGGTCATTACCTGAGCTCTTTTGCTCTACAAAATATAGTATTCCAAGACCTACGGTCCTTCAACATAGTAGCTATGAGGTCTTATGTAATCCTTATTGTAGCTCTATGATATTTAAATTTCTTGTTGCTTCTAATATTTTCTCCTTAACCTGGTAGCTTTAAAACTTGGCTATGATATTCCTGTAAGTTTTCCTCCTGAGAACTCTTTCAGGTGGTAATCAATAGATTTTTTCTATTTCTGCTTTGCTTTCATATTCCAGAACTTCAGGGCAATTTCCCTGATAATTTGTTGTACTATTGTATCACCAGCATGAGCTTAGTACCCCAAGTGTGCAACTGCTCTCTCACTGGAACCTACTTGTCCTCTTCCTCCTCCTCTCTCGCCACCTAAAGTGCCCACCATCCACCAGGCCTTAGATTATAAGCCCCCAGCATTGCTCCTCATCTTTCCCCCTTTGTCAGGTCACCCCTACCTTCCAGATCAGACCCAGGGCCTTCTGCTTCCCTATTTAAGCTCCTCCTCCACCCCCCCCCCAAGACTCCCAGCTAATGGTGACACCTAGGCCTACCTCTAAGGTTTTTTAAGTGGGCAGAGCCCTTCCATAGTGCAACAAAACAAAACAAAACCCAAACACATCCTCCTCAACTCTCCCTCCCCCAACAAAAAATATTTTATTTTCCTAAAGCACAAGTCTGACCTGCAGTGGATCTCTATTGACACTAGGATCTAATATATTTCATCTTTATCTTACCCTTTTAAAATTCTATTTTTGTGTACATTTGAAAATGTAATGATAATGCTGTTAGTATAGCAACACATGCAAATAATTTATAAATAACTAAAATGCATATATTCGGGGTACCTGATCAAAAAATTTTACAAATTAAGGTGCATGATAAAAATTTTGAGGACCATCACAATTAGCAATTATATGAGGAAACTGAGATCCAGAGTGGCTGAAAGATTTGCCCAAGGTTGCCTGGCAAATTAATGATAGACACAGGACTAGTATTACAATCTTCTGATCTTAGTACAGAGTACTTTCTAAGGCAACATGCTGCCTCCTTAACGCCATGCCTCTCTAGGAGCTTGCTCTATCAGTCATCCCTTCTCTCTCACAGAACCTGTTTCTCCCTCTCCTCTGAAGGTTGCTTAATAGGGGAGTGACGTGGTTAGAATGGTGCTTTAGGAAAATCATGCTGGTAGCCATATGGAAGATAGACTGGAGTGGGAGGGAGACTTGAGGCGGGTAGACCAATTAAAAGGCAATTGTCCAAGTAAGAGGTGATGAGGCCCTCAAAAGTCATCAGGCTTGCTTCCAACCCAGCCTTCACAGCTGTTACAGGGAGAAATCTCTGTGGGGACTGAGCCTGCCTTCCTCATTACCACCAGCAATAACCACTGACCAATTGCCACCAACCAGTAGATGGGCACAGGAGCCCTGGGAGTAGCAGCACTGACTCCAACCTTGCTTCTATCCCAGCCCTTAGAGCCAGCATTTGGAGAAGTAAATCTTGTGAAGAAGGAGTCAGCCATTCCCCACTAATTGCCAACCAGAGCCTCACCTAGGGCAGTAGAGCCAGCCCAGCAAGGCACTCCAAGGAGCCTGGGTAGGGAGGGTGGTGGTGGTGGAGGAGAGACAGGAGGCAGCATGTGCCAGGGAAGTCAAACCACCACCACCTTGATCACAATCTTCCATCAGATGCTGACGGAAATAGCCCAGCACACTGAAACCGAGAGCCTTAGAAACAGTAAGGATTCCAGACCGCTGCTCTCAACCATCATCCTGGGAAGAAATCCATGTGGAGATGCAGTTGGCACCTTCTCCTCCAGGTACTACAGCCATAGCTACTGAAGACCTAGGGGAAGTTCTTCCCAGGAAAGTGCTTGACATTGTTAAATGGTTCAACCTCAGAAACTGATGTCTCTTTATTAGTGAAAATGACATTCAAGAAGAGCCATTACCATCGGTTTTTCCGCTTCGCCCTAAGGATCGTGGGACCTTTCCATCTGACTTGCAGCTGAAACCTTGCATATATATTGTCCCCTTGAGACAATACATACATACATACATACATACATACATACATACATATATATATGTTGCTCCTTGAGAGCAGTGATTATCTTTTCTGTTTGTATTTCCCATGCTTATCACAATGCTTCGCATATAGTAAGGACTTAATAAAAGCTTCATTCATTCATTCAACTAGGGTAGTGGCTGCATGAGTAGAAAGAAGGGGACAGATTTGAGGAATGTGAGAGTAGGACTGAGTGACTGGATATGTAAATATGCTGTTGTTCAATCATTTCAGTCATGTCTGACTTTTTGTGACCCCATTTGGGGGTTTTCTTTGCAAAGATTCTGGGATGGTTTGCCATTTCCTTCTCTAGTTCATTTTACAGATGAAAAACTGAGGCAAACAGAGTTAATCAACTTGCTCAGATTCACAAAGCTAGTAAGTGAAGTGTCTGAGGCTGCATTTGAACTCACAAAGACTAGTCTTCCTGACTCCAGGTGTAGCACTCTATCCACTGCACCACCCAGCTGCCCATATGTGGATATAAGACGAAGAAAAATGAGGAGTTGAAGATAACATCAGAGTTGCGAAAACCTCAGTACTAGAAGAATGGATATGTCCTTCACAGTAATAGGGAAGTTCGGAAGACAGATGGGTTTTGGGAGAAAGATAATGTATTATCTTCTATCCAGATCATAAACTATGTATACGTATATCCTGTACGATTCATTGAAATGAAAAAGTGGTAGGGGGAGGTGAATATTTAGCTTACTAGTCATGGCCCTCAAATACCCTCCAAAGGGCATTTGCCACAGTGATGAAATTATCAAGAGGTGAGGATAAAATTTTCTTAATGGCATGTGCCAAGTAACCTGGAAAAAGATTCATTTAGGTTTTAATTACCCTTAAAAGGCCAAGACTTGAGGAAAAAAGGGCAAAGTGTTAGGAAATAAAGATAGGCATAGTTGTATTGGAGGCAAATTCCCCAACTGGCTATGGATTACTTATCACCAAAAGGGTGGACTTCAATCTGTCTTCCCACCTTCTGAATGGTAGATCACATACCCACTGAGGTCAGGCTTCAGCTCCCCTGGGTTGACACAACAATCTCCCAGGTGACACCAGTACCCACTTTGGAGACCACTGTCCTATTGAATAAAGTCCAGTGCCTTTATTCAGGGCCCCCCACGATATGCTGCTACCTTTTTAGCTTTCTCTCATGTTACATCCCTTAATATATCCTAGGATAATGAACTGTTCCACAAACAATTTCATAGCATAAGGGACTTCAAATGTTCACTGGGATAAAGATGTATGGTTCTGATCCTTTCTAATGAAAACATTCATTTACTGAGAAGGTTGGGAAAGAACATTTCATGGAAAACCCAGAGAGCTTGAGAAGAAACACAGTTCTGAAAGAATCTGAGAGAAAAACAGTCACTCAAATAAAAGTGCTTGAGGAAAGAAATATAATTCTGATAAGCCTGGAGTGAAAGCATGCCCCTCAGAGTACTGATTGACTGTAAAGATAATTTAGTGCAGTGTTTCCCAGTAGCCTCATTACATAGGACTACTTTTAGGGACCGGAAGTTTATTGCTGGGAAATTGCAAATCAAGGAACTATTTTGGGACCATGGGACTATTTTATATTGACAATTTTGTATCATATCTGAGAGAAATAGGGATCTGGGTTTTTTCAATCCAATTTTGAGACAGGTCACTACACATGAGGTCACCACACCTCATTTGTGGTTGAGAAGATGTATCAGAACACACTCAATTGGGTATGGAAATCTATCTTACCCTATAGGAAAATAAGGGAAAAAAGGATGGGGGGATGATAGAAGGGAGGGCAGATTAGGGAAGGGGTATTCAGAATGCAAGCCATCTTGGGATGGGAGGAAGGGGGTGATGGGGAGAAAATCTGGAACTCAAAATCTTGTGGAAGTGAACATTGAAAACTAAAAATAAATAAATTAATAAATGTTTAATATAAAAAAGATATAATAAAAAAAGATGTATAAGAAGCCAGCTTGAGGACCTACAAGATAAAATGTTTAAAGAAGCGAATACATCAGAAGTCAGAAGCTAGAATGCAGAAGCCATTAGAGGGGAAAAAAACTGATAGAATTATATCACCTGATGAGAGTCAGACAGGTTCTGTAGTTGATGTAGGGAGGTGATCTTACTGGAATGCTGAGAGCTGACTGGATAAAACAGAATCCTATACTGTTTGAAGAGCTGTTCAGGGAAAGCTATCTTGGTCTATAGTACTATCTATAGCTTGAGGGTGTGGAAACTTCTCAGAGGCTTGCCTATATTGTTCTCAGTATAGCTCTCTAAGCTGTAAGAACGGTCTTTAAAGCCTATGCATAGGTTCCCTCTAGGGGGTGCTAGAAGATCCAGGGGAGCAGTAGTAGACTCAGGTGCAATTGGGGGGCACTGAATAAAAATTAGAGGGTGGTGGAAGCATAAGGAAAGAAGAGAAGAAAATTTTTAAAAACCATTTGTACATGTTTTATCTGTTGTGTAACAGAGTTAAAGTAGTGATTATATTATTTTCCAAATAAACACACAAAATGTAAGTTATAACCAATCAGTGGTCAAGTCCACCAACAAGTCTTAACAAGCAAGTGTCAGCAGACAAATGTGTCCCACGTTGTTGGGAAGTTCAGCACGTTTTGGCAGGAGTTTGTGCATGTAATGACTTGTTTACAATATGGTACTATACAGTTACACAACACAATATTGTGTCATCAAAATTTCAATGCAGGGAAAAAAAAACAAATTTACAATAAATTATTATATTTAAGATGCATCATTTTTTAAAATTATATTTTTTGAAATGATGCAAATTTCAAAAAAGCAAACCTTCAAAGGGTTAAAGAAAGTGGATTTCCGGGGCAGTGTGGAGTAATTTTTTTTAAAAAGGGGTGGTAGGGCCAAATGAGTTTGGAAACCTCTGCTATAAAGACTAGACCTGAAGAGCATTGAAGATTTCGAGTTTAAAGGAAATTGCTTTTTCATTGGATGAGTATATGTTGCTTCAGTGGTGGGGGAGAGATCAGACCTGGGAAGCTCTGGAGATCCTAGGCTTAAGGCTGATATTTGCTGAAAGAGCTGGCCTCTGTTCCAGTGGCCTAGGAGTAAAAAAGTAGTTTCGTCCAGCAAGAGAACAAAGAGGGTAAGAAGAGGAATGGTCCCATCTAGCGATGACATGTGCAGCCCAAAGGCATCCAGGACTGCAGCCTAGTCATAAGTTGTCCCAGACATATGAGTTTTCCTACTCATGTGGTTCACTGATAGGATTCTTTAATTTTTGAGCCCATTCCAACCCCCACCCCAGACACGGTATGCATTACTGGGAGAGTGTGATCTAGGCCTTCAGGTGAACGGTTTATGTTTTGACTGTTTCTGCTTTCGCCTTCTTCTTTAGTAAATAGTTCACATTTAAGAATTAATAATGGTGCAGCATGTTACACATTTCCTAGCAGAGAGGTGATGGATTCAAGATGCAGAATGAGACATACATTTTTGGACAGAGTCAATGCAGGAATTTGCTTTGCTTGACTATGCATTTTGTTTACAAGGATTTTGTTTTTCTTTTCTTTTTTCCCCCAATGGGGAAGAGGTGAGAGGAAGAGAAAATAAATTATTGTTAATTGAAAAATTTTTTTAAAATTTGTTCCTGGTTTGTATAAAGGAGAAGTATGCTGTTGGAAGTTCAATAACTACGGTCATGAGTCTAGAGATAGATTTTGTACACACTGGACTTAGCTCTGGGACCCTGAGAGTGATTATAATAGCATGGTATATGTGGGATCTGTCCATGGGTCTTTGACCAATTTAGCCTTCTTCCTAAGGATAACTAATTCAAAGGGATTAAACAATTAAATCATATTTTAGTATAATTCCTAATTAGTTTGTTTTTCAAAAAATATTTTATTTTTAGTACCAAATTCTTTCCCTCCCTTGACCCACTCCCCCTCCCATTGAGAAGGCAAGAAATACAACACTCATTACACATATGCTGTCATGTAAAATATATTTCTGCATTAGCCATGTTCCAAAAAAGAAAGAAAAGAAAAGGCAAAAAGGAAAGAAAAGAAAGGGGAAAAAATGCACTTCAGTCTGCACTCTGAGCCTTTCAGTTCTCTCTCTGGAGGTGGATGTATTTTTCATCATGAGTGCTTTGGAATTGTCTTGGATCATTGTATTGATCAGAGTAGCTAAGTCTTTCACAGCTGAATATCTATACAATATTTCTGTTACTGTATAAATTGTTGTCCTGGCTCTGCTCACATCACTTTGCATCAATTCATTTAAGTCTTCCTGGATTTTTCTGAAACCATCCGTTTCAACATTTTTTACAGCACAACAATATCCCATCATAGTCATATACTATAACTTGTTCAGCCATTCCTCAACTAATGGACTTCCCCTCAGTTTCCAGTTCTTTGCCACCACAAAAAAGAGCTATTATAAGTATTTTTGTACCATATGTTTCCTTTTCCTTTTTTTGGAGGGGAGGGGTATAGACCTAGTAGTGGTATTTCTGAGTCAAAGAATATGCACAATTTTATAGCTTTGGGGGCAAAATTCCAAATTGTTCTACAGAATAGTTGGACTAGTTAAGTTCCACCAACAATGTATTACTGTACCCAATTTTTTTTCACATTCCCCCCTCCAGCATTTATCATTTTTCTTTTCTGTCATTTTAGCCAATCTGATGAGTGTGAGGTGGTACCTCAGAGTTGTCTTAATTTGCATTTCTCTAATTATTAGTCATTTAGAGAATTTTTTCATATGACTATTGATTACTTTGATTTCTTCTTCTGAAAACTTCCTGTTCATATCCTTTGACCATTTATCAATTGGGGACCTAATTATTTTCCAGAATAAATGTCAATTTGACATGATTATTGCTTCCCTTGAATTCTCAAGGAGCTTCATGTCATTCAGGCATTGACAATGTTTTATTTTGTAGTTCTTTTTATACACGTCTTCCATCTAATGCCCCCGTATATTTACACGGGCTTTCTGTTCTTCATGCTAATGCCCTTTAGGGCTCAACTCAAATGCCACTGCCATCAAGATGCCTTTCTTGATTCCTACCCCCAATCACTCTGTATAAATTTTTTACTAGTTTATATTTACTTACCTGTGAACAGGTTGTACCATCTCAGTACAGTGCGAGCTCCCTTAGCCAAGGGCCATCTTATTTTTGTATTTATACCCCCAGCAATTAACACAGTCCCTAGCACATAGAAACTTAAGAAATGCTTGTTGATTGATTCACTTATCTTCTTACTAGACTGTAAGCCCCTAGAATATAGAGGCCATGTCTTCTTTCTCTAGCTCCTCTGACATCTAACACCATTATTTTCACATAGGATGGACACAATGCTTATGTATTAAATTGATTTGAACCTTTATGTGGAGTCTCCAAATCTGGCATGGCAACCTACCCTGGTGTTCCTGGAACTCCTAAGCAATGAAGAAAGGAAGAAAGGGAGGGAGGGAGAAAGGAAGGAAGGAAGAAAAGAAGGGAGAAAGGAAGGAAAGAAGGAAGGAAGGAAGGAAGAAAGGAAGGAAGGAGGATTTATTAGGCACTTACTATGTACCTTACTGTCATAAGACATGGGTGATACAAATACAAAAATCAAGACAGTCCTTGCCCTCAAGGAGCTTATGTTCTAATACAGGAAGGCAACACCTGTAGCAGAACTGGCCAGGGAGTGGGGTATTTTGGTAAGGTATGCTGAATAAAATTATAGGGAATTGACGGACATAGTTGTCTATTGCACTGGCTGTAATCATTGGTTTCAACCTCTAAGGACATTTAGCAGGAAAACAGAAAGGAGATGATGTTGTTATTGTATAAAATCTTAAGAGACATTAATTCCACTCTTGTAACCAGTTCAAATTAAAAGAAAAATAATAATAGGTAATGACTAATCAGCCTTTTCTCTTTGGCTTAGAACAGGTCACTGAAATAAGGGGCAGTGAGATGTGTTGGAAAGGGAGGGATAACCTTCATAGGAACAGAGAGAAAATGAAAGAAGATAAGGCTTTGCAATAGCAGACTGCAAAGAAGTGTCTTAAGCTGAGAGGAAGACAGACTGTTTCCCTTCTTCACCCTACCCTCAACAGTAGGGATCTGGTCTATGGGAGCTGATTAGGACTCAGATAAACACAAAAAGAGCTCTGAAAGTAAGATAAGAGTAGAGTTTTACCACAGCTCCAAACAATGCTTTATTGTATGAGATATTTCAGTAGGTGCTGGTTCAATAATGGGGAACAGATCTTTGCAGTCATACTATTTTAGTCTTTTGGAATTGGAAAGTATTTTTGCAGGAGGCAAATTTGAGTATGATCTTCATTATTGTCTATAAGCCTCATAGATAATAATCCTTATCATTGACTTCATCAATTTGGGTATGATTGGTGCCATGCAGTGTAAATCATTCACAGGTTTTAAAAAATAATTATTTGTGAATGGCATCACATGTCTAGGGATTTAAAGCTCTTATTTGCTTAAGGAGGTGCTTGATTTAAATCTCTAATAATTTTCAAAGGATAAGACTACTGGTGCATTGTAATACACTGTACATATTTAACACAAAAACTACACATTTGGATGTTCTGCCTTTCATAGTAAGGAGCCTGATATTGTAAACCAATTTTTGATTCTTATGTAACAATTGTTCTTATATCACATATATCTTAATAAGAATTGTTTGATTGTCATTGTTTAAAGTAAAACCTACATTAGTTATCTGTTAAAGGTGAGTTGCAAATAGGGATCCTTCCCTGCCTTTAGTTGTGTTTACCAAACATAGTATGTAGACAAAGCTAACATAATCATCTTCAAACATTTTTTCCTCTGCCTTCCAATTTACATCATCTGCCTGTAATTATCAGTGACCCCATACCCCCTCTTAGCCTTGTTTTATTGTTGTTTTTCCTTTCTGGACCTGGGATGTCCCTGGCAAAGGGATGCTCTCTACTGAGGCAGATCAGCAACTTTTAGGCAATTTATAATCCTTGAAAATTTCCAGGGGCACTGAGAGATTAAGTGACTTTCCCTGGTCAACCAGTGTGACTTAAACCAGGTCTTTCTGACTCCCAGACCAGCTCTCAACACCTTGTTGCCTTACATGTTTTCCTATAATCCATGTAGAATTCTTCTGCAAGCACAAAGTTCTGTGAGCCCCCAAATGAACAACAAATAATCATCATCATAGCAAGTTACTGTTTAATTACAGTTATTTCTTATAGGATGAGTCTTGGTTATGTCACCAATCCAATCAATACCAACAAACACTTAAGTCCCTGCTGACTTCAAGGAGCTTAACTCCCCTAACAAAGCTCTAAGTCATAAAAAAAAAAAAACCCAGTCTAAACCAGCATCATCAAAGGACAGAAAAAGATCAGTGAGCAGCTAGATTAATAGAAGTGCCTGAACAGTCAAATAAGTTAAATACCACACTCCAATCTATTTTTTTAAGCAAAGTGACAAAATTCATTACAAAATTACAATTTAAGAAAACTCACCTTTTAGTCATTCTTTAACATTTAGCTGGCATTGTAAACACTCTAAGAACCCAAAGGAAATCAGCAACATTTGGGAAACTACAGTGAACTTATAATTGTTCAGAGTTTCCTTGTCCAAAGTAACCCTGTCTCCTAGCAGATTAGGCTTATGTCCTTAAAATGCCTAGCGTTGAAGGAAGATAAACATTGCAAAGGAGGAAGGCTTAGGATGGTTACTGAGTAAAACATTTTGACCTTCTTTATAATCAAAGCAAGAAATGTGTATAGTATGACTTTCCTTGGGGCTCCACCTTATCCTTTGTTTTCAACTCACATTACTAATCAAAGCAAACCACAACAGATCTCCACACCGTATATGATCAAGGCTCCATAAGAGGCCACTGTTTCTCTAACTTTAGCCAACCAGTGCACTTCCTGGAATGTGCTTTGGATTAGCTGTCTGAAGGAAGGGTCCTATTACCCTATCCTTTCCCCCAGCCCCCACTCCCAACTCCCAGCCCAGAAGCGTCCCTTGCTGCCTTTACATCACCCTAGCAATTGTGAAACTTACTCTCTTCCCAAGTGTTTACAAGCTGCTGATGGGTTAACCATTCCTATTTCCTGGAGCCCTCCATTAGGATCCTGCAGATGACAGATTTCTAACTGGCTTAGTGGCATGTACACTCTACACCTTTTTTTCCTCTTACTGACAAGGGAGCCAAGTTTTTGTTTTCATTTCCTTCTCCATGGCTTTTAAGTGGAGACAAATGAAGAGGGGTGAGAAAGAAAAGAAGAGATGCCTCTCACTTAGTTTTTGCTTTGTTGGTGATATCCAGTGAAATAAACAAAATCACTAACACCAGGCAGCTTTAGGGGGATATGTTTGATACTGGAAGTTACTGACAGCACACCAAACTTTTAAAAAGATACTTTTCCAAGGCTACAGGAAGCTGAATCGTGGTAAGTCACTGCTTAGGACTTTGCTTTTTTCTGTAGCAAAACGTTAGCAATGATGACTTTGGGGGCAGTGTTTTAGTGAGCCTTTAAAAAAATTATTTTCTATAATTTTTTAAAAATCATGATAGGACGCTTGTAAGGAATCACCTCTACAATTAGGGGTCTGATTTGGAGGATTTTTATTCAGAAAGGGGGCTGGGAAGGCAGAAAAAGTACCAATAATCAGAAAGCTGCCTTTGCATAAAATCAAATTTCAAGTGATTAAGTGTTTTCTTTTAAAATATGTAAGGTCACATGGAGGCTCATTTTTTGAATATTAAACCACAGCAGTGTTTGAATAGATTTCTTGAAAATATGTCTCTTTGGTTGTGTAGGTTTTCAGTGTACATCTTTTGAATAAAAATTGGTCATTAGTAAAGTAGGTTCCAGTCTAAGGCATAGGGGAGTGGAAAGGAGATGGAAACATAATAAGAATATTGATTTGTTGGCAAATAACTCATGTAGAATAATCTACAGGTTATGTGGGAAATCATATTTTAAAAAATGATATATGAACTTCCCAAAGTATGGAAGTAGGAAACATCTTGTGCCTCAATTCTGCTTATTCATGAATTCCAGTATTTTAAAGTTGGATCTGACCACCCGCACCCCTCCATCCACTTTCTAATTTATGTGTGGGGAGATTGAAGTTCTAAGAGAGAATTGATTTTTGCTAAAGGTCACACAAGTAGCAAGTGACAGGTGAGGAGCTCTAAGTAGGTCTTCTGATCCAGTATTCTTTCCTCTTGGTCCCACATGCAAAGATAATTTTGGGGCTGCTATGGTAGAAAGAGTGTTCAAATGGGCATCAATCAGGAGACCTACATTTAGCTATTAGTTTGCAGCTGCATGAAATTTAACTGGTTCCTTAATCTTAGTCTCTTCTTGCCTCATGTTCTTCATGTGTAAAACGAAACGCTCAGGTTATGATCATCTGAGACATTCTATAAATGACTTTTTACTTTTGTTATCTAATCTAATATAAATTATTTTTCTTGTTTTTATCTTATCCAATCTGGAAAAAGCCCTGTTAGTTTGATAATGCCTAAATGTAAAATTACTGCTGTTAATAACACATAACTTAGTAACAACAACAAAAATCAGATAATTGATGGATTTGCATAGCAGTTGATGTTAATGAGAAATTATCAGGTTTTTTTTAGAGAATATAGTTATAAAAATAATTGGAAAGAGAATTAGAAATTATGCATAATCACAAGATACATGTCTGTATTGAGAAAAAACACTTTAAGATTCACAAAATACCTTTTTCACATTATCCTTGCGAGGTAAACATTGTTTACAAGTTGAGTCCAAATGTTGTTTTCTTCACTAAATGAAGTGGTGCTTTGGATAGAGGGCTGGACCTGAGTCAGGAAGTCCTGAGTTTAAATTTGACCTCAGACACTTAGCTGTGTGACACTGGGTGAGTCACTTAACCTCAGTTTGCCTCAGTTTCCCCATCTATAAATTGAGAATAATTGTAGAACTACCTTCCAGGGTTGCTGTGAGGATAATATGTGGTTATATTTGTAAAGGGCTTTGAAACCTTAAAAGTGCTATATAATGCTGGCTATTATTTTAAAGATAGGAAAATCAAGACTGAGAGTTTAAATGATCAGTCCATAATCACACAGCTATTAAGTATCTGAGGTGGGATCTGAAACCACATCTTTGAACCTGAAGGATAAAACCATTGTTTTATCCACTATCTTTTCTACTGCTGTTATCAAAAGTACTTGCGTGCCAAGAAGCATAGGACATATATGAAATACAGAATAACTTATAACCCTTGCCCTGTGACTCTATAATCTAAATTAGACAAATAGGCAGAACATAAATGTACATCAAAGAATAAAAAGCATGGAGTAATTTTGACAGGAAGAGTATTTGGAATGGATGAGGAAAATGGAGTGATACCCTGAGGATCATCTATACAATAGGAGACCTGTTCAGGACAAGAGTAATCTCATTATGTGTCAGAGATTTGGCTTTCAGATTCTAACAACCAGAATCCAAGTAAACTCCAAGGAGTTGACTGGGAGGAGTAGACCAAGGTAAAATGGAAGCCAAATAGAAGTCAGCAGTGGGATGTGGGTGCTGAAGGAACTAATGAAGTCTTAGATTGGCCTAACAAGGACATAGTGTCTGGAAGAAGGGAGGCATATTCTTGTGGTGGTCCACATGGTTTTCAGTTGTGGGACTGACATTTTAGGGAGGACATTGATAAGTGGGAGCATGGACTAAGAAGGCTGACAAGGATACTTGGAGCCATGTCTTAGGAGGATGAATTGCAGGAACTGATGATGCTTAGTCTAGAGAAGAAAAGTTATCGGGTCATAGGATTTATAGGTAGAAAAAAACAAAAGATTTAGGTCCAAGCCTCCCATTTTACTGAGACCCATAGAGCTGCAGTGATTTATTCAGGATTACACAAGTAATAAATGACAGAGCCATGGTTCACATCCTGGTTTTCTAATACCAAATGCAATGCTTTCCCCAGGTTATACTGTGTTGAACCAAAAGCCAGATGATAACTGGTAGGGGGTGGTACAGAGTGGATTCATGCATTAGGTACAGGGTTTTCAAAGATGACCTCAGAAGTGCCTTCCAGCTCTTCACAGTCTGAAAACTGTTAGCAGATTCTTATTTACTTCTCAGTTTTATAATTGAATGTAAGAACATCTGACCTTTTGTACTTCTATTTATGCTTGCAATTTGCATATTGCCTGCAGTTAAATATAGATTTCACATGCCAATTTACTAAATGTAATAGAATCTCAGAATCTTAGAGTTGGAAGGGACCTTAGTAGTCATCAACTCCCTACCCTGTACATAAATCTTGGTATCTGTGACATGTAAAACCCAATCTTCACTTGAATACCTTTAATGATGGAGGAACTCACTGCCTACCAAGGAAACCTATCACATTTTTGGACAGTTCTAATTGTTTTTTTTTTTAATTTATTTATTTTGAACT
Source organism: Vombatus ursinus (assembly GCF_900497805.2). NCBI lineage: Eukaryota > Metazoa > Chordata > Mammalia > Diprotodontia > Vombatidae > Vombatus > Vombatus ursinus. The sequence continues at coordinate 4,002,325 of NW_020954556.1, read as the reverse complement.
TGAATACTAAAACTTAAATACACAATATGAAGAGAAAAAAGAACATTGACATATGTGCAGTAAAACATAAGAGGATTCAAAATATACAGCAATAAATTTCCATTTCAAAAAAGCCAAAGAAATAAATACTACACTTTGTGTTCAGAGCTGTCCATCTTTTCTTTGCTTCCTTGTAAGTTTTCTTTTGTTCTTTGTTTGTTCACTTTTTACTTTGTTCTTTCTCCCCTTTCCATGCAAAAAGGTTACAATTAAGTGTGGATATATATATACATATATAGATACATAAAGATACCCCCCACACACATACATATATATAGACCTATATACACAAACATACACATACATAAATACACTTACATACACATACTTATACTTAGATAGCTATAATCATATTCCTATATAGACATATACATTCATATGCATCTATGTAAAACCATACCATACTTGTTTGTTCTGTGTTTCTCTGAGGGTGGAGAACATTTTCCTTGATAAGTCCAAGTCTTTCCATATTTTTCTAAGTCCACCAACTCATCATTTCCTACACCACAGCAATATTCCAACCTTATACTGTCTAGTTATTTTAAATAGTCTAAAACAATATTGATTAATATGGCTGACATATAGTGTAGTATTCCTATTTTTCTCTTTTGATTAAATCTAGTTTAGTTTTAACTTTGCCTGAGATCATAATTACTACCCCCGCTTTTTTTCCTAATAAATTCTGCTCCTGATCTTTATTTTATGTTTGTGTGTGTCTCATATCCTATCACTCCTGACTCCCCTACTTTACTTCTAACACTACCTTGCCCTCCTATTACTTAACCTATGCCCTCTACAAAGATCTCTCCGTTATCTTCTCCCCCCCTTTCCACTTACCCTCTTGTTTCTATCAGAATTTAGAAGACTTTTATAGCCTTCCAAATATTATTCCCTCTTTATCCTATTCCTGTTAATATAGACACCCTTCTATACCCACTCCCTTATCCTATTCCCTTACCCTCTTATTTCTTTATAAATTTAGGTTTTTATTCCCTTCTAAGTGTATATATTGTTCTCTCTGTAACCTAGATCTGATATGAGTAGAGTTCCCTCTAAAAATCCCTCCCTTATCCTCTCCCCTCTCCCTATCCCCTTTGCCTCCTTTCTTTCTGAATTATATATGTATTGTTCCCTCTTTAACCCATTCTCTATGAGAATAGGGTTCCAGAACTACCAGTCCTCCTCCCCCAGCTAATTCCTCTTTAAAAATTCTTCCTCTCACACCTTATTTGTATAAGATATTTACTCTTATTGCCTTTTCCTAGACAGAATTAGTTTTTAGAATCACATTATATTCAGCTCTACTCCAATCTTTCTTTTGAACTACACAATTACTAATTACAATCTTAGACATACAGCTTACATTTCCTTATATAAAAAGTATTCTGTCCTTATTGAGTCCCTTGTAGTTAGCCTTTGATGTTTACTTTATATTTCTCTGGGGTCTTGTACATGATATTTTCTGTTACACTCAGGTCTTTTTGCAGTAAAATCCTGAAAGTGTGACAATTCAGTGAATATCCTTTTTTTTCTGTTAAGGATTGTGTTTAACTTTGCTGGATATGATATTTTCAGCCACAACCCCAATTCTGTTTCTCTTTGATGTATAGTGTTCTGAGACCTGTAGTCTTTTAGTGTAGCAGCTGTTAGATCTTGTGTGATTCTAATTGTGGTTGTGCCATATTTGAATTGTTTTTTTTTATTGTTTCTTGTAATATTTTCTGCTTGAGCTAGGGGTTTTGGATATTCCTGTAGGTTTTCCTCATAAGATCTCTGTCAGGTGGTGATTGGTATAATTTTTCAACTTTCTACTTTCTACTTTCTACTGCTACTTGTTCTAACACTTCAAGACAATTTTCTTTAATTATTTCTTGTGTTATTATATCAAGATTTTTTTTTTGATTGTAGTTTCCAGGTAATCCGACTATTCTTATGTTTTTTCTTCTTGATCTATTCTCCAGATCAATTGTTTTTCTTATGAGATGTTTCACATTCTCTTCCATTTTTTTATTCTTTATATTTTGTTTTATTGTTTCTTGGTCTCTTACAACTTCACTGGCTTTCCTTTGCCCAATTCTAATTTTCATGGAGTTGTTTTCTTCCTTAAAATTCTGGATCTCCTTTTCCAGTTGGTTAACTTTCTCTTCACAATCTTGTTGTTCTTCTTGAATTGTTCTTATTTTTTTTTAAATTTTTCCTCAGTCTCTTTCATTTGATTTTTAAAGTCTTGTTTAAGTCTTCTATGAATTCTTTTTGGACAGGTGACCATTTGACATTACTCTTTGAGGTAAGAGAGGCTTTTTTTGCTTCAGTATCCTCCTATGAAGATGAACCCCAGTCGTCTCTATTCCCATAGTAACTTTTATGGTTGAGTTCTTTCTCCTTTGTCTGCTCTTCTTTTTTTTTTTTTTTTAATTTGTAGTAACTTGTAATCACCTATAGGGTATGGGGGATGGTGCCTCTGGCCTCAAGTCCTACTTCAGTTCTCCCTTCTGGCGTGGAACCAAAACCAAGAACTCTGCCCTCCTGTGAGTGTCCACAGCCAGTGGTGTCCACACTCTACTGCGTTTGCACTCACCAGGTGTGTGCTGGTTTCTTCTTGCCTAGAGCACCATCTCAGCAGCACAGCTAAGCCTGGTGTCCCTTATCAGCAGAGGTTCCCTCTCTCTTCACATGCTCAGACACCCAACTCCCCACACTGTCCTGGAGATGAAAATTCCTGTGGCTGGGGCCAAGGCTACCTCCCAAGCCAGCTAGCTCCAGGGCTTGCTACTTGCTATTTCAGCGGAACTAGCCTGGAGGTGTTTACACTTCACAGAGACCAAATCTCAATCCTGCTATTTTTCTTTCACTCTTCTCCTGTTACCCTGGGAGGATTACTGTCCTGCCCCAATTCTTGTTTATTTTTACCGTCTATATTCACCCTGTGGCACTATTTTGTGTTATTTGTGGGGGAAATCTGAAGAGCTTGGAATTTTCTGACCTACTCCATCATCTTCCCAGAATCCTCTCAACAGGTGTAATTGTTAAGAAGTTCCCTACGCTGAACCAAAAACCACCTCCATGTACATTCTATTCATTAGTCCTAGTTTTGCCCTGTAGTTCAGTCATTTTTCAGTTGTGACTGACTCTTAGTGACTCCATTTGGGGTTTTCTTGGTAAAGGTACTGGAGTGGTTTGCCATTTTCTTCTCCAGTTCATTTTACAGATGAGGAAACTGAGGCAAACAGGGCTAAGTGACTTGCCTAGGATCACACAGCTAGTAAGTGTCTGAGACTGGATTTGAACTAATGGAGATGAGTCTTCCTGACTCTAGGCCCAGCATTCTATCCACTACACCATCTAGCTGCCCTGTTTTGCCCTGAATAATTACATAAAATAATACAGTTACTGAAGACAGTGCTTAGAAGAGGCTATGTAATATGATAACAGTGACATTATATGTGGTGTCAGAAGATTTGAGCTTAAATTCCATCTCTGCCTCATACTACCTCTGTGACTTTGAGCATAGCATTTACTTTCTCTTGGCTTCAATTTATTCATTTTGTATTGACTCTCTACCATATTCCCTATAATTGTTATTCTATACCTTCTCTTCTTTTGTCCTAATTGCACATCCTTCTTTCATCTTGCCATATGTCTGTGTCTCCTACTTTTTACTCAGTAAATTGAGGCCATCATACGTGAGCCCCTTCAATCCTCTCTCTCTCCCTCCCCCTCTCTCCTTCTACCCGTCCCTCTCTTCTCTCTCTCTCTCTCTGTGTCTCTGTCTCTCTTCTCTCTCTCTCTCTGTCTCTGTCTCTCTCCCTCTGTCTCCTTCCTCTATTATATTGTAAGGTCCTTGAAGGCCTCTTCAAGTACAAAGGACAACAACAACAATAGTCTTCCTAATCCTTTCATATACACTCTCAGTTTCAGCCCCCTTCTGTCTCCTCTTGGGCCTTGTTCCATCAGTCATCCCCTTTCATTCAGGCATCTTCAAATCATTCTGTTCTATTGTCTCGTTTCTGTGAGCTTACAAACAGGCTCAAACCTCAATGTCCTAAAACAAAACAAACAAACAAAACAAAAACATAACCTTCTCATGGGGCCCCTATCCTGCTCAAATTATTATCCTTACTGGCCACTCCCAGTCACCCAGAGTTATGGAGGACCTCTGTCATCTCTGACTCTTCTCTTTTCCTCATTCCCCGCATCCAGTCAGTTGCTGAATCCTATTGATTTTACCTATTGATGTATATCTTTTGTAACTGACTTACTTCTATGCCCACTGAAGTCACTTGGTTCTGCCCTCCTCTCTCCCCGATTTCTTTTTAGAATAGATAATCTCTGAGGTTCCCTCTAGCTTTAAGTGTATGCCTCTGTGACCTTAGCTTGTCTTGTTTCTTCTCATCTATTGCCTCTGATAATCTTCCCAGTGAATGGCTCTGATAATGGCATTCCTTTAGTTGAAAGCCTTGGGGGGCTGCCCATTGCCTTCTGAATAAACTATAAACTGGTATCACCCTTCAAGGCCCTTCACAATTGGATTCCAACCTATCTTTCTGGTCTTGTGTCATACTGCTTCACATATCACGCATTCCAGTCCATCTGGATACCTCTCTATTTCTTTTTATTGTCTTGCCATCTCCTATCTCTGTGATTTGATTCATGCCATCCCCGTATCCTGGAATTGATCTCCTTTTCTAGTCATGATCTGTTGAAGTACTTCCCTTCTTTGAGGACCCAACTTAGAAGCTACCTCCTCCATAAAGTGTTTCTGATTTCCCCCTCTTGCCAATAGATTGTTAACTCTTTGAGAACAATATCCATGCTTTGTCTGTATATCCTTAAAAATGTTCTCTCTGAACACCTTGGCAACTGCAAAGCACATCCTTGTCATCTATGAGCTTATTGTTTAGTTAGAGAAATTAAACATGAAAACATTACAATATGAAATAGATCGAGAGATTCAGACAGGACACACCAGAAATGGGCCCTTTATCACACTGCTACTGAGTGCCAGGCAGTCAGTCAATTAGCATTTACTAAGCACCTGCTTTGTGTTAGATTCTGTGCTAAGTGCTGGAGATACAAAGGAAGGCAAAAGATAGCCCCTGCCCTCAAGGAGCTCACATTCCAATGGGGCGATGGGGAGGACAGCATGCAAGCAACCATGTACAAACAATTTATATACAGAACAAAATGGAGACAATCACCAGGTAGAAGAAACTAGCATTAAGAGATGTTGGGAAAGGCTTCTAATAGAAGGTTTGGTTTTAGCTGAGACTTGGAAGCAAGGGAAGCTAGGAGGCAGGGATGAGGAGGGAGAGAATTGCAAGTGTGAGGAATTGCCAGTAAAAACTCCTGTTTGGTTGTTGTTTATCCTTTGTTCTCAAAGTCCGGTGTTCTCTTTAGAATGCCATGCTGCTGTTAACAGGTGCAATATTTAGTATAGTGAGGCTGGGCACTGTGTGGCATGGGGGGCCACAGACGGGATGTGGGTCAGAAGGCTACCATCTGGATGTGAGCTCCAAAGTATAAAATAGACAGATGTAGCAATCACAAAAATATCAGCAGGTATTGAGTAAAGCCTTAGTAAATGTTTGTTTGATTGAATCAAATCTCTACAAGATATCAGAAAAATGGATTTCTGTTTGTATAGGACAGGGGTAGGGAACCTATGGCCTTAAGGCCCTCTAGGTCCTCAAGTGTCACCCTTTGACTGAATCCAAATTTCATGAAGGGCTGCGCTTGAGGACCTAGAGCACCACATGTGGCCTCAAGGCCGCAGGTTCCCACCATTGGTATAGGACTTTTCCCCAGTTGACTTTATAGGGAAGAAGATTGGTGAACCACATACAAAACCTTACTATTCTCTATTATATCAGAAGGACTTTGAATAACAAATGGAAGGAATTGATTTGGTGTATTAATTCAGAGTTACATAGCATTTTAAAGTTTAGAAAGCATGAAAACTCTGTGAGATAGGTATTAATATTATTTCCACTTTACAGATTAAAAAAGGAGGCTGAGAAGAGTTAAGTGACTTGCCCAGGGTCCCCCAGCTAGTAATTGCTTCAGTAAGGTGTAAAACTTAGATCCTTCTGGCTGTTAACAGTATAAACATTTTTATTTTCATTTTGCAGATCAAAGAACTTAGTCTAAGAGAGATTTGATAACTAATCCATGTCTCAGAGCTAGTAAATATTAGAGTTGGGATTGGAACTGACTAAATTTATCAGTTTCTTCTCTCCGGCCCCAACAGAAATTCACTTAAGAGTTACCCATTCAATATAATTCAGTTATTATTATCTCCATTTAAAAAATGAGAACACTGAGATTTAGGGAGGCTAAGTGACATATTTTCTTTTGGTCAGATGACTCGTAGGTAGGTGGGATTTAAACCCAGGTCTTCCCTACTCCATGTCCAGAACTGTATCCATCATGTCATTGCACTTCCCCTAGTATTTTCAGTGCCAATATTATTTTAGGTTTATAAAGCACTTTGTCTTCAATTAATTACTTTTGAAGTAGGTAGTATAATTATTTTTAGCTCCATTTTACTGATGAAGAAAATGAGGATCAGAGAGATTAAGTGACCTGACTGTCATCACACAGCTACTAAATGTTGGAGTCAGGATTGAACCCAGGTATTCTGACTCAAGACCAGTGCTCTTATCAGAAATAGCATGGGACATTATTCTTGACCTTCAAGAGAGAAATTAATAACCTTTGAAATACTGGGTCATGCTAATGTGAAAATGTTTAATAGGAATGTATATGTAGAGCCTCTATCAAATTGCACGCCATCTTGGGGAGGGAGGGGGAGAGGGAGGGGGAGAAGATTTAAAACTCAAAAGCTTATAGAAGTGAATGTTGCAAACTAAAAATAAATTAATTAATCAAAAAAAGAAATACTGGGTCATATAGGTCTCAATTTATCAGGTTGGTAGACATGAATCAATCAATTAAAAATCATTCATTTATTAGATGTTTATTCTGTGCTGGCCCTGTACTAAGTGCTGGGAGTACAAATAAAAGGAGTACAATAGTCTCTGTCCTCAAGGAGCTGACATTCCAATGGGAGAGACACGTCAGAACTAGGAACATAGAAGATACATACAGAAATGGAATATTATTGTGCTGTAAGAAATGACAAACAGGATGATTTCAGAAAAACCTGGAAAGACTTACATGAACTGATGTAAAGTGAAGTGAGCAGAACCAGGAGAACATTGTACACAGGAATAGCAATATTATATGATGACTTACCTATTTTCAGCAATTCAATTATCCAAGACAATCTCAAAGGACTCATAATGAAAAATGCTATCTGCCTCCAGAGAAAGAGCTGATGTTGTCTAAATACAGACTGAAGCATACTGTTTTTTCTCTCTCTTTCCTTTCTTCCTTCTTCCTTCCTCCTTCCTTCCTTCTTTCCTTCCTTTCTTCTTTCCTTCTTTCCTTCCTCCTACTTTCCTTCCTCCCTCCTTCCTGCCTCCCTCCTTCCTTTCTTCCTTCCATTCTTTCTTTCTTTCTTTCTTTCTCTCTTCCTTCTTTCCTTTCTTTCTTTCTGGAACTCAAAACTTAAAAATATTATTTTTTAAAAAGTACATACAGAGTAGATGGGGGATAATCTCAGAGGAGAAGGCACTAGCAGCTGGAAGGATTAGGAAGGGCCCCTTGCAGAAAGTGGAATTTGAATGGAGACTTGAAGGAAGACAGGGAAATAAAGTGAATGAGGAAGGAGAGCACACCAGACATGGGGGGCAGCCAGTGCAGCTGGATTGTATGTAGCATGTGTGAAGGGGAGTATAATAAAAGGCAAGAAGTCTAGAAATGTCAGAGGTTCCAGGTTATGACAATTTATAGAAGCCAAACAGAGAAGTTTCTCTAGATCATCAAAGTAGTAGGGAACCATTGGAGTTTGAGTAATCATTAATTAGGCCCCCATACTATCTCCAAACCACATGGTATGATATCCAAAATTATTTCCTTCAAAGACAAAATGTTATGTTTTGTTTTGAGACCTTTCTCTCTTGGTTAAGGATGAAAGGATTAGAAAGCTCATTCTAATAATGGATAATCTATCTCCTGGCTGACTTAGATAACATCATCTAAGCCCTGAAAAATAAGTAGCTTTTCTTTTTTAAAATTTTGAACTTAAATACCACAAAAAGACCATTTCCATACACACAGCAGAAGACAAAAAAGAGGCTTTTCTATGACACTGTGAATTTCCATTTCATACCACTTGTTTTATCAAAAAAGTATGTAGTAGTATTAATAGCTAGCATTTATTTGGCATTTTAAGGTTCGTGAAGTGCTTTACAAATATTATCTAATTTTAACCTCACAACATTTCTAGGAAGTAGTTGCTATTATTATCCCCATTTTATAGTTGAAGGAACTGAGAAAGGCGGGAGTTAAGTGACTAGTCCAAGGTCACCCAGCTAGTGCGTATCTGATGCTAGATTTTAACTTAAGATTTTCTGATTCTAGGTCCAGTACTTTATCTACTGTACCACCTAGCTAAATTCCGCACATTAGTTTCAAAATTTTCTTTATCTGTTCTTTCTTCTGAACTTTCCTCTTCTGTGCATCAAAAAAAAAAGTTTCAATGGCCCTCTGTTTTGGGTGTTGCTTTTGGTATTTGGTATTTTGGAATATTGCTGATATTCCTGCTTCTTCCTGACTCTCCCTGTCTTAAAAACCAAGAGAAGGAAGGAAGGAAGGAAAAAAGGAAGGAAGGAAAGAGGGAGGGAGGGAGAGAAGGAGGGAGGGAAGGAAGACAAACTCCATTAACAAATAAAAATAGTCAAGCCAAATAAATCCACTTGGCAGCCATGTCCAAACATGTTTTTCTCTTTCTGCACCTTGCATCCATCATCTGTCAGGAAGTGACTAACATTCTTCCTCTGGAAACATGGCTGATCAAAGTTAAGTCTTTCAAGATTTTTTTTTTAACAGTATTGTTGTCCTTTTATAAATTGTTCTCCTGATTCTGTTCTGTTCACTGCACTCTGGGTCAGTTGGTACTACCCATGATTCTCTGAAATCATCTCTTTCATCCTTTCTTATAGTGTAATAATATTCCATTACTTTCATGTGTTACAATTTATTTAACCATTTCCCAATATCTAAGAGATAATATAGGGTCCTCCTTTAGATTCTACTTCTTTTCCTCCCCTTCACCTTCCTGACTGACCCTCCACCCCTGCTTTATTTTGCTAGTAGCTATTCCCATTAGGTACTTATCTTTTAAAGAGTTTCAAGAAAGGAGAGTTTGCAACATTACTTAATAACTAACTCCAATGTTTAGTGACCTCTGCTTTCTTGAATTTAACCTTCTGTAGGATTTCCTTTATGTATGTTTTTTAGCACACATAGTAAGCTCATCACCACCCTCTGAATAGTAATACTTCACTTATTGGAAGTCAATATCTCTAATGTCTTTTATTTACCAAGCTAAGCACATTTTTAAAAGTCTTATTTCATAAGTCTTTTACTGCCTCTAAAATAGAATTAATTTTGGCAATTAAGGGGGTAGGGCGGGGGAAGTCCTATGAGGAATAAGATGGAAGTCTCCAAGGAAGAAGATCTTTAATAATTTAGAAAAGAAAGTGGTGATCACTATGAACCAATAAGAGTTCATTAAGACCTTATGCTAGACTTGCCCCCATTCATTTTTGGACAGAATAATTAGACTGTTAGGCAAAGGAAATTCTATAGATATATCTGATTTCATAAGTCATTTGAGTCTTTTGCTAGATCATACGGGCAAGATGGAGAAACACAGGCTAGAAGATAGTAAAGTGTATTTGGAGTTTGTTGAATGACTGAACTCAAGGGATTGTAACTAATGGGTCCTTATCAACCTGGAGGGAGGTTTCCAGTGGCACGCCATATAACTCTGTCCTTGTCCCTATTCTACTGGGGTGAATGAATATGTGAATGGAATACTCACCATATTTGTGGGTGAAATCAGGCTGGGATGATTAGCTGATATGTTGATTGACGAATTCAAGACCCATGAAGATTTCAATGGGAATATGGGCTAAATCAAATAAGATAAATTTCACTAGGAATAAATATACATTTTGGCACTTAGATTAAAGGAAATAAACCCACAAATACATGATGGAGTAGATATGATCAGATAGTTCATATAAAAAAGAACTTGAGTATTTTAGTGGACAACAAGAGCAATATAAGTCAGCAGGGCAGTCTGCTGAGAAAAAAATCTTAGGCTGTGTTAGTGGTGTCCACTGAGAATGAAGCAATGGGTCAACTCTGTTCTCTTCTGGTCAGCTCACATCTAGAGTATTGTATTCTGTTCTGCTTCCCACATTTGAGGTGGTGGTACCTCTGGAGGGGATTGACCAGGCTCATGAAGGAATAATGCTGTAGACAGATTGGTTGAAGGAAGTGGAGATGATATGTATGAGGTAGCTGAATTTGGAAACACAAGCTTTAGGTTTGAATCCTGGCTCTGCTACTTACTAGATGTGTGAGTTCGAACAAATCACTGAACTTCTCTTGGCCTCAAGTTTCCTCATTTGTAAAATGAGGGGGTTTTAACTAGGATGATATCTTAAGTCCCTTTCACTTTTAAATCCAATGAGCCTAAGTTTTGTCTATGGAAGATAAAGGGGCCCATGTCTTCTATCTTTAAATATTTGAAGAGCTGTCATGTCTAAAAAGGAATAGACCAGGGGTTGGTTCTTTTATTTTTATTTTCCCCTTTCAAAATTCATTTCTATTTTATTTTCTAGTCTACATTCTTTTCTTTCTATTACCCACTGTTTCTACCACCATTGAAAAAGCAAGAAAAACAAGGCCCCCTGTTATAAATATGTGGTCAAGAAAAACAAATTCTTACATTGGTTATGTCCGTGTGTGTGTGTGTGTGTGCATAAAGATATAGGTATGTATATATGTATGTATACATGTATGTATTTGTTATTATATAAATTGTCCTCCTGCTTCTGCTCACTTCACTTTGCATCAATTCATAGAAATCTTCCCTGGTTTGTCTGAAACTATCCCTTTCATCATTTCTTATAGTAATATTGTATTACGTTCATAGATACTAACTTGTTCAGTCATTCCCCAATTGATAGTCAACCTCTCCATCTGCCATTCTTTGCCACCCCAAAAAGAACTATTATAAAACATTTTTGTGAATATAGCTATATGAAAGAATGGTATCTTCATGCCGTAGAGCTAGTAGTGGTATAAATAGGTCAAAAGATATGCACTATTTATAAGCTTTAGGGCATAGTTCCAAATTGTTTCTCAGAATGGCTTACAGTTCTACCAACAGTGCATCAATATATCTGTTTTCCTGTAGCCACTCTAACATTTGTCATTTTCGCTTTTTGTCATCTTAGCTAATCTTAAGGGTATGATTTAAAACCACAGAGAAGTTTTAATTTACATTTCTCTAATTATTAATAATTTATAATAGTTTTTTTCATAAGACTATTGATAGCTTAGATTTCTTTTTCTAAAACCTTCTTATTCATATCTTTAACCACTTATCAATTGTGGAGTAACCCCTATAGATTTGAATCAGTTCCATGTATAGCTTAGACATGGAACTTTTATCAGACAAACTTGCTGCAAATATTTTTTTCCCGTTTACTTGCTTCTCTTCTCATTTTAGCTGCATTGTTTGTGTGTGTGTGCGCAAAACCTTTCTACTTGTATGTAATCAAAACTGTCCAATATACCTACTGTGAACCTCCCTATCTCTTGTTCAGAACTTTTCCTCTATCCATAGATGTGACAGGTAATTTCTTCTTTGCTCCTATAATTTGTTTATGATATCATTTTTTATTACTAAATCATGTACCCATCCTGAGCTTTTCTTGTGTGAGATGTTTATCTATATCTAGTTTTTGCCAGACAGCTTGTCTGAGGGCAGATTAGAACTCAGGTCTTCCTGACTCCAAGCCTGGTGCTCTATCCACTGCACCACTTAGCTGATCCTATTAAGCATTGTACTTCTAAAAAATATTTTTGTTTTTAATTTTTAAAGTGGCTCATTGTATATTTCTCTTTCAAAATACATTGTTACTTTTTACTTGTCTGAGCTCTCAGTTGATAAAAATATTTCATTCTGTGGTCCTGTGTAGGTCAGCTATCTGAGGTAGGAAAGAGGTTCCCTAGCTCCCTGCTATGCTGTGATTTGCTATCTTTAAGGAGGAGCTGTAGCTATAATTTGTGTGGTTATAATTTGTTTGGTTCTATGACATTCTTGGAAAATCTTGTGGTTTGCCTCTAAAAAATAATAAACCAACCCCCAAAACCCAAATTGCTGTACCAAACCATACTCTCTCTGTTTGTGAAAGAGTTTTCTTTCTCTACTCTTCTCCCTACCCTGGACAATTGTACAAACCATATAGCCCAGTTTGAACATAAAGGTGTAAATTTCTGTAGGATTGAAAAGCAATGTATTGCCTAACCAAAGAACACACTGTCCCTTAGAGACCTGGAGGAGGAGGCTGACTCATGCACTTTGATGGCGGTCCCACTTCATCAGAATTCCGAGATAATGTGACTTCAGCAATGAAGTCTATGGCAGCTAGAAATGTCACCCGGAGCCAACAATCTGCACTTTTAGGGCTATGTCAGGGGAATGAAGGGGAACGAGTCTACAGGCATGTGAGAGCCTACATTATGTTCAGCTTTGCTCTTTGGGTTATTTTGCATATACCAATAATTATGAAGTTTGAATAATAAACTTCTGGTTAACCCCATTTTTAGGCCATCATCAACATGGAACATGACTAAGAATTTTACTTTGCAAAGAATTTATTTTTTAAAAATATAATAATATATTATATATAATATAATACTATAATTAATAATATTTTAATAATATGAATAAAAATATACGAATTGGTACTCAGCCTATGACAAGGAATCACCATTCCTGAATTTAGTATTCTTCTTTCAATTCTCTAGTAATTTCAAAACAACTCTAGGCAAATGACAAACTTATTTTCTCTGTTTGCAAAATAAATACCCCCACCTGTCTTTATTGGTAGCAGAAGATTAAATAAATTTATCATACTAGATAAAATAAAGTAATGAGAATCATACAACAAGCATTTATTAAGTACTTACTATTTATCAGATTGTGTGTTAAGACCAGAAATACAAGGACTGGACTTGGAGTCAGGATAAGATGGGTTCAAATCCTGCTCCTGCCACATATTGGCTGTGTGACCATGGGTAGGTCATTTAACACCTCAGTGCTTCAAAATTCTAAGTTACAGCTATTGGGAAGCAGCACAGTGTAGTGGGGACAGCTAAGTGGCGCCACAGTGTGCAGAGTGCAGGACCAGAGGTCAAGATGACTCATCTTCCTGAGTTCCAATCTGGCCTCAGATACTTAGTAGCCGTGTGATCCTGGGCAAGTCACTTAACCCTGTTTGCCTCAGTCTCCTCATCTGTAAAATGAGCTGGAGAAGGAAATGGCAAACCACTGAAGTATCTTTGCCAAGAAAACCCCCAAAATGGAGGTCACAAAGAGTTGGACATGACTGAAAATGATTGAATAACAACAACAAAAAACATTTGCTAAACGTAAGATCAGAGGTTTAGAGCTGGAAAGGACCTTAGTGGTTATCTAGTTATCCAGTTCATTCATTTCACCGATGAAGAAGCTGAGGCTCAGAAAAGTAAAAAGTCTTGCCCAAGGTCACACAGGTAGTGAGTGGCCTAGCTAGAATTTGAACCCAGAGCCTGATTTTATATCCTGTGCTTGTTCCTTTGAACTGTACCTATGGCATCTCTTATGCCACCTCTTGTACATCATTGGTAATATTCTATGGTCTACTCACATCCACTGAAGGGCTCCTCATCTAAGTGTGTGGGGACCCAGTGCCATAAATCATGGGCTGTTTTAACTAGAAACTAGAAACTTGTACCTTTATTTTCTATAAATGAGTGAGGCCTCCAAACTACCTTGCTCATTCTGTTTTTCACAAATGACTCTCTAGGCTAGGAACACCTGCTCAGTAAAGAATCATCACTTATAGTGGGGAAACTTTGGTTCTTTTCTTTTTGGGGAAGGAGGTCAAAACCTATAGTTTTCATCAGTATTTAATTTTCCTAATGCAAAAAAAACCCTCTACTAATTCAGATGATAAGTTGGAGAGCTGGCTGGAAGCAGAGGTGACATGAAGCCAGCTCCAATAGGCTTATGAGAGCTAATTGTTAAATTTTCAGTGTGAACACTTAAATCTCAGAAATCAGCAAACACCAAAAAATTATTTTTGATTGCCTAGATTTAGGAAAGTAATGGAGAAAATGTTAATAATGCAGATTAAACTTAAAACTGTGTCCTATGTGTATTCCCCCCCCCGGAGAGCCAATTGTTAAATATTTACTAGCATACCACTGGCTGGAATCAATCAAAAAACATTCATTAAGTGCCTACTGTGTGCCAGTCATAGTGCTAAGCACTGGGGATAAAAAAAAGGCAAAAGACAGTCCCTGCCTTCAAGAAGCTTACAATGTAATAGAGGAGACAACATGCAAATAAATATATATAAAACCAGCTATATCCAGGATAAATAGCAAATAATTAAAAGAGAAAAAACACTGGGATTGAGAAGGGTTAGGGGGGGCTTTAATTGGGACTTAAAGGAGGTCATGTACGGAACCTTAGAGATTATTCAGCCCAAGTCCATTACTTTACAGATAAGCAAATGTATTAGCCCAGAGAGACTAAGTAACTTGTCCAAAATCACACAAATGGTAAGCAGTAGAGCTGAAATGTGGACTCCGGTATTCTAGACACCAGATCCAAAACACATTCCACTATTTGTTGCTGTTTGTTGCTCAGTCATTTCAGTTGTGTTCAACTCTTGGTGACCCCATTTGGGGTTTTCTTAGCAAAAATACTGGGATGGTTTGCCATTTCCTTTTCCAGCCCATTTTACAGATGAGGAAACTGAGGCAAACAGGGTTATATGACTTGCCCAGGGTCACATAGCTAGTGTCTGGGGTCAAATTTAAATTTAGGTCTTCCTGACCCCAAGCCCAGTGTCCTACCCACTGGGTCACCTAGAAGCCTGCAAATGTACAATTGGAAAAGATGGGCTGGTCATATAGCAAGAGTGAGGAGATAACAGAGAGGCAGCCAAATGCTGCACTGGTACACATGACATGTAGGCAGATGATTTGCACAGCGGTTAGAGTGTTGTGCCCAAAGTCAGGAAGGAGTTCAAATCTGACCTTTTATCAGCTGTGTGTTTCTGGACAGTCAATCACCCTTTGTCTGCTGTTTTCCTCAACTGTAAAATGGGGATAATAATAATACCTACCTTCCAGGGTTGTTGTGAGGATTGCATGAGATAATATTTGTATTGTGTTTGCTTTTTGGTGAGGCAGTGGGGTTAACTGACTTGCTCACGGTCACACAGCTAGTAAGTGTCAAATGTCAGAGGTCAGATTTGACCTCAGATCCTCCTGACCCTAAGTTCAAAGCTTTATCTACTGAGCTACCTAGCTGCCCCAAGATAATATTTGTAAAGTGATTAGCACAGTATGTGGCATGTAGTAGGTGCTTAATAAATACTTTTTCTCTTCCTTCCATGGAATATGCAAATCCCAAGAGGAAGGCTGCCAGCATGTGGAGTAGATCCTTTATGGAGGATTTACGGGAAGGTAGAGTCAAGACTCAATGAAGGTGTAGATGGGTTGCAACCCATACAGATGGAACGAGTCACCACACTGGAGTTTTGCAGCAAGACTTACACACAATATCAGCAAAATCTCTATGAAACTCCTAAGATGCTCAAGTGTAGAGGAAGAATTATTCCCTAAATGGACATTTTGAGGAAGCCATTGTATAAACTTTGTCCCCAAACTGTTTTGTTTTGTCCAGCTGTGTTTTTTAAGTATTCAGGAAGGCAAAAGAAAAAGTTTGGTCCCTTTAAGAAGTCCCCAAGCAATAAGACAGTTTTAAAACATTTCAGAAATTGCAGGTCCTCAGGGAAGCAACTTAGCATAAAATTGTCCTGGAGAAGGAAGGAGGAGAGAGAATATAGAGGGGCTTGGAGTAGAGACCATGAGATGGAAGGAGGACAGTTTTCTTCTGGCGGAAATACTCCAGGGGCTTTAGATTTCCAAGATTAATAGAAAAGGATGCTTAATCGCATCCTGGTAATCAGAGTAAACAGGTACTTAAAGCCTTCTTAAGGCTGAAGCAAGAAGCTTTGGTGCCAGGCCAAGCTTCCCAGAGCTCTAAAGCAGTGTGGTGCAATGGACAGAGCTCTAGGCCTAGAATCAGGAAGACCTGAGTTTGTAATTCAGCTTCAGATGCTTATTAGCTATGAGTCCCTGGGCACTTCACTTCACCTGTTTGCTTCAGTTTCCTCACCTATAAAATGATGACATTAATAAATAGCACCTATCATCCAGAGTTGTTGTAAGGATCAAGTGAGATAATAATTGAAAAATGCTTAGGACATAGGAAGCTCTATATAAATGTTATTTTGTTATTTTTATCACCAGGACCAGCCCAACTGCCTGGGGGATTTCGAACTCTTTTTAAAAGAAAAGTAAGGAAAACCAGAGTTGTGCAGCAATAGGAAATAGGGGAAGCTTAGTAGTCAGTATACTAGACAATACCTAGATGTTTGAATTTCTTTAAATCATTCTCTCTCTTACACTGTGATATGAAACATCATACTTCAATACTTCAAAGAGTTGTGATGTGGTTAGTAGGGGGTGCTTCCTCCACTAGGGCAGCTGAAAACTCCCCTCTGTAACTTAAGAAATGGTCTTCAAGCATTGCTGTGGTTGAAAAATTCATAACCGTAGGACCAAAGTGGTAATGAGCCTCTTCAAACTTAGCCAGGCTTGATCTCTGAAAATAGACACACAGCCTTTCTCCTGGCCCATACCCAAAGCTCTTCGGGCTTGTCAAGATGGGCCAGGGCTTCTACTAGTGTTCAGGAATCTGGGAACACCTCCATGTTACAAATAAGCATTGGAGTAGGACTTGGATGGGATTATCTCTATGTGGTAGACATAAATTGGGAGGGGGAGAGGGGGACAAAGTTAGTAATTCTTCAGCAGATATTTTTAGTCATTTTAATAAAGAGTTCTATTTTAAATAGGCTTTGCTTTCCTCCTATTCTTTCTCAATTATCCACAGTAGGGGAAAGCTTTAGATACTTGGCTTATGCAACCAGATCTCAGTACATCAGAGTTCAACAGGAAACAGCTACCTGAACTACAAGAATAGTGAAAGGAGAAAATCAGTGAAGTCTTTAAAGTCAGTCTAGTAAACCTAAAAGTTATGGTTAAAGCAAGCATATATTCAATTTAATCCATCCAGCATTATGTGGATGGCACTGTGCTAGGCACCAAGAATACAAAGAAAAAATGAAAAAACAAATAGTCTTTGCCTTCTAGGACCTTACATCCTGCTGGGGATCATGGCATCTTTTGACATCTTTTGG
This sequence comes from Vombatus ursinus, assembly GCF_900497805.2. Taxonomy (NCBI): domain Eukaryota; kingdom Metazoa; phylum Chordata; class Mammalia; order Diprotodontia; family Vombatidae; genus Vombatus; species Vombatus ursinus. The sequence goes on along the minus strand of NW_020954556.1, from coordinate 3,984,818 downwards.
GTTGGTATCTCCATTATTAACTTGAGCATGCATAAGTGTTTCATTTCTCCAGGAAGATGATGAAAAGTTTGTTATAACTTTCCCATAATGTTTACTCAATAGACATTGCTGGTTACCTCTTCTCATTGACATTCACTTAGGAAAGAGGAACATGGAAGCCAGTGATTTTTCCATCTCTCAGCCAGACCCCAATTACAGAGACACCATTGTTTCCCAAGGTTTGTCAGAGGCCACCACAGAAGGCAGCTTTACATATATAAAACTGGGATGTCTTGATATTTTTTTTTAACTTTCCATTTGGTTTGGCATTATTTTTCTTTTTCCCCTGCATCAGCAGAAGCCAAGAGAAATGGAAAATTTGAGAGGGCATAATTGTACCCTTTGTGATAGCCCTCTACTGCCCTCTTTTGTATTTTGGGAGCTGTGCAAAGTCAGGGATGCCTTACATATGATTATGTTTCAGTTTTGAATGAATTGCAACTGATAACCCAGGCTGAAGCAACCCACCATTTTGCTTAGAATGAAAGATCCCCATCAACCTTCCTTTGAAACACAGAAACATCAAAATGCACCATTTCAAGATGCACCTTCTGAAAATAGATAGCAGTTTTCTTTCTGGGCATGACTGGAGAAATCACTGTTGTTTCTGTCTTAAGCTTATCTTCTTTCCTTCTATGAAAGTTCCAGCCAGTCAGGAAATTCTGATGAATTAAAATTTTTGATCAGTAGGAAGAGAGACTCTTTAAAAGATTCTCTTTTGAAAGATTCTTTTATCTTAATCTTAAAAAAGAAGTGTCACTATCTTTGTCTACAGCTGGCCTTGTCAGTTCTCTAGGTTACCAAGTGTTTAAAAAAAACAACCAACCTTTTCGAGATGCATTCTTAGTTAAAAGAGGCCAGTCCTGTCATATGATAGTTTTTTTTTTCAGTGTAGCCAAGCTGCTCATCCTACCTCCCTCATGGATTTTGACTCTTTTCTCTTCCACCCTGGTTTTCCCCATCATGTGTCTGTCCTACCCACCTTCAGCTTCATCAGTGTCTCTTGGTATCTGGCTTTATCTGACCCAGCCTGAGCATATGGTTCCCATTGCTGCCAAATTCCTCCCTAGATTCCCAGTTCCACTGCTTGACCTCTTTGAAGAGGCACCCAGTGGGCATCACTGCCTATTTAATCCTCTGCTTTCTACAGAACATCAGTGGGATTTTGATATGCCCTTTCAGAAGTGTGGGTGGACATAAGTACTTCCAAGGAAAAGTAAAGGATTGCATCCTCTTTCTAACTTGATTGCATGTGACCCTTCTTTCCCTTGAGAGAAGTATAGGGGGCTAAGAAAGAGATGAGGGGGAGCAAAGGCAAGAAACTATTTCTCATTGCTGTAAAGAGGGGTTATTGATGTAGGCTCTCCGTGGTTGGATGCAGAAGATGACTTAACTGTTTGCAATAAACCGGGTGGGCTTCAGCCAATGAGATTACAACCCCCAGGGCTTCAGCTGAATTCTGTTCAGTTCAATACTGATTCAATACTCAATAACAGGGCTCAGCCCAAGCCTCACTAGCTCATAGTTTAGCTTTTGATGACCGCGGAGTGAGTGCGCGTAGCCATTGTTTCTGTTCTGGGGTCTTCCCCTCCCAGACTGATTTTGTATTACTTCCATTTCTCTCAATATTGAGGCTATTTTACCGAAATACAGTTGTAACTCTCTTTAAGACACAAATGACAAGTGCTTAAATAAAAAAGGAACTTTTTTCCTCAAAATAAGCAAAGATAATGAAATTTAAAATTTCAATGTGCCTGGCCAACATACCTATACCTGAGGAAGGAGGAAATCAGAGATTGTTTTGAGCAGGCACTCACAATCCATCATACTCCACTCTACCAGAACCAGGAATACTCATCAATGGTGGAATTTCACCTTCCCCCAAACCTGGCTCTATGTGAAGTCCAAATGGTTTAAAAGTAATTCCATACTTTCAAAGATCCCAAATCTTAATAGGGTACTCCCTCCCCTGATATAGACCAGTCAGGGGATCACAAGCTCCTGGGTCTAGTACAAGAAGAACATTTAATCCAGCCCCTACAGTTTGCAGATGAGGAATCAAAAGATGAGAGTGAATGACTGATTTTCCCAAAGTCACCCTGGTAATAAGTGGTAGACCAGTTCTCTTCCCACTTCCCCCAAGCCTTAGAAGATGGTTTTCATAAGTTACTATGCATGAAATGCTTCATCCCCTCATGGTCAACCATCCAGTTTTGGCGTTCACATAGGGCAGCCTGGCACATAGTATGTGCTTCATGAATCCTTGTTGACTGAATGGACTTTGGACGGCAGATCCACAGTCTGTAGAGGATCTTCTCCTGGAGGCCTTTCCAAATACAAGTGTTGGTTTGGTAGAGCTTATAGGAGTTTCCTATCAGAGTTGCTGCCTGGTCTCTTCTATCCCATAATGAGGCATCAGAGTAGAACCTTAGGTTTTACAGTAGAGTTCTTTAAATTATTCAGTGATGCTCTCACACCATGTCCTACTAAACTTTCCTTTGTATTAATAATAAATAGTCTCATGGCCTATTCTGATCAAAGGAGTCAAGTCTTTACAATCCAATAGTCCTTCCCCTTTTAGATTTTCTTTTGTTGGAGTAAAGATAAAATTTAATTTAATGTGCAAGCGTGTGTACATTTTCCAATTGTATATGTATATTTGTGTACATGTTTGTTTTTGTGTGTGTATATATATATATGTACACACACACACACACACACACACACACACACACATATATACATAGCATTTATTAGATAGGTGGTGCAGTAGATAGAATGCTGGGCCTGGAATAAGGAAGACCTGAGCTCAAATCCAGCCTCAGATACTTTTTAGCTGTGTGACACTGAGCAAGTCACTTACCCCTGTTTGCCTCAGTTTCTTCATCTGTAAAATGAGCTGGAGAAGGAAATGGCAAACCACTCCAATATCTTTGCCAAGAAAACACCAAATGGGGTCATAAAGGGTCAGACACATCTGAAAAATGACTCAAAAAACAACAAGAAGCATTTATCAAGCTCCTACTATATGTTAGGTGTCCTGGTGGGGCAGCCAGTTCAGAGATACAAAGATGGGATATAGAATGTATTTTGTGAGAAATAGCAGGTAGACTGCTGGTAGCAGGTAGTATGGCTGAATTGTGGAGGGTATAGAAGAAGAATTATAATAGCTTGCTTTTATATTGTTCTTTAAGGTTTGCAAGATGTTTTATGTGGTATCTCATTTTATCTTTACAGCAACTCTGGGAGATGGGTATTATTATTATTCAGATTTTACAGTTATTTACCTATAGTTATACAACTTGTAAGTATCTGGGGGCAGGTTCTGAATTCAGGTCTTCCACACTCCAGGTCCAGCACTCTATCCACTGAGCCACCTGGCAGCCCTGGGTTAGATTTTAAAGAGCTTTAAATGCCAAATAGGAGAATTTATATTCATTCCTAGAATTACTTATGGGACCACTGAAGTTTATTGAGTGTATATATATATTTATTGACTGTATATATAATATATATACAGTGTGTGTGTGTGTGTGTATGTGTGTGTGTGTGTGTGTATGGACCAAGACTGGGATTTCATTGGAAAAGAAAACTGCAAATTGTTTGTAATGAAGACACTTGGGACAGAGAATCTTTTGAAATGAGAATTCAGTTTTTTTTTTTCAGGGATAAAAGGAAAATCAGAAGGGGACCTATGGGCTCAAAATCACATGTTGAATTGGCTCATAATCTTTTTAGGTGTAGGGTCTTCCAAAGCCTGGAACAGCCTTTTAACTTGGCAAGAGTTTTTGCCATTAGGGCTAAGAGCAAACAGAACCAAAAAAAGAAGGCTTCCCCAGAGTCATTTATAGACTTTTTAATAAACATATCCAAAAATCATCAAAGCCCAGCCTAGACTTTAAATCATGTGTTACAGTCAAGTTATTTATATACACACACATACATACATGTATACATATATGTATATTTTTTTTTCCTAACTATCCAGATCTAAAACATATATTATGGTTCCCGGCCCCAAAATTTAGGCTTGTCATGGGCTTTGCCTGGATGGGTTCTGTGGTGTTGAATGAAGTTAATTCCTTAGTTTTGAGAATGAATTGGGAAGGTAGAATTATAGAGTAAGAACACTTAATATCAAGAACCAAGGATATGGGTCATGGAGCCAAAAAGGCTAGAGGTATTAAGTGGTGCCAAAAGTAGAAACAGAGTCAATACCAAGTACACCACAAACTGTGAGAAACATGGTCAACAAAAGGTGAAGTTCAGGTTTCAATAACTCAGTCCTGAAACAAGTGATAAGATATGGAGCTTGATAAAGAGTTTACTTAATTTTCCTCACTGTTGTGTATTCATAGTTTTTATTCAAAATTCCTCCCTCGGGGAAGCTAGGTGGCACAGTGGATAGAGGGCCAGGCCTGCAGTCAAGAAGACTCATCTTCCTGAATTCAAATCTGGCCTTAGACACTTACTAACTGTGTGACCCTGGGCAAGTCACTTAATCTTGTTTGCCCCAGTTCCTCATTTGTAAAAGGAGCTGGAGAAGGAAATGGGAAACCACTCCAGTATCTTGCCCAAGAAAACCACAAACGGGGTTACGAAGAGTCAGACATGACTGGAACAATAGTACACAAGTGCCAGACACATATCATGTGGAAAATATTTTTAAATACAATAAATACAATTTTAAAATATAATAAAATATAGATCATGTTATTATGCGGTTTTCTAAGTCAACATGAAGTGCAAGGATACACATATATGGTTTTGGCCCAGTGGTGCAGTGGATAGAATAGTGGCCTTGGAGTCTGCGAAGATCTTCAAATCCTCCTACCTCTGTTGCTTATTAGCTACTTGACTCTGGCCAAGTCATTTAACCTTTCTGACCCTTATTTTCCTCATCTGTAAAATGGGTATAATAATGCTTAAAAGTACTTACTTCACAGGGTTGTTGTGATGCCAAAATGAAAAAAATATTTAAAGTATTTTGCAAGCTTTAAAATACTGTGTAAATGCCTGTTATTATTATTATTCCATGTTGCCTTGGTATACATTGTATGGCTTAAAGACCAATTTAAGCAGTTTCTATTTCCCCCAAATAATCGTTTGCAACTGGCATGATGTGTAGATACTGAAAAGAATGAGAGATGAGACCCACAGGTAGCAAAGTAAGGTGCTCTAGACAGAGAAGCTAGTTTTGCAGCTAAGTCTATCAGTTCAGGCCAAAAGGAGATGGAGACACTAGACTCTGAGAAGGAGTCAGTCACACACAAACACCCCTGTAAGTTTATTTAAAATGATGTTTGCGGCTGCAAAGGATCTCTCCTTAAATTTTATTTGAGCACTTTGTCTGGCTTTCAGCTTTATCTTTGTTGTATTGTCTTACACTATATTCATTTGTGTCCATTCTTATGCTTATTTTAGATTATAAGCTTGAGGACAGAGACTACTGTTTTTCATCTTTTCTCCTTCCTATCTCCAGCACCATTGCATTGTTCCTTCTCTATAGTAGATACTTCAATGTTTTTTTAATTGAATACAGTTGAATGTACAGACCCAATATGTACCAGCTAGAAACAGTTCACTGCTTGGGGCTTGGGAACTGAGGATCACAGAATCATAGATTTAGGTGGAAGGGACATTAGAGGTCATTGAGCCCAACTCCTTCATTTTACAGTTGAAGAAACTGAGGCCCAGCGAGGCGAAGCAACTTCCCCGTGTTGGTGCAGATAGTTCAGACTCCAAGTCCAGTGCTCTATCCACTGAACCACACTGTTTTCATCTGTATCTTTCACTGTGTAAAGGAGATTCTCTTGGGATGCTCCACACAGCAAACAGATAAATTAAATAGAATTAAACTGTTACCATCACTGCAGCATTTAAGAGAAGACAGAAAATGATCAATGTTGCATATTGATCAAACAAATCCATACTTAGAGGTAAGAAATAGGTTATGAGAGAAGTAAAGCAAGTACTGAAGAGAGACAGGCAGATCGATGGCACATGGATAGAGCACTGGGCCTAGAGTCAGGAAGATCTGAGTTTGAATCCGATCTCAGATACTTACTAGCGATGTGACTCTAGGCAAGTCATTTAGCTCTGCTTGCCTCAGTTTCCTCATCTGTAGAAGGAGCTGGAGAAGGAAATGGCAAAACACTGCGGTATCTCTGCTAAGAAAACCCCAAATGAGGTCATGAAGAGTTGGACACAGCTGAAGAGGCTGGGTGGAGTGGGTTATCTGTGTCAGTCCAGAGTAGAATTCCACGCTACTCCAGAGTCCACAGATAATATGCACAAAAATTGGCAAAGTGAGTAATGATGAGGGCAGTGGCTAAATATAGCCTAGTGTTGCCCATCTCAATTATGTTAACTAAGTTTACATCAGCAACATACATGGGTGGAGGAGCTCAGTTGGGATCGTGCCTTCGATGTGACCCAGAGTAAGAAGAATGGGTGGAGTAGCTTCACTGAGCTGGTGTGTTCAAAATCAGTGTAACTAAAAAGCACGGGGAAAAGGAGCCCAATTGTTAAGGTTATGCACCGGACACAATCCCAGGCAGATTGAACAGACATTTAAGCCAACTTTTTTCTGTCTTTAATGCCATTGTGCCCTGGTCAGACTGGCCTCATCTGTTATAAAGGTTTCTATGAGTAGAGAAGCAAGTGCAGTTGATAATAGCAGAGAAGGCTTGTGGTGGCTCAGCTGTGTTGATCTGAGATCTCCCCTCCTGCCCTCTCCTGTGTTGTTCTGTGTGGCCCTAGAGAGATATGGACTAGTTGGTAATACAATTTTTGTCGTTCAGTTGTTTTCAATTGCATCTGACTCTTCATGATTCCATTTGGGTTTTTTGTAGCAGAGCTACTGGAGTGGTTTGCCATTTTCTTCTCTAGTTCATTTTACAGATGAGGAAAGTGAGGCACACAGGGTTAAGTGTCTTCTCCAGAGTCACGTAGCTAGTAAATGTCTGAAGCCAAATTTGAACTCATGAAGATAAATCTTTCTGGCGCCAGGCCCAGCACTCTATCCATAGAGCCACCCAGCTGCCCAATAATATAATTAGGTGGATTCAGAGCTAGATGAGTGGCCAGACTCAGAATAATTGCTGATGGTTCATTGTTAATGTGGTAAGAGGTCTCCTGTAGAATATCTCAGAATTCCATACTTGGTCCTATGCTATTAAACACTTTTATCAATGGCGTGGATAAAGTCTTAGATAACTTGGCTGTCAAATTTGCAAATGACACCAAGGTGGGAGTGATAATTTTGCTTATATTGGATGACCCAGTATGTGAGTAGCTGCCCCGACAAATAATTAGTATATAACCCTTTTATTAAGTCATTTTCATGATGCAGAGAACCCTAATTTTTACTTTATAGCTCATGCCCACATGAAAACCAAGTTTATTAGCTTGCAGTCACATAGCATATGGTCTGCTTTCAATTACACCCTTTGTGGATTAGCCTCTAACATTTTTGTTTTTTTTTTAAATGTCAGGATGCTGTCCTATCATTTTCCAGCAGATTCCCAGCTTACCTCCCCAACTTGAATCAGTATGTGTTCAAAGAATGCACATTAAATTCAACATTAGTCTTAAAGAAATCCCATTGAGTTACCAAACATTTAGTACAGACCTACTTACTATGTGCCAGGAACCATACTGGGTGCTGGGGATACAAAATGAAACAGTGAATTATCTCAGTGAGCTTATATTTAAATAATTATGATGTTAAATCTTCTGCACAACAAATCAATTCCAAATATGAATCATTTAAAGATTTTCTCCGAGTTGGATAGGGGTTCATATCATTGTCCCATTGCTCTTTTCTACTCTAATATAGCTAATGGTTGGTTGTCAATCAATCAACAAATATTCATTAAGTTCCAGGAATGGTACTAGGTGCCAGACATGTAAGTATAAAGAATAAAATAATCCCTGCTCATAAGGAGTTTCCATTCTAAGGAGACAACAAGTACTTATTAAGGCATATGCAGAATAAATAGAAATTAATACAGGGTAGTGGAAAATAAGGTAATTGGGAGGGTACTAAGAGTTGGGGGATTTAAGCTTTATGTAGAGGTAGTATTTCAGCTGCATCTTAAAGTAGGAGAGGCAGCATGTGAGACAGAAGTGAGGAGAGAGGGCATTCCAGCCATGGGGGCAGCGAGAGCAAAAGTGTGGAGATAGGAGACTGAGTGTGTGTGAAGGACGTAGAGAAGGACAGTGTGGCTGAAACATGGAGTATGGGCAGGGGGGTGGGAGTCATATCCAAGAGTCTGGAAAAAGAGATTGGTGTAGATTGTAAAGAGCTTTAAAAATCAAACAAACAAGTTTTTATTTTATTCTAGAATTAAGGAACGGACTGAATGGGGGAGTGATATGGTCAGATCTGTACTTCAATAATATCATTTTGGTAGTAGTGTAGACTTTGGACCAGAGTGCATAGAGACTACGGGTGAGGAGAGAGAGGGGAAGCCATTCATGAATACGTGTAGTTGAGTGAAGCAAATTCCCACGTTGGCCACGTCCAAAAATGCATGTCTCATTTTGCAATTTGAATCCGCCACTTCTCTGTCAGGAGGTAGAAAGCCTGCTTGATCTTCAGCCTTGTGGAACTGTTATGTGTCACTTCATAGATCTGAATTCTAAAGTCTTTAAAAGTTCTTTTTCTTTTTAAAATTTATTTTATTTTATTTTTAATTATGGAATAAAACAAGCAGTTTCGTAACAGTATAATTTTTTTAAAAAAAGATGATTGTGTATGAAACTGCAAATCTATTATGTACAACTTGCTATTCCTCTTAAATATATAATAAAGTTATCATGTAAATTTCTTTTTTTCCTTTTTTTCTTCCCTCCCCCCACATCCCTACAAATGGCTACCATTAGACACAAATGTGTGTGTGTGTGTGTGTGTGTGTGTAAAATCTCTCTATACATACTTCTATTTATCAGTTCTTTCTCTGGATGCAGACAGTGTCTTCCTTCCTAGGTCCCTTGTAGTAAATCTGGGTATTCATAATAGTCAACATGACCATTTGTTCTGAAAACAATATTGTTACTATCATGTACAACATTCTGGTGGCTCTGCTCATTTCGCTCATCATTATTACAAGTCTATTCATGCTTTTCTAAAATCGTCGAGCTCATCATTTCTTATAGTACAGTAGGATTCCATCACAATCAAATACCACAATTTATTCCGCCATAGGGTTGCTATTATTGTATAAATGATTTTCCTGGTTCTTTTCACTATGAATTAGTTCATAAAGGTCTTTCCACTTTACTCAGAAACCGTCCATTTCAGCACTTGTTCTGTTATTAACAAATTTCCTGAAAATTTTGGTTCCCCCACGTACGCTAGAAGATACTATCATCCATCGCAGAGTTTGGCACATAGTAGGTGTTTAGTAAATGTTTATTGATTCCACTTCTTATTGAAAACAATCTCATTGAAACCATCTTTTACTGTAGACAACAATAGTCCAGGAGGAGGAGGACAGTGAGGAGAAGAGGGCAAACTCCTTGCTGTTTCTCTACTGCCATTACTCAATACCTTCTTCTTCCAAGTTCACCCCATCTTTTTATATGTTACCTTATCAAGAGCCTAGTGGCTGTTACCTCCCAGTCATCATTCATTATCCCTCCTTTTTTGAACAGTTCAGTTTCTGAATTGATATATCTTCCTCTCTATCCCAACCCCTGCTCTCAGAGTTGAGAACTTCATTAAAATGCTAATTTTTTTGGCTTTTCCCTAAAGTTCCTCCTCCAAGTGTCCCCTCTCTGTTCATAATAACAGCCAGAATTTATAAAGCACTTCAAGGTGGCTAAGTGTTTCATATATTCTCACTTGTTCATGGGGATGGAACATGCTATAAAGTAGCCCTGGAGGGGCACCTTCTCCACTGGCCAAAGGCACACTTAGGACCACTCTCAAATCGTGAGGTAGTCCTTGGCCTGCCTTTCTCCCCTCCTACCATTTGTCCTTAAGTTACCTGGGGGATACTCTGTCCCGGAGAAAACCCACCTCCTTCAGAAGCCCAGTCCCTCTTCTCCAGAGTCCTGGACACCCTGAAGCGACCCTTCCACAGCAGGGAGAATGCAGCACCCTCTTTAAGAAGTGGTGTCCATGTTATGTGTCTGTGTCTGAGAAAAGCTTTCCCTCCTTCCCATTCCATATCTTGCTCTAGTCATAGGCAAGACAGTATGTGAGACATAACATGTGGTTACTAGTGTTACTAGTGTTAGACATTTGAGAATTATCAGAGTTTATGCAGTCAGCTGGTAGTTACAACAAAGGTAAAAATCAAGACTGCCTTGGAAAAAAAGAAAAAAGCTATAAGGCATTCCATGTGATTAGAGAAGTTTTCTTTAAATCAGGTCTATTTAAAGAATATCTCAACTCTGAAAAGAAAATTGGAAATAGACAAATATAAATACATTGTCACCATACATGAAAGGAGTCTAGCCTATGCAGAATAGTCGTCATAGCAAGGAGCTTAAAGAATTCAGAAACTGACTCAGATGGGCACACTTTCTACCTATTGGTTTGATTAATGGATAACTATAATGTTGGTAAGGGCTGTTCGCACATCAGTAGAACCAAGAAAAGTGATCAGTTGTGTTTCCTTTTCAGTTTTTTGTGGCTATTGTACATATCACTGCAACATGTGTTTGTTTTTAACCACCATATAGATTTGCTAAGAATTAGAAATAATGAATAAGCCAGATAGTTGGGTAAAGAAGAATCAAGCTAAGAGAAACTTCCTAATCTACTGATTATTCATAAACATTGGTTATTAGAAACACACACATTTCTTTTAATAGGAGAGAATAGAAAAGAATAAGTAATATAGTCAGGAAATTCTCAATTTTCCATAAACATTCATTTCAGAACCACACAGACTTTTCCAAATTAATTAAATTCATTGACAAATAATTCACAACATTTTCTTGGCTCAATATCTTGCCCAAGTAAGCAGTGATTTTTGAAGGCATAATTATTCAGGAAGGCACTGAATTGTAAAGTTCTACATTTTCCCTCCTTTGGTCTAGACCTGTAAATTCACTAGGGTAAGGAACTCACAGTAAGGAAACTCTCTTTACCAGTTTAGACTGACAACTGCTTTTCAATTTATAGTCTTAGAGAGTTGTTTAAGGCTACCAAGAGGGTAAGTGACTTTTCCATGCTCACAGAACCAGTATGAATCAGAGAGAGGGCTTGAATTTTGGCCTTCCTGACTCCCATACTGGGCCTCTATCTGCTATACTACTCTGCCTCTCAGGTTCTATTACATTCTGAAAAGAACCTGAACAAAAATCATCCAGCATGTGATCATCATCATCACCACCACCATCATCATTATCATCATTATCATCTTCATCATCACCACCGTCATCATCTCCATCATCATCACCATCACCATCATCACCTTCTTCATCTTCATTGTCATGATCATTGTTGTCATCATCTTCATCATCATGAAGTCATAGACCTAGAGATGAAGGGACCTTTCTGCATTACCTTTCAATGCCTCTGTGGTCTCCTTGCCATTTGCATTACCCTAAATGGACCCTTGTTACCTGTCATCTAGATTATTGCAATAAACTCTGAAAAGTTCTCCCCAATCAATCATACAAATTTATGCCAGATTAATCTTCCCTATACACACAGGTCTTGTCATGTTCTCTCTTTAAACACCTCCAATGACTCCCCATTGCCTGCAGATTAAAGTCCAACAGAGGTTAAGTGACTTGTCCAGAGTCACACAGCTGGTAAGTATTTGAGGTCAGATTTGAACTCAGTTCTTCCTGACTCCAGGTCCAGCACTCCATCCAATGAGCCATATAGCTTCTTTTTAGGTTATACATATATGCATATGTGCGTGCACATATATAGTGTACATATGTGTGTATATGTATATGTAGACACATAAACACACACACATATCAACAGACACTTAGCCTGTGTTTGTCCTTGTACTGCTAAGGGTCGAGGAGACTGTGCTGGAGTCTTGGGTTTCGTGTTCATTTGATACAATTCTGGCTGTTCAGCGACTAACATCTCGACTCAGACCTGGGGAGCAGTTTTAGGCAGACGGTGTTGCGCTGCCCCACCAGACACTTGAGACCTTTCAAACACACCTATAGAAATCACGCTGGACTCTTTCCTTTGCTGCTTTGCTTGATGCTTACTGCTTGCTGAGCCTGGTTAATCCTCTCTTACAGCCTTGAATGTTGGCCAAGGGGAGGAAATAAATAAAGCGACAGGCATCTCAGAGGGTTCTGTGACCAAGTCCATCCTGATACTCCTAGAAAGGAGGTCAAATGCCCTCGTCTGCGCTGATTCAAATGATATTTAGACATGACTCGACTATTTCTTGCCAATCCCGTGGGTCAAATAAGGAAGGGCAAAGAATAAGGTTCATTGTTGTCTTCTTGACCTGGTGAGGAAGAGAGAAAAAAATTGCCAGTGGAAAAAAACCCAAAAGGGAAAACAAAGTGACTAGATTGTTTTCTGTTAATTGATAGCGCCTGTGGCAGTCAAAGGGCAAGGATTATCGTTACCACCTCTTGGGCTATAATGTTCAGCATCTTGTTCAAAGGTGAGGTTCAGGACAATGGTGCACCCGAGACAGATGTCCACCGGCAGCCTAGGGTTGTGAAGTGGTACTTCATAATTGTCCCTTGGTGTTGGGACTTTACGAACACAACTGAGCAGAATGTTGGGGTTTGGGGTTGTTGTTTGACTACAGGGGCCAGAAATCTTTAGTGCTGAAGAGGAGGGGTTTTTTTGCACAAGTCACTCCTTCTTCCGACTCAGGACACCTTCACTGGTTGGTCCCCATGCCTGGAATTCTCTTCCTCCTTATCTCTGCCTCTGCTTACTTTCTTCATGTCCTTACCATCTGCAGGAAGTTTTTATTGATCCCCTTTCATTCTAGTGTCCACTCTCGGTTAATCATCTCCTGTTTATCCTGTTTATATATTGTTTGTACATGGTTGTTTGCACGTTGTCTCCTCCACTAGACTGTGAGCTCCTTGAGAATGGACTATATTTTGTCTCTCATTGTATCCCCAGATATGTATGGCACATAGCAGGTGTGTATAGTATACATAATATAGTGTATATATAATGTACATATACACTAAACTATATATAATATGTATTTAGTTTCTATTGACTGACCATACTCTGAGCACTTTGTGGGCTGAGCACTGGTAAGGAATCAAACCCATAAGATTGTGTTCAACAAACTCTAGTCACATTCAGTTGAGCCTTTAGGTGAGTCTAAAGCCTGAGAACTGCTTCGTCTTAGAAAAGCACAGTTTAGACCTTAGCAAAGGTTCTGTCTGGTCGATCCTCTTGCAGGTAAAGGACTCTCACAGGTTGCTGACCAGGTCTGCTATTTTTCCTCTGGCAGGGTCACCTTCTCTGTAGGAAGAAGAAAGGATCTCAGAAAAGGATAGAAATACCCCAGGGTCTCAGATCCTAGCTCCCAATCTCCTCCTGAATGACTCTTGGGTAAGGAGGTTGGTCATAAGGACCCAGGCATAGGACTCTCAAATTTATAAGAACATGAGGACATGGTCTCCATAACCATAAAACAAGCACCTAAGACCCAGTGGATTCTGATACATCTGTGGCTTGTTGACTACCCGGCCTGTTGTCCGTTGCTTTAAACTGACATTCTTAACTAAGGTAGCATCAGATGGCTAAATTCTTGTTTTTTTAATGAGAAATTAACTGCTGCATGTGATTTTTATAATATGGATCTCTGCAGCTGAGTTATTCAAGTACTGGGTTTTGTTCTTCAGTATTCCAATTAGGACAATGAGAAAAATTTGATTCTTATAATTGTGGCAAACGGACAGGCAAAGATCACAGATGGCACAGAATCATGGCATTTAGAGACAGAGAGAAAATAAACATGCAAGTGGACTTACATTTAGTCCCATGGAGCCAGTGTTGAATAGTTCTTTATAACACATTCAGCAATAATAATGTTTTCCCAGTTCTGAGTAATGGTGTTTCCATCATTACCCTTGGGAAACTTCCATGGTTTAATTGAGTTTCTCAGCATTTGGCCCTAATTATTCCATGCTTCAGCTCTATTTGGCTTAATTTATACTGCTTTGCACTATGCTAAGTAATTTCCCTGCCCCTACCTTCCTTTGTATTTACACATAATGATTATCGTTGCAGTCTCTTGAATTCTTCTAATCCAGTCTAGCAAGCATTTCTTGAATACCTATTGTGTGCAAGGCACTATGCTAGGTTCTGGGGCTAGAACGGCAAAACAAAATATAGTCCTTGCCTTCAAGGAGGTGATTTTTGGGGGGAAGGGGAGGAAAGAAAGTGAAAGCACATAAAAGATATACATATGATCAATTGGGGTGGAGGGAGAGAGTAGTGCTAACATTTAGGAGAATTCAGGAAAAGCTTCCCATAGGAAAATGAGGACATGACCTGAGACTTAAGGGAAGGTGAGGATTCTGAGAAGCAGAAGCTAAAAAGGGTTGTATGGGGAGAGGGAGTCAATCTGTACAAAAGCATGGAGGCAAGAGATGGACGCTTACCAACTGGGTGACCTGATCCTAAGCTCTCTTAGCCTCAGTTTCCTTGTATGCAAAATGGGTATAATAACACCTGTTTCACGGGGTTCTTGTGAGGATCAAATTATAGTGCCATTTATACATTAGCTATGATGATAATGTTGCTGCTGCTGCTGGAGATGATGATGATGTAGATGATAAAGATGGTGATGACAGTGATGAAGATGATGCATTCAGAGAACAGCAAGTAGGCCACTTTGGCAGGAACATAGAGAGCATGAAAGGGAATAATGTGCAATAAGACCCACAAGGTAGGTTGGGGCCAGATTTTGAAAAGTTTTAAATATCAATCTTTAATGCTAATAATAATAATAACAATAACAACCAGCATTACTATCACACTTTAAGGTTTGCAACTTGCCTTTATCTAAAACTCATTGTCTTATTTAATGTGTTAATGAAGAAGCACATATGCTGTTATAAATTTGTTTTTAAGATATTTTGATAACTGCATTTCAGCATAATTGGTTTCCTTTGTAATCTCATACATTTTGTTTAAAGCATTTAAAAACATCATCTTGAAAAGGGGTCGGTAGGCTTCCCTTGCCTGCCAAAGGGTCTACGACACAAAAAGAGTTATGGACCCTGACTCTGAAGCAAGAAAGGCCCACACACATACCATGCCTTGGATTATCAGGCCCTGAGTTCCTGAGAAGTGATTTACTACTTCTCAGCCTGGGATGCTCAAGTGGTGATCTTAGGTGAGTATCTACTCATGGGGTACCCAGTTTAATACTGGGCAGAAGGATTGGAATGACTTGAAATGTAAGCTTAATGGCTAATTGCTCATTTGAATTACTTACCTTCCCTTCCCCTCTCCCCTGACTTATTATTGAAGGCCAGTAATTGAAAACATTAATTACCTTTGGAGGGAACCCTCCTACTTAAATAATTAATGGAAGCTATATAACTGTGGATCTAATTATGGAGCCCTCCAACTAGATTATATGCTTCTTGAGGGCAAGGATTATGCCTTATTTCACCTCTCCCTCTCATCCAGCCTGCAGTAAAGTCCTGTTCCAATGCCTCACACTCTGTTATCTGAGGACTAGTCATGCTAGGTCTGGAAAAGTTAATCACTAGACAGTTGGCTACCCAGTAATGATTTTTTTTCAAGCCATAGTAACTCACGAAGATTGTCTATGAAGATGTGGAGGGGTTGTGGCATGGGAGGAATACACAAATCATGGGAGCAAGGAGTATTGAGATGTTTCCTACAGCAAAAACACCATTCTCTGCACATGATAAGTACTTAGTTCTCTTTGTTTTTCTTGTTGTTATTGAACAAAAGAATAAATAAATTATATTTTCACAGAGTACAGGTGATCCTCACAGTTTTAAGATTATATTTTTCAAATAATAGCATACCAATTAATAATAAGGGCACTTAGGTGGCACAATGGAGAGAGTACCCAGCCTGGAGTCAAGAAGACTCATCTTTCTCAGTTCAAATCTGACCTCAGACACTTATTAGCTGTGTGACCATGGGCAAGTCACTTAACCCTGTTTGCCTCACTTTCCTCATCTGTAAAATGAGGAGAAGGAAACAGTAAACCACTTCATTGTCTTTGCCAAGGAAACTCTAAATGGGGTCATGAAGAGTTGGACGTGACTCAAACAACTAAATAACAACAAATTAATAATAAGTCATAATAGTAATATTTTAAGTCATAATAGTAAGTCATTTTTGTTATTATATTTTTATAATTTTTAAAAGCAGGACATATTGTTAAACTCTCCATGTAACACATTCATAAACAACTCATGGGTAATTAGGTGGTGTAGTGGATAGAGAGCCAGGCCTGGGGTCAGGAAGACTCCTCTTCGTGAGTTCAAATCTGGCTTCAAACATTTACTAGCTGTGTGACCCTGGGCAAGTCACTTAACCCTGTTTGCCTCAGTTTCCTCATCTGTAAAATGAGTTGAAGAAGGAAACCACTCCTGTCTCTTTGCCGAGAAAACACCAAATGGGGTCATGAAGAGTTGTACATTACTGAAAAATGACTGAACAGCAGCAGAACAACTCTTGCCACCCAAGGGTTTTTTTAGTCAAATTCCATATTAATGTCAGGAGTCCTCCATGTTTATAGTAAATAATTAGGTGACATGATGGATAGAGTACTGAACCTAGAGTCAGAAAGACTTGGGTTCAAAATTGGCATAAGATACTTATTAACTGTGTGACCCTGGGCAAGTCATTTAATCTTTCTCAGCCTCAGTTTCCTCATCTGTAAAATGGGAATAATAGCATCTATCTCCTAAAATTATTGTGAGGATAAAATGAGATAATATTTTAAGGCATTTTGCAAACCTAAAGTGTTATATAAATATTGGCTATTAATCAAGTCAATGGCAAACATAATTATCTTCATGACATGGTTACAAAATCAGAAGCATGGAGAAAGCGTAAGACACAAAGCTGGAACGACAGAAAGCTTGTGAGATTCACCCAAGGTCACCATGTAAATTAATAGCTCATCCAAGAATAGATCTAGGTCCTTTGGATACCTTATGCCATGTTGGCTTCATTAAATGCTGTTCAGTTCCAAATACACTGAAAAGGTAATTAGGTCATTCAGAAGAAAAAAATGGACAAATCATTCTCCATGATAGATTCAGAACATCTTTTGGCCCATAGAAAATTAGGGTATGGTAGAAAGTGCACTAGTCTTAAAGTCAGGAAAACTTGCTTTCAAGTCCCAGGTCTGCCACTTTCTGACTAGGTGACCTTGGGAAACTCACTTTACCATGCTAAGCCTCAGTTTTCTTTTCTGTAAAGGGGTAATACTTGCTCTGCTTACCTTACAGGTATTGTGAGGTAACCTCTATGAAGGTGCTTTGTAAACTAAAGCACAATAGGAAGGTAGGGGGAAGTGTCCAGACCTACATCCTGACATAGATGATTAGAATTTCATATTGGTTTAGAGAACTCTTGGTGTGGAAACTCCTTTCACCATCCCTGAGGCAGAGAAGCCATTTCATCTATAACTTGTAGTCTTAGATAGTGAAGGATAAAGTCCCTTGCCCATGGCCCTCCCAAACCCTTTCAGCACCTTTCCCCACCTTTTGATGCCCCATTCCTCACCCTCCAGATGCTTGTTGTGTGCCTCTTCCACCCTCTGACTGGAAAGTCGCCTAGTTGTGATTTGATAATTAAAAGGTTCCCATTTCCATGGGTATTTGCATTTTAAAATTTTGTGGTAGACAGAATACAAGTACAAAGAGCTATAGAATCTTAGACTCTCAATTCAGGAAGGGGCCTCGATCCATTGCCTAGAACATGAATCCTTTGTGCAACATTTCCGGCAAGTGGTAGGAGGCATATATAGGTGCTACATTTGGAAGGGAGTGTATTTGAAGAGAGAGAGCAGGGAGAAAAGAGGGTGAATGAGAACCTGCCCCACTGCCTAGGGTTTGGTTTGCTGCATTGTTGGGTGACTGAGGCTTCTCAGTGTACAGATTTCTACCAAAATCCCTACCCCCTGCTTCCTACTACTTGCAAGAGAGTGAATAATTAATAACTTGTGTTCCATTTCTGAAAAGTTTCTGATCATAGAAACAATCAGTTTTCATTTGTCATTTCATTCATCCCTGGGATCACTCTATGAGGATGGAAAAAGTAGAAGATATCATTACTTCAGTTTTTAAATGGAACAATGAATGGATAGATGGATTATTAATTGGACTTCTCTAAGGTCACTTTGTGGAGTTAGGTGGTTTAGCAGAATTAGAGTACAGCTGCCTGCCAGGGATGTAGTGGATATGGGAGTCTTGGACATAGGTGGGGTAAGTTGCTTTACACTTCATCATAACCCTCCAGCTGTGTTCCTGAAACCACACTCTCAACCCCACTGACCTCTGGAGACAGGACCAGGAAATCAGTCACACATCATTTCCGTTTTCTTTAGGCCTGAATCTGAGGGTCCCACAACCCTCTGATGCAGGCATGCACGACAGAACAATGAGATACTCAAAAAAGCATTATGAATAAATAATGACAAAATTTATTTGGAGGAACAGAAGGCCTGGAATCTCAAAACAAATAATGAAAAAAGGAGTAGGGGAAAGGGAATAGTGTAGACCTCAAATTATGTTATAAAGCAGCAATTATCAAAACTATTTGGTACTGGTTAAAAATAGTAAATTGCATAAATGAAACAGGTGAGAGAGGAAGAACCAGAAGTGATTGAACACAATAACTCAGTACTTGACAACTGAGAGTGTAAATTACTTGGGGGAAGAAGTCCTTATTTGACAAGAATTGCTAGGAAAACTAGGAAGTATTTTGGCAGAAATTATGTTTAGGCTGATATCTTATACCACATACCATAATAAGCTAAAAATAGATACACCACCTGAATATCAAAAGCCATATCCTAAAATGTTAGAAGAGAACCTAGTCAGGTACTTTTTACAGTTACGGCTAGGGAAAAATTCTATACAAAACAAGAAATAGTGCTGACCAGAAAAAGTAAATTAGATAACTTCTGTTGTGCTATTGAAAGACTTTTGCACAAGCAAAATCAGTGTAACTGTGATGAAAAGGGAAATTTCAATTGGGAAGAAATCTTGCATCAAATATCTTTGATAAGGTAATGATATCCAAGATAGATAGGGAACTAACACAAACCTATAAGACAAGATACATTCTTCATTGGATACATGGTCAGAGATTTGAGCAAATAGTTCTCAAAAGAAGAAATGCAAACTGTTAAAATTCATATGAAAGGTCACACTAAATCATTAATAATATGATAAAGAAATGGAAATCAGAGAGCAGTCAAGATGACAGAGTAGCAGAAAGGAGTATGATTTCTCTCAAACAATCCTTCCATGAAGTTCTAGAAGAACAGACCAAGTTCTAATTGGGAAATCCAAGAAAAAAAATCATGAGTCATTTTTCCAGCCCAGATTTGCAGAGGGAGACAGATAGAGAAGTCTGTGGTTATTGAAGATGGATCCAGCCAGGGGCACATTTATTTAGTATTCCAGTCCCAGGGACTGAAAGAGGACCTAGGCTGTGCAGTAGGGCAGGAAGCACCAAAGCAGTAAGAGGTCCAGGAGTGGGGGAAACTCTTATTTTGTGTGGGATACAGGAAAGCTGCCAACTAGTAGCTCTATTGCTCCCTACTCAATTCCAGGTCACAGATGCAGAGTGCACTTAGGATGAAATCTGTACTTACAGGTGGTATTCTAGGGTAAGGATTTAGGGTGAGAAGTGGTAGAGGGCCTTAGGCTGAGTACTGAGCAAGAAACTAGTTCAAGAAGCAAACAGTAGCTGTGTGACTATGACCACAGGAACAGAACTGGTACTAACTGGTACAAGTATCCAGCCTGGTCTGAAGTTTACAGTGTCATAACCAGAGCAGAAATCTCAGAACAAAGGGGAGCATGCAGTTCTATCATTCTGAACCTGCAGAGCCTTCCAGAGGTCTGGTATTTCCTGGTGCAGCAGCAGTCTAGTGGAACTTCCAACTAGGGACAACCCCACAGGGAAGTTTCTCAGACTCAAACCCAGATTAGGAACTTGAAGTCAGACCAGGAAAGCAGTGATCAGACTTTTTTCTGAATCACACAACTCTAGGAGCATTGAAAGCTTGCAGATCCCCAGCCTGAACTGCCTTCGAGATCCTGAAATTACATAACACTCAGACCCCCCCAAGAAAGCAGCAGAACGACCCAAGAGGGCATAATTTTAGCTCCCCACCCCCACTTAGTACACAAAGCCTGGCCCTAATATAAAATCCAGAGTCAAGAAATAGACTGGAAGAATGAGCAAAGAAAAAGAATTCCTCCATAAAGAACGCTTGTTCTATGCTATGCTTAAGACACAAACCAAGAAGAAGAAAATGACCCTAAAATCCCTACAAGCAAATCCTCAAAGACAAACACAGCTTGAAGAGATAAATTAAAAAGAATTTTAAAGAAATGAATGATGATTTTAAAAACCAAATGAGAATGCTAGAAGAAAAAAATGGGCAAAGAAATAAAAGTTTTGGAAGAAAAATATGGAAAGAGAATTAATAACTTGGGCCTGAAAGTGGTACTGCTATGCTTTGATGTAATTAAAGGAAGAATGGGAGGGGAAGAGAAATACATTAGAAAAGAAAGGAGAGGAATTATGGGGAAATTATCTCACATAATTGGGGCATGTGAGTAGAAATCTGTACAAACAAGGAGCAAGGGGTGGGGAGGTTTGATTTGAGCATCACTCTTATCTGAACTGATCAGAGGAGGGAAGAATACATACAAATGAGTACAGAAATACATTTTGTTCCATGGGGAAATGGGTGGGAAAGAGATTAAAGGAAAGGGGAAAATACAAAGGAATAAGGGAGGAATTATCCATAAACAAAATAAATTCATAAAGAGGGGATGGGAAACAAAAAGAAGGAAAAATATAAGAGAATAGAATGGAAGGAAAATGCACAACTAATAAATGCACAACTATGCATATGAATGGCATGAACTCACCCATAAAAACGGAAGAAGATAGTAGAATGGATTAGAAACCAGAATCTTACAATAAGTTGTTTTACAAGCACACTCGAAACAGAAAGATGTCCACAGAGTTAAAATAAGAGGCTGCAGGTGAATCTATGATGCTTCAGATAATTTTTTTTTAAAATGCAGGTGTATAAATCATGATTTCAGATAAAACAACAACAAGAATAAGCCTAATTAATAGAGATAAACAGAGAAACTTCACTTTGCTGAAAGGTACCACAGACAGCAAATTAATATCAATATTAAACATATATGCACTCAATGGAATCGCATCTAAATTCTTATAGAAATTAAATAAATTGCAGGGAAATACAGACAGTAAAACTATAATAGTGGAGGAACACCAATTTACTCCTGTTGGACCTAGATAAATCTAACCAAAAAACAAATAAAAATGGAAGTGCAAATCTCAAACAACTCGAAGGTTTTATCTCACTCTCAGAAACTTGGCAAAGATGACAAAAGATGGAATAGTCAATATTGAAGTGCTGTGTATTGTTGGTAGAGCTATGAATTGACCCAATCATTCTGAAAACAATTTGGAATTATGCTTAAAAAGTAACTAAAATATCCACACCTTTTGACTCAGAGGTCCCACTGCTGGACGTATAGTCCATGGTTGTTAAAGATGAAAAGAAATGTCCCACATACATCATATTCAAGGTTTCACTTTTTGTGGTAGGATAGACCTGGAAACAAAGTAGGTATACATTGATTGTGGGAAAATTAAACAAACTATGATATAAAATACAATGGAATATTATTATACTATATGAAATTATAAATATGAAAAATATAGAGATGTATCAGAAGAAGATTGTGAAATGATACAGAATATAGAAAGGAGAACCAGAAAAACAACATACACAAAGATTTCATTTTAAAATGGAAAAACAAAACAAATCAACAAATCATCCTAAATTGAATGGTATATGATGAACAAAGATGGCTCCAAAGAATGCATGAGATAATAGAGCTTCTATCCTGTTTTGCAGAGATGGAAGACTGTGAGTGTGAAGCATTGTGTATATTGTCAGACTTAGATGAGGTGTTGGTGAGTTTTGCTGAGCTACATTTTTCTTCTTTATTTTGTATTCTTATAAGAGGTGGCTTGCTGAATAGGGGAATGAGAGGGATTTATTCAGAAATAAAGGTGATGTAAAACCAAAAAATACTAATAAAAACTGAAATGTTTCTAAAATTTATTGGCAAGGAAATCGCTGTCACTTGTCTTGTGGCACATTACCATCAGCCAACTTTGTGATATGCTATGTGCTCCAGGCAGCTCAGAGCAGAGGCCAATAGAGGCCATTTTCAGGGAAGCATATACCCCAGAGGAACATAAACACAGACACACAAGGGAAACAACCCAAGTAACCAGACACCCCAGAGCCACACTGGCGTTCTCTGATGAGATGTCTCTTGCTCTTTTTCCTTTCAGCACACCTAGATCTACAGCCATAGTATAAAGACCCAGAGGCTCTAGGTCCCCCCAGCTTTTATTTACTGCCTTAACGGAAACTCATGGATGCAAAAAGGACTTCTAAACTCATTAGAACCATTGACAGAGGCCATTTTCTTTCTCTTCTAACAACTTGACTGCTAAGTGGCACAGGGGAGAGAGAGCCCAGGACCTGGAGTCAAGAAGACCCCAGTTAAAAGCCAACCTTAGGGGCAGCTAGGTGGTGCAGTGGATAGACCACAAACCCTGGAGTCAGGAGGACCTGAGTTCAAATCTGACCTCAGACACTTGACACTTACTAGCTGTGTGATCCTGGGCAAGTCACTTAACCCCGATTGTCTCAACAAAAACAAACAAAAAATAGAGCTTAATAATAAATAAATAATAAAAGCCAACCTTAGACATTTATTACCTATGTAACCTTGGGCAAGTCATTTAATGCTATTTGCCTCAGCTTCCTAAATTGTAAAATGTAGCAAAATCTACCTTAAAGTTTTGTAAGGATCAAGTGAGATGATATTTGTAAAGCCCTTAGCATAGCTTCTGGCACATAGAGGGTGCTTAATAAATGTTTGTTCTCTTTCTCTCCTTTCCATCCCCTCCTCCCTTCCTGATTATGCCAACATTGGTCAGTATTTGACCTTCCTACCTATCAGCTTCCCAGAACTACCTTCTCATCCTCCCTTGACCTGGTTTCTGTGTTGTTCTTGTGATTATTAGGGAACTGGTATGAATGACTCTTACAAACACTTGTTGACAAAATATGGATGTTAGTAGCTCAGTGTTTAGCCCTATGACATCAGTGGCATATCAACAGCAAATCTAAACAAATGCCCTGAGATGAAGACTGAAAGGAAGTGGGGTTTTGGATGCATGATTTTGTGAGTGAATCAAAAGTGGAGCCTTCTCCTTCTGAAGAAAACCAGAGTGGTAAGTGGTGGTTATGTCACTGCTAAAATACTTTCCTTCTGCATCATCGGCGAGGTTGCTTAATCCTTCTGGTTTCCCAGCTGTTTTCAATCAAGTGAAATGAAAACATAACAGGCATACTGAGACTGAGAGGGCAGATGAGCCAAAGCCATCTCCTGACAGTAACTGTGCTCAGAACAAGCAGCATTGTGAGGAGTTAGGATGAACACAGTAGTCCAGATACTCCGTTATACATAAGATGCATTTAGTAGGTCCATGATGGAGAGGGGCAGTATTCATAGTAGTATTACTGCTAATTAAGTTGGGTTTCTTTCCTCCTCCCGCCCACCCCACATCCTTTGTTGACTTGACTGTACATGGGTGGCAGTCCCTTGTTGTCATTTGTCTTTTGTTCTTGGAGAGGACCATGACATTAGGAAAGTGATGCCATAAATTGCAAGGAATTGGATTTAAGTGAGGGATGGCTATGCAGAGTCACCAGCCTCACTCTCTCCTCTGGAGCCATCTGGGTCCAGTGGCAAGATAGAGATCAGGACAGCTGGAGATGGGCCTTTTTAAGCTAAGGTCTTTCCCAGGTCTCAGTTTGATCGAGGCAACGCCCATTCAGCCAGCATCTAGTGTTCATGTCAACATGTCAATGTATGTTTAAAATAAACTGATGACATGAAAAACCAAGCACTCAGATGACATCATTGGCTTTCTGGATACTGAAGGTTAGGCCAAGATCCCTTCAGAGACCAGGGTTGGAATACGTCCACTATGTGATTTCTAGGATCCCAGATGCAGAAGTAGAAGAGACCGACGAGGTCATTCTGACCAATGCCCTCCTTTTACAGATGAGGAAACAGAAACCCAGAGAGGTGACAATATTTGTCCAAGGTCACACGGGTTAAACAGTAACAGAGCTGAGGATTCACTCCAGGTCTTCCGATCTAAACCCAGTAGACTTTCTACTGCAACCATGTGAGCTCCCTTTTAATACCTTTGCCTTGTAAAATCTCTCTCTTATCTTTTCCTTTATTCTCCAACGGCAAGCATATTATAGGGATAATTCAATTGTCTCTAGAGAGAGTTTTGTGTCTGGGAAGAAGCTACATCAGATGGATACTATCTGAGGGGTTTTGTAGTGAAGCCTCCAAATTATAGAAAATTTAATGTTAACTTTGAACTGAGAACTACTACCATGGTCTAAAAACTTGCTTTGGACAGTGAACAGGAAGATCAAAGGCAGGGGTATGAAGATGAAGGGATGATTGGGTATGAAGTGACCATTAGGTCCATTTCTTCTTGCTGGCTTTCCGTCCTTTCAGATCCTTCATGGTGGTTTTACTGGAAAAGGATAACACAAAAAGTAACAAAAAAGGCAGTGAGATAAAGAAAGATTAAGTGAAGGTAAAATAACATCGAAATCTAAGTAGCTCAGAATCTTTAAAGGTGATGATGCAAAGAAGTTTAGAGACAATGGGAAAACACAGAGTATCATATCACAATAGCTTGGTATAGTGGATAAAGAAATATAAAGTATCATACAATAAGGCTGCTAGGAGGCACAGTGGATAAAGCCCTGGGCTTGGAGTCGGGAAGAACTGAGTTCAAATCCTACTTCAGACACTTAACTGTTGATATCACCCTGGGCAATTCAATTCAATTACTTAATCTCTCTGGTTTCCTAGCTATTTTCAATCAAGTGAAATGAAAACATAACAGGCATATTGAGACTGAGAGGGTAGATGAACCAATAGATCGATAAACATTCAATAAACGTATCCTAAGTACCTACTATGTGCCAGGCACTCTCCTAAATCGGGGATACAAATAAGAAAAAGAAAGACAGTCTCTGCCCACAAGAAGCTTACAATTCAATGGGGAAAGACAATACAGAAAGGGAATGTGGAAGTGGGAGATGGACCAGAGGGTACTTGGCCTGGGGGCATCTTGTTCTGCTTGTTTGTCCTTTGTTTTTAAGGACAACCATTGATAACACAGTGTTGTCTTACCTCAGGCATGAATTGGATTTAAGTGAGGCAGTTACACAAAATTATCAGCCTCACTCTCTCTTCTAGAGTCATCAAAGTCCAATGGCGGGAGAAAAGTCAGGACAACTGGTGATAGCCAAGAGTGCTGTGGATGACCTTGGCGTCTTCAATGTCTAACCAAGCTCTAAGCATAATGTCTAACCAAGCTCTAAGCATTCTACAGAACCTGCTTCAGCCGCCTTCAGGGCCGTTGGAACAAATTGTTCTCATCTGCCCATTTTGCCAGGGGAAGTCTTCATGTACTTGGGGTAAACACCCCCCTAACTCACCAACAGGTTTGAGGCCTGTTTGTTACCCTCAGCCTGGTTCAGCCCATCTTCTGAGATGGTTTTACCAGGGTGTGGCCACTGTGCATGCTACAGCTTCTTGGAGCCACAGGTGAGAGTTGAGTGCCAGGTGGACACCAGAGGTGAATGAACAGCCCCGAGAAAGTCTTGGGAAGCCAGACCCTAATATAGTTCAAATTGAGCAGAATTGTGGATGGAAAGTGGAGAGTAAGATGGAAAGTCCTATCCTCTATGAAGAAAAGTTTGAGGAGGAGTTTAGTGCCCTGCTCCAGCCCTCCAATCAGAGGGGAAAGGAGGCTGAGGAAACTAGGAAGGTGTTGAGTATTCAAGGCTGAGTTAAACAGTGTGATGAGGAAATTTCAGGTGATCAGCTTCTCTAGAGAGGGGTAGGTCACTCAACCTCTCAGCCTCGGTTTCCTCATCTGTACAATGGAGATGATAATAAAAGCACCTACCTTATAGGTAGGTGAAGGCCAAATGAGGTGATAGATGTAAAATCACTTTGCAAATCTTAAAGCACCATGTGAGAACTAGCTGTTATCATTAGTGGATAGACAGTTTGCCTCGGAGTCAGGAAGACCTGAGTTCAAGTTGTCTGACACATGCTGCCTGTGTGGAATCCTGGGAATTTACTGTCTGAGTGCTCCAGGCAATTGCCAGAGAAATTCCCTGGTTGAGGGAATTTCTTCACCTAGGAATTCCTTACACAAATGAAGTCATAGGTCTAGTCCCTATTTTCATAATAGCTGATATTTATATAATGTTTTAAAGTTTGCAAAGTAATTTATGTATTATATTACATTTGTATGTATGTGTGTATGTATGTATGTATGTATGTATAAAATCTCATTTGAGCCTCCTAAAAACCCTGTAAGGTAAGAAACTGAGGTAGAGAGAGGTAATTTTCTATCTCGTAAGTATCTGAGGGGGAACACTCCAAGTTCAGCACCCTATTCACTACATCTCACATACGGAAGATTATAGATTGGAAGAGCAGATCTCAAAAAAGTTGAGGAACTTAGTTGAGCTCACAGAGGAAGCCCATAGCAGAAGGTGGAGTCAAACCCATGCCTTCAAGCCTATTTTTTTTTGTCCATTAAACAGTGTTGCTTTCTCAAAAGGGAGTTAAATGGAGTGAAAACAGAGTACAATGGAAATCTTGTGGCAGCCTTATTTATAACATCTGCTTCTAGGGAACTAAGAATTATCACACAAGGAGCTCAGTTCCTTCAAAACAAGGAAAACTTCATTCATCAAAGGTTAAAGAGAAAAAAAAACTGGACCATTTACAATACTTAACATATCTCTCCAAACCTGCATTTTTGAAAATTGTCTTTTGTTTTTACACCATAGTAATGTCTGGATTTACCCCAGCTCCACAGCATTGAACCCTCCCTTATAACAAAGAAAAACAGATAAGTAAAACCAATTAATATGCCAACCAAATCTGATGC
This sequence comes from Vombatus ursinus, assembly GCF_900497805.2. NCBI lineage: Eukaryota > Metazoa > Chordata > Mammalia > Diprotodontia > Vombatidae > Vombatus > Vombatus ursinus. The sequence continues at coordinate 3,957,487 of NW_020954556.1, read as the reverse complement.
CCCAGTGCAACATTCAGTATACCATCCCCTCCTTCCAAACCCACCCCCCAGTAGAAAGAGTACTGGATTTGGAGTCAGAGTTCACTTTCCTGGGTTCCTCCTCCCACCTCTGATACTTACTACCTATGTGACCTTGAGCAAGTCACCTAATTTCCTTATGCCTTGGTTTCCTCATCTATAAAATGGTGGCATTAAACTCCAAGGCCTTGGAAGTCCTTTCCACCTCTAGCTCTCTGATCCTGTAGGTAAAGAAAAACCCTGGTTGGGCCATTTACTACCTCTGTAACCCTGAGCAAGTAATTTAATGTCTAAGGCCATCAGTTTTCTGAACTGGAAAGCAAAGGTGTTAGATTTTGAGATGATCTCAAAGATCCCTTTCATCTCCAGACCCATGATCCTATGACCCTATGTTTCATCATCTCTTCTGTAGTACCAAGATGGTTCATTACAGTTATTCAGAGTTCCATTCCTTTTCATGTTCTTTTTCTTTCTATTTCACATGATTGCAGTCATTGTGTATAGTGTTCTCCTGCTTTCTTTCTCTCGACTCTCTTGTTATTACCAGGCTCCCCATGTATCTTTGAATTTCTCATGTTCATTATTTCTAATGGAACAATAGCAATGCATTATGTTCATATACCACAATTGTTCAGTAATATTCCAATGTATGTCCCTACTTTGATTCTGGTTATTAGTATTATTTCCTTTTACCATCATTTAAAAAAATGCTGCTATGAATACTTTAGAGTATATAGGGTCTTTCTGTCTTTGACTTCCTGGGGGTATGTGCTTAGGTTATGGGCTGTTTAGTCACTTTTCTTGCATGATTCCTGATGGCCAAACCTGCATTTTCAGCATTGGTTTAAGAGACATGAGAGCTTGGTAAGTCCAGGATGATGTACTGGAAACAGCCCAATGGACTGTCTAGCATCAACCTCTACCACTAACTAGTTATATAACCATAAACAAGTCCCTTGAACTCCCGAGCCTCTGTAAAGGTCATTTTTTCATTCAACAAATATTTATAATGTGCGTTTGGTGCAAGGCACAATTTAAGTTGCTCTAAAGTAAGAGGCTCAGATTCAGTGACCTGGAAGGTCTCTTCTGGTTCTAGTGTTACATGAATCCATGCATTTACCCACTGCCAAACGGCAGTTAGGTGGTGCAATGGATAGAGTGCTGGGCCTGAAGTTAGGAAGACTCATCTTCTTGAGTTCAAATCTGGCCTCAGACACTTACTTCCTAGCTGTGTGATTCGGGGCAAGTCACTTTACTCTGTTTATCTCAGTTTCCTCATCTGTAAAATGAACTGGAGAAGGAAATGGGAAACCACTCCAGTATCTTTGCCAAGAAAACCCCAAATGGAGTCACAAAAAAAAAAAAATCAGACACAACTGAAACAACAGAATAGAAATAACAAAGGGAAATAGCTGTGCCAGTTCCACAGCCCAGATGTGCTGGCAGTGAGCATAGTGGAAAGAGGCCAGATGTGGGAAATGTTGGGTAGGTGGAATCAAGGGGATTTGGTAATTGCTTAGGTTAGGAAAGAGGAGGGGGAGGGAAAAGACAAAGGTAACCTTGTGTGGTTATATTTAGTCTTTCATTCTTCTCCTTCACTTTGCATTATTTCACAAAGATCTTTCCAGATTTCTTTATATTCTTCATGCTTGTTATTCTTAATTGCATTACATTATTCTGCAATATGAATACAGCCAAATTTATTTAACCGTTGCCTTGTTTTTGGACATTGGGATTGCTTCCAGTTTTTGTTCTGTGTGTTTAAAAAATTGGTGGGACATTTACAGAGAATGCTTAGGACATGAAAACCTTAGGACAGATAACTCTGCTTTTGTTTTTGCTAATAGTTTCACATATGTTCCGAACGATGGAATTACTCTATGGTTCATGAGTTATTAAGTACCTTCAATGTACAAAAGATCTGTGTTGGGCACTGGGGCTACATAGATGGAATCAGACACAGTTCTTGCCCACAAGGAATTTGTAATCTACCAAGAGGAAGATAAGACATGTATACATTTGTAAACAAGATTTCCCAAAAGTCTAAGAGTAGTTTTAAGCTTTAATATCTTACAGCTATACTGTGACTTTTGGGAGACTGCATAATACAAAACAGAATTGACAAATACATACTAGAAGTACAAAATGCTGTGAAATACCCAGTGTCTCTTGCAGAATTGATGTTAAATAAATCATTATCAGATTTAATTGGCAGGTAGGTGGTACAGCACATAGAGTGCTGGAGTTAGGAAGATCTAAGTTTGATTCTAGCCTCAGACATTTAACTAGCTAGGTGGCCCTGGGCAAGTCACATAACTTTTCTGAGCCTCAGTTTCCTTCTCTGCAAAAATGGGGATAAAACTAGCATCTATCTCACAGGGCTATTGTGAGGATCAAATCAGTTAGTGCTGCGTTAATGTTAGTTATTATTATTATCATTAACTGGATCCAAGGAGAGAAAAAGTACTTTTAATCAAGAAAAATTTAATGGAGGATCATAGATTTAGAGCTGGAAAGGACCTTGGAGATCACTAACTTCCATCTTCTTCATTTGGATGATGAGTCTGAGAGATTTGCCCAAGGTTAGACAGCTAGTAAGTATCAGAGTCAGGATCTGAATGAATTCCTCCTGATTTCAAATCTAGAATTCTCTCCACTCTGCCATTCTTAGACTTTAAGAATGGACAGAATTTATACAATTAGAAATAGGGAGCGGCAGCTAGTGGCTCAGTGGCTCAGTGAATAGAGGTCTGGCCTTGGAGTCAGGAGGACCTGAATTCAAATCTGGCCTCACACACTTAACACTTACTAGCTGCATGACCCTGGGCAAGTCACTTAACCCTATTTCCTCACAGAAAAAAAAAAGAGGAAAAAAAAAGAAAGAAATGGGGTAGGGGAAAAGTAGCCTCCATTCTAGTCATTGAGGACATTATGAACAAATGTTTGGGAGCAGGGAAGGGTGAGTACAGGGAACAGTGAATAATACAGTTTGTCAGGAGGACAAGGAATGTGTTAAAGGGACTGATATGTATGTACTAAGGCTTGAAAGATGAGCTGGAGATACATTGTTGAGGGCTTTGAATTCCAGAGAAGGGGATATCTATTTTATTTGGTAGGTAATGAGTTTATTATTTGAATACCTTCAGTGTTGATAGCTCACTACCAATGGAGCGACAGAGAATACTTTTACTTTCTATACTACATGACAGCCATTTTAGTATTTACCATCACATTGAATAGATGGAAAGCAGGGTGGTATATGGTGTGTAGAGAGTTGGGCTTGTGGTCATATCCTACCTTTGGCCTTTACAAATGGTGTGAGCTTGTACAAGTCACTCAACTCCCTAGAGCTTTTCTACTAAGTCATAGAAAGGTTGTGATTTGTGTTGTCAGAGGGATATTATTAATCTAGGAGCTCCCTACACTGATGAAATCACAGGTTATTTGCATAACTTTATTCGCACTGTTATTTGCACTATTCTTCTCAGGCTTTCTTTCCCATGAATATGTTTGAGTTTCGTTGGAATTCTTGTCACAAACATGATTGCAGAGAAGAAAGGATGTGGCTGTTCTAATCTCTTAGGTTTTTTCCATGATTATGCATTTATGTTTGTAGGTAAATGTGGGAGAAGAGGGGACAAAGTGGTCAGTCATAGGGCTCTGTTAATATAGAAGTAATTTATCAATAAATCTTTATTGAAAGGATATGTAGATTTAACTTACATGGAATTTGGTGAAAAAGTACACAAGAAAATAATTTATCAATAAACCTTTATTGAGAAGATGTATAGATTTAACTTACATGGAATTTGATGAAAAAGTACACATGCAAACATACACGCATCCCCCTTGGAATCCAAAAGGGCTCCCATGTGCATGAATTGGTTTCAGGAATTTGTTTCACTTGACTATAAATGTTTGTAATAGGAGTTTTATTGTTGTTTTTGTTTTCCTTACTTTCTCAAATGGAGGTGGGGGGAGGGAAGTAGTTAGGAAAGAAATATAGATCTGAAAGGAAAATTTATGTTTTTAAAAAAATATAAGTTGGAAAGCTCAATGAAATACTGCCTGACAACATCAGCTTTTACATCGGTTCTCTTCAGAGGGATATCTTCTTTTTAACTAACTACCCTCAAATGTGGGATTTGGTTAGGACATAAATTCCTACCTAATCAAAAAACCCCACATGCCTATCACCATTTTGGTTTGGGGACTTTAAATGGAATTCCAGCTAGCTCCATTTACTCTTAGGATAGAAAAGGTATATTCAGGCTCCCCTTAATATAAATATTTTTACAACAGGGTGTAGTTTGAGGATAGTGAGGTTCTAGTAGAAACATTCTGGAAGAATTCCACATTTCCAAAGCATACTTGCAACATGTAGACAAAAGAAGCTTGTTAATTTTTCTGGCTTCATTTCTTTGCTGAGAATTTAGCCATATCAGAGATATATGAAAAATGCCCCCAGACATCATTTTAGTAAATGGAATTTGCCCTGAAAAGTAAAAACATTCATCCAAAGAAAAAACAACAAATTCTGGGCACCAACCCAAGCACCTGGTTTTCTATTATAGCTCATTTTCTTGGATTTAGTCTCTCCCTCCCATGTGTATATATAATGATGGACCTTCTACACCAAGCTTTGTGGTTTTAGCTCTTCACTATTATCAGCTTGGGGGCAGCTAGGTGGCCCAGCCTATAGAGCACTGGGCCTGAAGTCAGGAAGACCAAATCTAGCCTCAGGCACTTACTAGCTGTGTGTCCCTGGGCAAGTCACTTACCGTGTTTGCCTCAGTTTCCTCCTCTGTAAAATGAGCTGGAGAAGAAAATGGCAAACCACTCCAGCATCTTTGCCAAGAAAACCCCAAATGGGGTCACAAAGAGTAGGACATGACTGAACAAATTATCAGCTTGGGTATTGATCTGCTAGATCTCATTAACCAGCCTTTGCTGTTATCCTAGGAACCAGTCAAAATAGACATCACAAGGTGCACAGCTGTGGGATAAAGGTGAAGGATGATACATTTTTAATGGCAGTAGAGTCTGCATAAGAACAGAAAAAAGACATCTGAGAGGCATTGGATATTGTACAGTGATGGGATTAAAGGCACATGTGGGGCGCAGAAACTGGCCCACTAAGAAAAATTTATCATCACAATCAGAGAATCAGCTTGCTATTGTCACAATAAATATTTGTTATTATTCATTATTATTACATAATAATGTAAAATGAGATAAATAACTGATTATTATCATAATCAGTTTGATGTGGTTTACAGGTTTTAAGGGTGCTGGTGAAGAGGTGGGGGTTTGGGGTGCTCCTAGATGCACAGAGGCACCCCAAGATCGCAGGAGGTTTTGGGGTGCTGGGAAAAAGTCCCAGATTGTGGTGCGGATCTGCCTGAAAGAATTCAACCCAGATCTTCCAGCCAGAGAAAAAATTTATTAAAGATAAAGCATATAGGCCAGACTCCCAAGGAACCCAAACATCAGTGATCTAAATGGGGGCTAAGGTGGTCAGGTGATGCTCGTAAGGACGAGCAGGAGCGGGCTTGAGGCAGTCTCAGCCTTTTGGGCAGAGGCTAGGGGCTAAGGAGGCCAGGTGACACTCCTAAGGATGAGCAGGCTTGGGAACAGCTCAGCCTCTAGGCATGAGAAATTCCCAGCATCAGAATGGGGCAAAGGTGAATTTTAAGTACAAAAGACTGTGGGAGGGGTCTAGGAGTGGCCAAGCAGTTTGGAGTGACGGGAGGCAGGGCCTAGGGAGATCTGGATGGGAGTGGCTAGTAAGCTGGGGTAAACAGAACTCCTGGGTCCTGGACCTTGTGGTTCCTAGCTAGGATTAAGGGTGGGAAATGACTAGGGGTTGCAGGAAAGTAAAACAATAGAAGGGAGATTGGGTATAGCCACAATGCAAGGCCAGTTGAAGGGGTGATTGGAAAAAAAAAAAAGGTCCAGGTGAGAATTTCCCTTTGGAAGGTCTGAGAGATTTGAATAAACAATGAGAATAGACAATGAAGGGAACTGGAAGGTAGACCTTTGCTTTCAAAGGGAAATAAGGCAGTTTCTAAAACTTTAAGGTTTTCCTGGGATTGTAGACAAACTGAAGCCAGGTTCTTTTTGGGGCCAGGAAGGAAAGCGCATTTGAATAAGATTAAAAGGCAAGGCCTAGGCTTTGGAAAAGGGCTTAACAATAAAACCATTAGTGGCAAAGGTCTAGGCTTCTGAAACTGAATGAAACCTTCTTCACTGGGACCCCAAAATCAACACGATTCGACCCAAGGCTTCTTTCAGCCAAAGACATGGTTTATTAGAACATCCATCATATTGGGCAGACTCTTAAGGAGTCTGAACATTAGTAAGCTATTGACTAGAATTTAAGAATCTGAGCAGTGGCTAGATTATAAGAATCTGAGCCCCTTAATGGAAACAAGGTGGACCTTATGTACAGAAAGACCGTGGGAGGGACCTAAGAATGGCCAGTAAACTGGGGTGAACAGAACTCCTGTGACCTGGACCTTGTGGCTGAGGGAGAATGGAACCTAGCTAGGATTAAGGGTGGGAAATGGGGCGGGGGCATACATATCCAGGTAAGACAAAGGAAGGCCAGTCTAGGTTAACAGAATTGGGAGATTGGGTGTAGCCACGATGAAAGGTCAGTTGATGGGATTATAGCCTCAGGCGAATGCCAGAGATTTGGTCAAGTGGGAAAGTCCAGCGTTTTTTTTTTTTCTGGGGTCTAGGTCCCAACCCCATCAAGTTGAGCTGCAGGAGAAGGAAGGCAGCAGCTCTTGCCAATAGCTCTAAAAAGCAAATCAGCCATTCTCCCAATCTGCTATGTCCTGTCTAGGATAAATCCTTCCTACTTTATCTAGAGTTTCAAATGGGGCTACCAAATCATCCTGGAATAAAATGTCTGTCTGCTTAAACTATCTTGTTGTTTTGCTTATAGTTGTGTGAAGAAAAACATATGATTTGAGTCTTCAAAAAGATAACTCTTTGATGGGGACAGAGAATGAGAGGCTACCTGTTTTGGTGTTTGAAGTTGCTATGTGCTTTAAATCAAGAGCTTGGTTTCAAAGGTCCCAGAAAAAATGGTTGACCATACCTTCTTGAACTTTTCAGTTCTTACATGCACGATCTTAAAAATGCTTACTGGCATAATAATAAATTTCCAAGCAGGAATGTGGGCTTTGTCAAACTAAAATCTCTGGAAAGCCTTTTTATTTCTAAGATTCAAGAATGGTTGTTGTTATGCAGAATCTGTGTTTAATTTCAGGCAAACTTTCAACAAGCAAATTGTAAGCATGAATGGAACTATGAAAGGTCAGCTGGTCTTCCATTAGATTACAAAAACAGACTAGAAACAAATGAGAATTTGTCAACAGTTTCTTAGACTTTTAGAGATGAAAGTACTTAAGTGGTAATTTAGACTATCTGCCTGTCTTGGTGGAGTCATACCTTCTACAATATCCTCAACAAGCTTCCACTTAAACAGCTTCTATTTAAATAGCATGGTTTCCTGGTAAGAGCAGAGGATATGGAATTTAAAACTTATGCTTGAACACTAGCTAACCCCCTTAACTACTTGGGTGCACTTGGCCTACCTGCTCAGCCACAATTTACTCATCTGTAAAATGAAAGACTTGAACTAGATGGCTTCCAAGGCTCCGTCTAGTTCTAAATCCTATAAACCACTTGTAATGGTATAATTCATCATCCCATCCCAATGCTTGTACCATTTTCAGATGACTCAGATTGTTTGGAAATGCTTACTTTGTTGTTGTTCAGTCATTTCTGACTCTTTGTGACCCCATTTGGGGTTTTCTTGGCAAAGATACTGGAGTATTTTGCCATTTTCTTCTCTGGCTCATTTTACAGATGAGGAAACTGAGGCAAACAGGGTTAAGTGACTTACCCAGGGTCACACAGCTAGGAAGCTAGGAAGTATCTGAGGTTGGATTTGAACTCAGGAAGCTGAGTCTTCCTGACTCCACCCAGCACTTTATCCATTATGCCACCCAACTGCCCAGTGCTTCCTTACTCTGAACCAAAGCTTGTCTCCTAACTTTCAGAGGTCTTGGTTCTGAATTTTGGACACACACAGAAGAAACTTAACTCTTCTCCATGATAGCCATCTGTATGACTTCTATCCCCTCATTCCTCCGTGAAAGTCTTCTTCTTAGTTCTCAGTTATGGCCAAGAGGTGATATTGGGTACTTGAAGTTTAGGTCAACAGGGAAAAAAACCCTGGCAGAGCCTACCAAACTGGAAACATTTTGAGGAGGAGCCAGGTGTGGAAGTGATGCACATCTGTAAGCCCTGTTACTGACAGATGATGATGGGGATGGGAGCAAGGGAGTGGGAAGGTAGGATAAGGATGGTGGGTCTCTTTAGTTCAGTAGTTCTAAGTTGTAATATGCATGCAGCGTGATATTGTGGAAAATAGGTAAGGCCAGGTAGTGTATTAGAAATATCATTGGACTCAGAATCAGGAGTGTTATGTTTGAATTATGTTTCTACCATTTAAGAATGTGACCCTGGGCAAGTCAACTTCTTTGATTTCAAGTTTCCTCATCTCGTTAGGTGGCACAGTAGGTATAACAAAGGACTTAGACATCAGCAAGACCCGAGTTTGAATCCTGTTTCAGACATTTTTTAGCTGTGTGATCCTGGGCAAGTCACTTAACCACTCTCTGACTCAGTTTCCTTATTTGTAAAATGGGCAAGATAATAATAGCACTGACCTCCCAGAGTCATTATGAGGATCAGATGAGATGGCCTAGGTAAGGTGCTTTGCAAATCTTAAAGAGTTGTCTGAAAATTCTAGCTATTATTATTGTAAGATAAATATGGAACCTATGCTAAATGCCTAAAATGTTGTAAACTGTAGAAAATGAAATATGAGCTATTATCAATAAACATTCTGAATGAAGACATCACTTGGAAGCTGCTCTGACATTTCGTAATGTTGGAGGTTCCCCAACTAGATTAGAGGGTCTTTGAAGGCAGATAACCTATTTTAATTATCTTTGTGTCTTCTTCATATACTGAGAAGGCTATTTGTTCCTAGTAGCAACTTAATGTTTGACCATTGTCCAATAATGTGTAAAATGGTTTCTATTTGCACAGTGCTACAAGGTTAGCAAAACGTCCTCATTGATCTCTCCACCCTATGGGGTAGGTGCTATTTTTATCATCATGTTTTAGGATGCTAGGAGAAGTTAAGAGATTTGTTTAGGGCCACACAGCTAGTAAGTATTGAAAGTAGGATTGCTCCCTGACTCCAACATGATCTGTCTATTCACTATGCCAGGCTGCTTCGAACAGTGCCCTTTTTTCTCATCTTTACTTTCATGTTCAGTCTTTTTCATTGAACTGTTCCTCTCCTCAGCACTCACTTCAGAACTGATTATTTTAAAGTTTACAGAACATCATTAAAGAGATAAGAGTAGTGGAACTTTTATTTTGAATCCTGGCTCTGTCCATGAACTGACTGGGGTCACTTTGGGTAGGTCATTTTCATCTTTTTGTCTCTGCTCAGCTGTAAACACTTTCTTGATCGACGAAGAGGTTGCTGCTTACTGGGAGGAGAAAACAGATGTGGCTAAACTGAATGCTGCTTTGTTGTTTAATGCTTTCCAAAGCTTTCCTTAGACAAATGACAGAGACCAAATCATCTAATACTGTCTAGAAGGATAAGCTTTAAAGACACATGTATACAGAGTGTTTTGAAATAGTATAGAGGGAGACAATGTGATAAAATGCCATGATGGATTCCGCTAGGCCTATACATAGTGGACTCATAGACAGATGGAATGTTAGGAGCATGACTCCCCAACCCTCGGTTTCTTTCTATCACTATGCAATTAGTCATTCCCAATTAGCAGTTCGACTCCAGAAACTCATCATTCTGCTCAAAGCCCTCCGGCTGTCCCAGATGAGGTGGCTTTCAGCCCTTTGATGAACCTCTTGTCATGGCAGAAGAGTTATAGTGCAAAACATGAAGCTGCTTTCTGCAGAAATGACTTCAACGTGTCCAGTTCTTGCTTTTGCCCATTCTGAATAATCCAGGTTGTCCTAGTACTTAAACCAGTGGTTTCTAAACTCTTTTGTGTATCTGTGTCAGTAAAAACTTTTGAAGCATGAGTCCCCATATCCATATGTTTATCTTTAATTTCATATCCTGTACATGACTGGTTCTGACTCTTGCACCTGCTTGGGGGTGCCTTCCTCTCCACCCCAGAGAAACCACCCTGAGACCCATTCTCCCAACTGATGAGTCCCTAGCCAGATTGCCATTTTGTGGCCATCCTTAGCCATGCTTACTTCACTCCTTCCTCTCAGGATTTTCCTTCCCCCACTTTTCAGCTCCCATTTCTATGTTGTATTTTTCTGTTTTAATGTGAGCTCCTTGAGCAGAGGGATTATCTTGCTTGCTTTTCTTTCTATACTCAGTACTTAGCATGGTGCCTAGCGTATAGTATGCACATAATAAATATCTTCTCTATGTGTTTTAACACACAAATGAAATATAGGAAAAAATTAAGGGATGAAATAAAGATAAACCAAATGGCATTTAAAATGTTTATTTATTGAAAGCACAGCTAGGTAGCACAGTGGATAGAAGACCAGAAATCAGAAAGACTTATCTTGCTAAATTCAAACCTGGCCTCAGATGCTTACTAGCTGTGTGACCCTGGGCAAGTCACTTTACCCTGTTTGCCTCAGTTTCCGCCTCTGTAAAATGGGCTGGAGAAGGAAATGGCAAACCACTCCAGTATCTTTGCCAAGAAGACCCCAAATGAGATCACGGACATGACTAGACATACATTTGTTGAAAGTAGGAAAGTATTTTTGCTTAAGCAAGGGGGGAGGGGTTGAATTATGAACAGTAAGAGTGGGGAGGAGAAGGGAGGACAACAATTCCTGTGGGAGTGGGCCAGATTGGGAATGATTACCTATCTACCTACCTGCCTGAGGAAAAGCAGAAAAGTCTCCAGCAGTGCCTATACTGGGAACAGGCAGGGGGTAGGAGCTCAGTACAGTGGGGCAGTGGCCACAGGTGGGTTGAGGGCCTGTAATGCTTTCCTCTGTTCTAATTTCTGCTTCTTGCTCCTTATCTTGGAGACCACTGACCTAAACTATCCTTGCGTTCTAAATGAGACCCTTTTACAAAATGATTTAACTGATTGACATCATTAGCAGGAGACAGGTAAACCTTGCCTTTCGCAGTCAGTGTTGTAATAGGTTGCAAGAGATATCTTCTTGAAAAATTGTGCATAGATTGGATTTTTACAAATCAAACTGTGAATGGTAGTGATCCTTTGCCTTCTAATTTGTTGCAGTAAAAATAATGCAGGAATTTTGAAGGTAAAGACTCTTGTATATTATCTGTGATATTGTGTGTCATAGAGGAAATAGGGACTATACTTGTGACTTCATTGGTTTAAGGAACCTCCTGGTAAGGAAATTCCTTCCCCTTGGAGGTCAGTCCTGTCTCTGCAACCTAAAATTTTAGAGAGTTACCCAGAGCACTGAGAAGATAGTGGGCTTGCCTAGAACCTACAGCCAGTATGTGGCAAAGGCAGGAAGGAGGACTAGAATTCAGGTCTTCCTGGCTTTGAATCTACTTCATATCCACTATATGTTGCTGTCTCTCATACTTAATACATAATAAATTAAATATAATTTTGTGATTGTTTTTACTTTCTCAGTTTATGTATACATTTGCTTCATACTCAGTGGACATACCATTCAGATCAAAATATGGTAATGTTGGTGATTTTTAGAGAAAGAGGGCCATTGAGACCCTGATTAGTAAAGCAAACCTCTGTTTTACATTTGGTTTTTATTTTTAAAAACTGGATTCAGCTTATAATTTGAAATCTCAGAAACTAGTAGAGCAGAGTAGAAAACCACTAATAATAAGGGAATAGTTAAATTACATTACATCAATTTAATCTCTTAATATAAAGTAGTTAAGACCAACAATCATGAAGATTAAAAAAAAATAAAAAACAAGAGCTTTATAAGACAATGCAAAGCAACAAAAGCAGAACCAGATAAATGGAGTACACGTTAATTACAGTCCCAAGAGGAAAAGTGAATGAGAATGAACAAAGCATCCTGCTCAGGACTTGCAGTGACTCAATGCTATGATGACTTATATGTTGAAATGAATCATTTTAATTATTAATAATTGCTAAACATGTATACATAGATGTTGTATAGATGTGCAGTGTTTTTAATGTATAAAACATTTAATTTTATAAAAAAGAAAGCCTAGTGCTTAACTTGGAGTCTTATGCTTAGGCAGGGAATAACTCTGTGTGTATATATGTTAATGTGTTGTTTATACACATATGCACATACATACACATTTACATATAAAATGTATGCCTATATGTGTGTACAAGTGTATATGAGTGTATATGTGTATAAATATATCTATATATCTACTCTATACATATATTACATATGTATATATATACATATAAATGTATATATAATCATCATGAAGCTTAATACCATAGTGCAGATACTATGTTTTAAGAATAGCATTAGAAATATGGAAAAAGTTCACAGGAGATAAAATCCAAAACAGGAGCAAGTAACCAACATTTATGGGCTTAATTATGTAAACAGAACTGCACAATATATGGGTTACAAGCAGGATGATGCCAATGGAAGGACATGACCCCATGAGCCTCATTGAGATTTGGGGGGATGAGAACCGTGACTGGGGAATGACTCTGGAAAGGAATGCCTTATTCAAAAGAAATGAGAGGTAAAGGGGCAGGAGGGTGAAAGGAGGGCAAGTGTAGTATTAAGATATACTTGTCATCCTCTGTGGAGAAAATATGGTGGAAAGCATTTAGGTAGAGCTCAATGGGCAAAGTAGTGCTATTGTCATCAGAATATGCCCTAGACAGCCTCAACAGAAAGAAGAAATAAATGAGTGGTTTGACACTGGCTGGGAACATGATTCAGTAGTGATGGATGATCCAGCTATCTCATGGCACTTTCCCTCTGCTCCAACCAAAGCAACTAACAATTTCTTGACTTACCTTAAGGGAAAGCAACCAACAAGACAATCTTGTATATTCGATCTGATTTCTCCTAACAAGGATATATCACGGATGGAAAAGGTGGGAACCTTGAGGAGGAGTGTACTGAGGAAAGCAGATTTCAAAAGATTGAGAGAGGTTGAATAGGATACTATGGCCCCAATTTCTACAGGGGAAGTCGGTCAAGGAGGGGTAGCACATTTGCAAGAGTAGAAATTCTGAAGTTACAAAGAGAAATAATTCTCTCCTAATGATGAGGAAAGGAGAGAAGTTCTCTAACAGCAGGAATATGCTGGCAAATATTTAATAACTGACTGTCCATGGAAGATAGATAGATAAATATGCTCAACACATTTTTAAGTTTAATTTGAAGACACTGATATCTTCTCCACCAATTTCACAAGTTGAGAATCAATAAAACAATAAATCAAGCCATAATTTGTAGTCTTTGCCAATTTCTGAGGTGTAAATACTCCCATTGAAAACTTAACAACTGGCTTTTGTGAACTGGTGCGAACTAGCTTCAGCATACTCCATCTAAAGGGAATAAAATGGAGATCCAGGGACCTCACCAACCAGCTTAGGTTTCAAGATGTGTAAAGGAGATGAAAGCAAGAAAAATAGCTTGGTATAATGTGAGGAAAACAGTCAATTTGGGGGAAAGGAATAAGCATTTATTAAGTACTTACTATGTGGTAGGCACTGTGCTAAGTGCATTACAAATCTCTCTTTTGATCCTCATAGCTTTGTAAGGTAGATGCTATTATTATCTTTATTTTACTGTTGAGGAAACCGAAGCAGATAGAAATTAAATGACTTGCCCAGGGCCACACAGCTAATAAGTGTTTAAGACCAGAGTTGAACTCAGGTCTTCCTAACTCTGCTATCTGTTCACTGCGCCACAGGCTCAGAGGACCTGTTTTCAAAATTCAGCCTTTGTTTCTACTTATTACCTGTTTGATCTTGGGTAAGTCACTCCCCCTTCTGCAACTGTAAAATGAAGTAAATTGAACTACGTGATCTCTAATGTCCTTTCCAGCTATAACTCTATGAGCCCAGGCATCAGTGAAGGGCAGGCAGTGAGAAAAATGCAAATGAATGGCAGCATCTTTTAAGTATCTTGCTAGGTATGCTAAAGTTCAAAATTAGCTTAGATTCATAAGGATAGCTAAGGAAAACAAAAACAAAAAACATCAGTATGCCTATTTTGGAAAAGAGCAAAGAATGGACCAGACAGCTTGATCACTGATGGTGGAAGAAAGGCAGAGCTGCTCAACTACTATTTTGCTTCTGTTTCTGATCTTGATGCCAAGGTGAATGATCTTTGGACTAGAAAAGAAAAAAGAAAAAATGGCTACTATGGAGTCAAAAAATTTGGTTAGAGGACACTTTTAAGTCACTAGGCCACAATGAAGTACATACTAGGATAAGGAAGGAGCTAACAAAAGTGATTGCAGAGTCATTGTCCCCAATTTCGGAGAATCAGAAACCTACCATTGGACTGAAGGTGAGAAAACTGCCTCCATCTTTTTTTTTTTCTTAAATAGAAATGACAAAGTGTAAATGATAGGCCAGAGACTTTGACTTGAATTCCTGTTCCATTCTATTAAAAGGATAGTTAGTGTCCATTTTGAAAAAGAAATGGTGATACTGAAGAAACAGCATGGCTTCATCAAGAACAGCTCATGGCAGGCTAACCTTATTGCAAATGGTAGAACAGGGGAATGTTGTAGACAGTTTTTTGAGATTTTAGTACAATGTTTCTCATATTATTTGGGAGGATAATACAGAGTAGGCTGGACAATACTCTCATTAGATGGATTTGGAATTGGTTGAATAGGCCAAACCCAAAAAATAGCCATTAGTAGTTGGATGTCACCTTGGAAAGCAATATCTATCCCATGTACTTTCCCAAGGATCCATAGTTAGTTTGGTGTATTTAACATTTTTATCAGTGGTTTAGACAAAGACATATGGGGATAATCACACTCATATTATATAATATTATATTGTATCACAAAGGAAAATAAAATAAATAAAATAATAAATAAAAGTTAAGGCACTGTTGAAATACTTTGTTGTTGATGACTTTTTCCTAAGTTGTGTAATGTTCTGAGTTTCTGAGTAGATCTGACCCGTTGTAAAGATTAAAATTGTTTCTTCTTGATCATTTACTATCTTAAAGCATTGTCAGTGAAAGTGGGAGAGGGCCAGGATTGTTTGTAAGTAGCCAAATCACTTCTGCTAAGCTGATTTGTCATGGATAGAAGAAAAGAGGATGAGATTAAAACACAGGCTTTGAAAAAGAGCCATTCCCAGGACCCTTGGAATAACCTTCAGTATATCTTCCCAAAATAGTATAGTTGACAGAGAATTGACCTTGGAATAAGGAAGAAAACTGGGGTTCAAGTCTTACTTATGACAAATGCTGTCTCTGTGACCCCAGGCAAGTCATTCAATCTCTCAGCGCTACATGCAACTTTCTGTAACAAGAAATCATAAATTGATGGCTGATTGGCTTTGGTGGCAGGAGTTTCCGGCATTCCCTACAGGGATGAAATCACACACAATCATAGATCTGGAGTTGGAAGTGCTTTTGGTGGTCATCCAGTCCAACCCCCTCATTTTATAGACTGTGCCCGCCCCCCACTAAATCTATCTTTCCTCCTATCACTAACCCAAACGAGCCGATTTCACTCTCCTTCACCACTTGCCTTCTCCCCAGTTGCATTCCCCTGTGTTTCTCTGCTAATCTCAGCCTACCGGACGTTTAGGGTGCTGGTAGGCTAAGCAGTGAGTCAGCTCCCCCTGCACCCAGGAGAGCACTGACAAGGGAGTCTTTCACTGTTCCAGGTGTGAGTCATCCTGGAACACCAGTGGATGTGATACAACACTATGACATCACTTTTGCAGCCTCCTCTTTGGCTCCCAGAATGGCTATTGAAAGCAGTAATTGAACCTGTACCAAACTGAAGCTTTTTCAGGCTAACCTTTTGCAGGGTCAACATCTGGTGCTTGCTTGCTTGCTTTTTCCACCAGCTAGCAGTCTTCTGAGTGAGGGTTGAATAGCTTAGCTAATGAGGTTTTTAGAATTCTGGGATTCTGTGTGAGTTGGGTGAAATGTGCCTATGGTGCTGCTCATTGGATTTATCTTTTTTCCCTTGTATTGTCATTTACAGATCAAAAGTTGTAAACAGCAGAAAGAACCCTTAGTAAACAGAAAATTCATCTTGTAAATGTGCCAAGAGGCAAATAAGCAATGAACGTATCCCATAACTAACTAGAGGACAAAAATATCATTATAAATTGGCTAACTGCCAGAAATATGCTTTAAAAGCTGTTAAGAAGTTTTTGTTAAACTCGGATCCGAGTGCCCCAAAGCAGTTTCCATTTTGATGTTTTTATATATTGCATTATCTATTCTTCAGCATCATTTCCAGGGAATTGGAGCACTCTCCTCTAAGATACTTGCTTTCCCAGTAATTTATAGAATCATTGATCTAACTATAAAAGGGAAGCACTGAGAGCTTATGGGTCATATATTGTTTGAGCTTGATGAAGCTTGTCCCTGAGAGGACTGAAGGAAAGGATATCAATACAAATAACATTTATTTTGGTAGCATGGCACAGCAGATAGAGGATTGAACTTGGAGTCCTAAAGCCATGGGTTCACATCTGGTTTCTGAGGCTAGTTGTGTGACCTTGGGAAGATCTAGTTCAACTTGCCTCAGGCATCCATCCCAGATGACTGAAGCTGGCTTACTTTACATTGGCCCATTCTATTCTTTAGGGGCAGATTTTAGTACTATGACATTACACAAGTTGTAGTGCACATAGCCCTTTGGGGTTCTTGGCTTTCTGCCCCAACACAACACACAAAGAAATAGACATAGACTCTCAGAGTTGGAAGAGATCTCCTAGGAAATTTAGTCCAATCCCAATCCAGACACTTGGTGTGTCTGAAGACATTTAGATCAAGTAAATAAGCATTTATTGAGTGCATTCTATGTGCTGGGCACTATGCTAACTGCTGGAGATTCAAAGAAAGGGAGAATGACAGTCCCTGCTCTCAAGGAGATCTTACAGTATAATGAGGGAGAAACTATGCAAACAGCTATATACCTACAAGATATATACAGGATAAATTAGAGATAGTCACGAAAGGAAGGACACTAGCACAAAAGGGGATCAGAAGAAGCTTCTGATAGAAAATGGAATCTTAGCTGGGACTTGAAGGAAGCCAGAGAAACCAGGAGATGAAGATGAGGAGGGAGAGTATTCCAGTTTTGGGGAACAGCCAATGAAAATTCAGAGTCAGAAGATGGAGTACCATTCTAGGGGAATAACGAAAACTCTTAATATTGCTGGATCATAGAGTACATGGAGGGGAGTAAAGAATAAGAAGACTGGAAAGGTAGCAAGGATCCAGGTTGTGAAGGACTTGAAAAGTCAAAGGACTTTATATACTGGACATAACAGGGAGACTCTAGTTTATTGGTCTCCCAGCCTCAAATATTCCCCATCTAATCCATCTTCCACTTAGCTATCAAACTGATTTTCCTAAAGTGCATCTGACTACATCTTTTCTCCATTCAATAAACTCTAGTTCCTGGTACCTGTCTATTAGCAGATACTGTAACATACTCTCCTACTTCTTTACCTAAATTTTTCTGATTACCTGAAATTTGTTTTAAACACAAAGAGACCAGGGGTTAACTAGAGAAAATATAAATACAAATTAAGGCAGAGAGCCCAACCTCTGCCTATATGTAAGGAATATTCCTGACTAGGGACTTTAGAATGATTATGATTGCACTCCTAACTTTTTGTCTGAATAATTTCCCTAAAGTAAAAGAAAAAAAAAACTATACTGACATTATGAACCATTATGTTGTCTCTAGGCTTAAAATGAGCCAATTATTGTAACAGGATATTACTCAGGAATGACTATTTTTTGAGTCTCGCCATGCCCTCAGTTCTGACTCCAACTAATTGTACTATTGTCTGGCTGAAATCTCTTCAACTTACCCCATGAATAGTGCCTGAGACTCTGTCAAACACTTATTAAAATCTAGGTAAACTATGTCTACATCATTCCCTTGATCTGCCAGTCTAGTGATCCTGACAAAAATGAAATAAGATTAGCCTGGCATGACCTATTCTTAATGAAGCCATGCTAACTTTGGTTAGTCTCACCGGCATAAGGTTTATGGACTCTGTGTGTATCCTCTTTCTGAAAATTGTAATAAAATTTGGCCTTCAATTCTGTAATATCTCTCCCATTCACCAAAGCCTTTCTTATTAAAATTATATTTATTTTTTCAATTCATAAGTATTTACTTTTTCTCCCTTTCATTGTCCCTTGCTTTGGGAAAAAAAAAAAGAAAACCCCATAACAAATATATACAGTCAAACAAAAGAACTGATCATATTGACTGTGTCCCAAAAATGTATATCTTATTTTGCCTATTAATTCATCACTTCTCTGTAGGTAGCGTTTTTCATACTTGGAATCACAGCTGATTATCGCATTCAGCAGAATTCTTAAATCTTTCAAAAACTGTTTATTTTTACACTGCTGTTCTTATGGTATAATTTTTTTTCTTCTGGTTCTGCTTCCTTTATTCTGCATGTTTCAAATCACAGAGTTTCAAAAATCACTGACAGTGGCTCAGCAATCATATTTGCCACATCTTTCAGTAGCCTAGGATATAGTTTATTTGAATTAGATTACTTGAACTCATCAAGGGAAATTTTTTTTTCACCTTGGATATGATATTACTATGTATCTCTCAAGCCTGACTATAATCCATTAATCAATAGTCTTTGGGTCTGATCATTCAACTAGTTTCAAATCCCAGGAAATGTCCTATTTTTTAGTCTACTTCTCTTCATCTTGTCCATAAAGGCATGATGAAAAATATTGTTAAATGTCTTGATGAAATCCACTGTCCATGGTAATTCTCTGATGCACAAGTCTAGTAATCTTGACAAATAAGAAAATCTTAGTCTAGCATGTTTTGTTATTAACAAAATCATGTCAGCTTGTGGTGATCACTGCTTCCCTCTCTAACTTCTCACAAACTATCCCTTTAATAATCCAAGAATTCTGCCAAGAATCAATGCCAATAGTTTAAAGGATCCATCTTCTTTTCCTTTTCAGAAACTCAAACAACATTTGATCACCTTTAGTCCCATGACACTTTTGTTCTCTACAATTTCTTAAAGTTCATTGACAGTGGATCAGGAATCACCTTCCCAGTTTCTTTCAGTTTGCCAGCCTAGTGACTTTAACTTGCTTATAACAGATAGATGCTCCTACCAACTTCTCACTTTTCACGTATTAAATTTCTTCTTAAACCTTTTTTATTCTGCCCAGTCTGAAGACCATTTCTATCCTTGGTAGAAAAAAGAAAAACAATTTTTTTGGGGGGGGGTAAGGATAGACTTTATTTTTTTTTTAATTTTTAGTTTTCAACATTTACTTCCACAAGATTTTGAGTTCTAAATTTTCACCTCATCTCACCCCTCCCCCCACCCCAAGATGGCATGCATTCTGAATACCCCTTCCGCTAGTCTGCTTTCCCTGCTATCTCTCCCCCCCTTCCCCTTCTATTTTCCCATAGGGCAGGATAGATTTCTGTATCCCATTTCCTGTATTTCTTATTTCCCAGTTGCATGTGAAAACATTTTTTTTAAACATGTGTTTTTAAAACTTTGGGTTCCAAATTTTCTCCCTTCCTTCCTCCCCACCCACCCTCATGGATAAGGCAAGCAACTCAATATAGGTTATATATGTGCAGTTATGCAAAACACTTCCATAGTAGACATGCTGTGAAAAACTAACTCTATTTCCCTAAATCCTATCCCACCCCCCCATTTATTCTATTCTTTCTTTTGACCCTGTCCCTCCTCAGAAGTATTTGCTTCTGATTACCCCCTTTCCCAATCTGCCCTCCTCTCTGTCATCCCCCTACTCTCTTGTCCCCTTCCCCTCCTGTTTTCCTGTAGGGTAAGACAGATTTCCATACCCAATTGAGTGTGTATGTTATTCCCTCCTTAAGTCAAATCCTATGAGAATAAGATTCACTCATTCCCTCTCACCTTCCCCCGTTTCCCCTCCACTGTAAGAGCCTTTTCTTTTCTGTTTTTTTTGTGAGATAATTTTCCCTGTTCTACCTCTCCCTTTCTCCTTCTCCTAGTATAATCCTCTCTCACCCCTTATTCTCCAGATATGACCCCTTCATCTTCAACTCACCCTGTGCCCTCTATCTATCTATCTATCTATCTATCTATCTATCTATCTTTACACATACATATAATTTTTCCCTCCAACTACCCTAATACTGACAAAGGTCTCATGAGTTACAAATATCATCTTTCCATGCAGGAATGTAAACAGTTCAACCTTAATAAGTCTCTTATGATTTCTCTTTCCTGTTTACCTCTTCATGTTCCACTTGAGTCTTGTATTGGAAAGTCAAATTTTCTATTCAGCTCTGATCTTTTCATCAAGAATGCTTGAAAGTCCTCTATTTCACTGAATGACCATTTTTTCCCCGGAAGGATTATACTCAGTTTTGCTGGGTAGGTGATTCTTGGTTGTAATCCTATCTCCTTTGCCCTCCAGAATATTATATTCCATGCCCTGCAGTCCCTTAATGTAGAAGGAGCTAAATCTTGTGTTATCCTGATTGTGTTTCAATAATACTTGAATTTTTTTCTTTCTGGCGGCTTGCAATATTTTCTCCTTGACCTGGGAACTCTGGAATTTGGCTACAATATTCCTAGGAGTTTTCCTTTAGGGATCTCTTTCAGGAGGAGATCGATGGATTCTTTCAATTTCTATTTTGCCATCTGGTTCTAAAATATCAGGGCAGTTTTCCTTGATAATTTCTTGAAAGATGATGTCTAGACTCTTTTTTTGATCATGGCTTTCAGATAGTCCACTAATTTTTAAGTTCTCTCTCCTGGATCTATTTTCCAGGTCAGTTGTTTTTCCAATGAGATATTGCACATTGTTCTCTAATTTTTCATTCTTTTAGATTTGTTTTACAGTGTCTTGATTTCTCATAAAGTCACTAGCTTCCAATTGCTCTATTCTAATTTTTAAGGAAGTATTTTCTTCAGTAAGCTTTTGGACTTCTTTTTCCATTTGTCCAATTTTGCTTTTTAGGGCATTCTTCTCCTCATTGGCTTTTTGGACCTCTTTAGCCACTTGGGTTAGGCTATTTTTTAAGGTGTTATTTTCTTCAGTATTTTTTGGGGTCTCCTTTAGCAAACTGTTAACTTGCTTTTCATGATTTTCTTGCATCATTCTCATTTCTCTTCCCAGTTTTTCTTCTCCTTCTCTTACTTGCTTCTCAAAATCCCTTTTGAGCTCTTCCAAGGCCTGGGACTGATTCATATTTTTCTTGGAAGTTTTGGATGTAGGAGCTTTGACTTTGCTTTCTTCTTCTAGTTGTATGTTTTGATCTTCTTTGTCACCAAAGTAAGATAATATAGTCTGACTCTTTTTGCTCTGCTTGCTCATGATCCCAACCAATTACTTGGGTTTTAAACTCTTTGTTAAGGTAAGAGTCTGTTTCCAATGTGAAGAGTGTACTGTCCCAAGCTTCTGGGGTTTGTACAGCTGTTTTCAGAGGTACTTCTAGGGACCTGAAAAGTGTCAGTTCTTCCAAAGTGCTATGATAAGGGGTGAGGTGTTTCCTCTCCACTGCCACAACAAGCTCCACCATGCCAGCACTCCTCCTCACTCCAGGGCCGCCCCTCAGAACTGTGACCCAGATCCAAGCATGGGCAAAGCAAGAGATTCCTGCCTCAGCACTGGCAAGGAGATCCCTGCAATCCCCCTCTGATCAGCCACTCAATTCCCCCTCAGTCTGTGGGCCAGAAGCTCAGGAGGCAGCTGTGGCCCATACTCAGGACTTGTGGCTGAGACCTAGCTTCTCTCTCTCACCACAGTCACAGACTTTTCCCACTGACCTTCTAAGTTGTCTTTGGTGTTTGTGGGTTGAGACGTCTGGAAACCGCCACAGCTGCCCATGATTCAGTCCTCTCAGGCCTGTTCCAGGGTCGCTGCGGCCTGCGCACCCACGCCGAACTGCGCTCCTCTTCCCGCCAGGCACTATATACCTTTCTGATCAAACATCCAGGCTATCTTGGGCTGGAAATTTGTTTTACTCTGTTTTTTTGTGGGTTCTGCTGCTTTAGAATTTGTTTAGAGCCATTTTTTATAGGTATTTGGAGGGGTTTGAGGGAGAGCTCAAGCAAGTCACTGTTTTCCCTCCGCTATCTTGGCTCCGCCCCTGCCAACTGGGTTTTTTAAAATTCTATCACTACTGATTAACTTGTCCTCCCTTGTAACAAATAAATATGGTCAAGCAAAACCGATCAACACATTAGCCATATCTAAGAATGTGAATGTTATGCTGAGGTCTCTCAAAATTCTTTTCTCTCATTATCATTGTGATCATTGCATAAATTATTCTTTTGCTTCTATTTATCTGACTTTGCATCATTTCATTCAAGTCTTTTCCTCCTTCTCTGAATCTGTTATCTGCATCTTCTTTTTTTCTTTTTCGTGAGGCAATGGGGGTTAAATGACTTGCCCAGGGTCGCACAGCTAGTGAGTATCAAGTGTCTGAGGTCGAATTTGAACTCAGGTCCTCCTGACTCCAAGGCCAGAGCTCTATCCACTGTGCCACCTAGCTGCCTCTATCTGCATCATTTTTAATTGCTTAGTAAAATTTCAGCACTTTCATCTTTCATGATTTCTTCAGCCATCCAGCCTTTGACAGATACCTATTTTGTTTCTCATTCTTGATTACAATAAAAAAAAAAATGCTACCATAAATATTTTTATACATATACAACCTTTCTCTCTATCCTTAACCTCCTCAGGGCATATGTCTAAAAGTGGTTTTATTGGGTCAGCTAGGGTATATAGTTGAGTGACTTTGGGGGTATATTTATAAATTATTTTCTAGAATGGCTAAACTAATTCACAGTGTCACCAATAGGTCATTAGTGTGCCTGTCCTCCTTTCCCTCTACTCCCAACTATTGTTATTTTCCACTTTTCTTATCTTTGCAAATAGATCATATGGTTTTTCATATGGTCTCTTATAATTTAGGATTTAGTTACCTTCTAGCATTTAATG
The DNA here is from genome assembly GCF_900497805.2 of Vombatus ursinus. Lineage (NCBI taxonomy): Eukaryota > Metazoa > Chordata > Mammalia > Diprotodontia > Vombatidae > Vombatus > Vombatus ursinus. The sequence goes on along the minus strand of NW_020954556.1, from coordinate 3,934,237 downwards.
ACTGCTTAGAGTATCCATATGAAGCACTTGAAAGATGTTCCACGTCATTTGGGACCTGGAACCATAAACCTTAGATTAGCAAGTTAGTTAATTGCTAATTGGAGTCCTGTCCGCCTGTTCCATGTATCTGTGATTTCCTTCAGTGAATAGATAACTTTTCACTAATTTAACAATTGCATAACTCAAAACCTGCCAACCTCAGAGGGAGACTCAGACTTAGCAAAAAAAAAAAGTGATTGGAAAGTAAAGATGGTACTTGAACTGTATGGAAAAGTGTGTCTGTTCTCTGTTCCATGTTCAGAGAGGGGAGACTTGTCAAGAGGGTACAGGCTAGACTTGATTTGTTTGACCCAAGAGAATGGAACTTGGTGCAATGAGTACAAGTTGTACAGAAACAAATCTATATTTTATGGAAGAGAAAACTTCCTTACAAATAAAGCTATCCAAAAAGGTAAATGCTTCAGGAAGTTGTGACTTCATCCTCACTGAGAGTTTTCAAGTGAAGCCTGGATGACCACTTACACTCTTCCTATTCCAGGGATTCTGAACCTCCAGCTGTCAAACCTACCCTCTTCTCTCTCCCCCATTGTTGTACCCCTTCCTCTCATCCACCTGTAACCTGACTCCTCATCACTCCTACTTCCATTGTGCTCACAGGAATGTCTGTTCCATGGTTAAGGGAACTTGCTAAAAATAATAAAATTCATCTGAAAAGAACAAAAGGTCAAGAGTATCAAGGAAATCAATAAAAAAAAAAGTGAACAAAAGTGGCTTAGCCATACCTAATATCTCAAACTGTATTACAAAGTGGTAATCATCAAAATAATCTTGTACTAGGGCAGGTAGGTGGCACAGTAGATAGAGCACTAGCCCTGAAGTCAGGAGGACCTGAGTTCAAATCTAACCTCAGACCAAACACTTGACACTTACTAGCTGTGTGACCCTGGGCAAATCACTTGATCCCAATTGCCAAATAATAACAATGATAATAATAATAATAATAATAATAATAAGCTTATACTGGCTAAGAAATAAAGTGGGGTATCAGAGGAACAGATTAGGTAAATGGCTATGGTATTCTAGTGTTTGATAAACCCAAAGATCCAAGCTTTTTGGACAAGAACTCACTATTTGACAAAAATTTCAGGGAAAATTGGAAAGCAATTTCACAGAAACTAGGTACAGACCAACATCTCACACTGTATACCAAGATAAAATCAAAATGGGTACTTGTTTTACACATAAAGGATAATACATTAAGCAAATTAGGGGAGCATGGACTAATTTACCTGGGAAGAATTTATAATCAAATATGAGCTAGCATTATGAGATATAAATTGATAATTTTGATTACATTAAATTAAAAAGGTTTTGCACAAACAAAACCATTGCAACCAAGATTAGAAGGAAAGCAGAAAAATGGTGTTGGGTGGGTGGGGGAATTTACCGTAAGTTTTTCTGATAAAGGCCTCATTTCTCAAATATATAGAGTATTGAGACAAATTTGTAAGAATACAAGTCATTACCCAATTGATAAATAGTTAAAGGATACAAACATGCAGTTTTCAGATGAAATTATCAAACCTCTCTATAGCCAGCTCTAAATAACTATTGATTAGAGAAATGCAAATTAAGACAACTCTGAGGTACCACTTCATGCCTATCAGATTGGCTAATTTGACACAAAAGGAAAGTGACAGATGTTGGAAGGGATATGGGAAAATTGGGACACTAATGCACTGTTGGTGGAATTGTGAACTGATCCAGCCCTGGAGAACAATTTGGAACTATGCCCAAAAGGCTATTAAACTATGCATACCCTTTGATCCAGCAACTTTGATACCACTACTAGATCTGTATCCCAAAGAGATTTTAAAAAATTAAAAAAGGAAAAGGACCTATATATACAAAAATATTTATAGCAGCTCCTTTTGTGGTGGCAAAGAATTGGAAATTGAGGTGATGCCCATCAATTGGGGAATGGCTGAACAAGTTGTGCATATAATTGTAATGGAATACTATTGTGTTATAAGAAATGATGTACAAAATGCTTTCAGAAAAACCTGGAAAGACTTACATGAACTGATGCAAAGTGACGTGAAAAGAACATCGTACACAATAACAGCAATGTTGTAATGATGATCAACTGTGAATGACTTAGCTTTTCTCAACAATACAATGATCTAAGACAATTCTGAAAGACTCATAATGAAAAATGCTCCAGAGAAAGAACTGATGGAATCTGAATGCATATCGAAGAATACTTTTTAAAACTTCCTTCATTTTTCTTGAGTTTTTGTTTTGGTCTGTGTTTTGTTTCACACGACTAATATGGAAATATGTTTTGCATAACTGCACATGTATGACCTTTATCAAATTGCTTGCCTTCTCAAGGGAGGGAGGGAGAGAATTTGAAACTCAAAATTCTAAAAAACAAATGTTAAAAACTTTTACATGTAATTGGAAAAAAATAAAATATTTTTTAAAAATAAGGGAACTTGCTTTTATCTTTCATATTTTCTTTTTTCATTCTTTCCATCATCTTATATTCACTGAGACTTGACTTCCTCCTGATGCCACAGCATCCCTGACCATACATTTCAGCATTGGCTTCACTTTGACTCATTCTTAGGCTCACAGGTGAAAGTGGGGGAGTTGGAATACTCCTTACTCACCATTTTCACTTCCAGGCCCTCTTCTACCATCACTCAGTAACCTCTTCTTTTGAAGTTCACTCAATCCATATCTACTACCCAATTAAAATTCTAGTAGCTGTTATCTACTAACACCCACGATTAAATTTGGTGTATCCAAAATGGAACTCATTACATTTTTCCCCAAAACCCCTCCCCTCTTCTAAACGTCCCTATTACTTCTGAATGCACCACCATCCTCCCAGTCACTTAGCTTCCCAACCTAGTGTCATCCTTGACTCCTCACTCTCTCATCTCCCATATCCAATCTGTTGCTACGTACTATTGATTCTGTCTTTGTGCCATCTCTCCCCTGGCACTGACACCACTCTGGTGCAAGCCCTCATCCCCTCATGTCTGAACTATTTCAACAACTTGCTGGTTGATCTCCCTGCCTCAAGTTTCTCCCCACTCCAGTCCATCCTCCAATCTTCTACCAAAGTGATCTTTCTAAAGCATGAGTCTGACCATGTCACCCCAACCCCACCACTATTTAGTACACTATAGTGGTTCCCCATCATTGTTGTTGTTATTTGTCCTTCACGCTCAAAGAGGACCAAAATGACGTCATGGGATGATGATTTTTGACTCTCGAATAAATTGGATTTAAGTGAGGCAGAGTTGTAGGACGTCTTCAGTGGTTCCCTTTTGCCTCAGGATCACATATCAAATCTGCTGTGGCTTTAAAGCCATTCCTATCTTTCCAGTCTTCCTACATCTTCCTTCCTTCCATGTACTCTGTGATCCACTAACCCTGGTATTGTTCCTCAAACATGGCACTCAATCTCCCTACTCTGCATTTTCACCAGCTATCCCCCATGCTTGGTGTACACTCTCTCCTCACCTCTGTCTTCTGATTTCCATCAAGTCACAGCTAAAGTCTCCCTTTCCACAAGAACCTATTCTCAATACTAGTGCTTTTTCTCCCATTTACCCTGTAAATATTTGTATATGCATAGTTGTTTGCATGTTGTCGGCCCCTTTAGATTGTGTTCCTTTCTCTGATTAACATAATGATCAACTACAAAGTCAAGAACTCATGACAGAACATACTAACCTCCAGATAGGAAACTGATCGACTCAGGGTGCAGACTGAAGCATATCTTCTTTTCTTTTCTTTCTTTTGACATGACTAATACAGAAGTTTGTCTTGCTTGACTATACATATTTGTAATATGTTTTGTTTTTCTTAATCTCTCAATGGTTTGGGGAGGGAAGATGGAAACGAGAAAATTCAGATCTGAAAACAAAATGAAAATGAATTAAAAAAAAGAATACAAACTTCTTGAGAACAGGGTCTGGCTTTGCCTTTATTTATATCCTCACTGTCTCTGGCACATAGTAAGTGCTTAATAAATACTTGTGGACTGACTGATTCATTGCATATGTCATAGAGAGAAATCTTTTTCAAGAATGAGTTCGACTATATTGCCAATGAGGCCCCTTCCAACTCTGTAATTCTGTGATTCTGCTGCTTTTACTAGTTTTATTCCACTTATGCAGTTAGCATAGGTTTTATTATGCAGATACCCTCTTGAATCTAGTAATGAAATACTCACAGTAAGATCCATCATCACAGGTATTAAGGATATCTGAGATATAAGCCTTGGCACTTAGAGCTGACACCATATAAAGAGGGAAGAGGGCAAACATAAAACCCTCCCTAGTGGGGAATAGTGGAATTCCCCAAAGCCTCTTCACACTTCTGTTGTATAGCTCTCAAATGAGCCTGGGCTATTTTGTTTGATAGGGAGCAAAAGGTATGCATAATTAGCTGAAGCTTCCTTTAATGTAGGAACAATGGAATTTCTTTCTAAACCTATGACTGCAAATCCTCTCTTTATTAGAACAGATTTGCCTGACTGAATTGAACTATGACAAAGGAAGAGTTCAATTTACTGCAAAGGAAATATATATTTTCTAAATACTTTATTTAAAAACAGAAATGTGTTTCAAGTAGATTTAGGGAAAATTACTAAGAGACATCACATCTAAGGGTTCCTTTTATTTAACCATTAGCCAAGCTTAGAGTGCTAGCTTTTGTGTGTTTCAGAATGACTGGCTTAATGGAATGTTCTGTTTCTCCATTATCCAAACTGAACCACCAGAAGTTGTGCCTGGAAGAAGCTGGGTCATTTGGCCCTGTGCTCTAGAAGATGACATGTCCTCATCTTTTTTCATCCCTCTTTCCCCAATCCTCTTTTTATCTTTTTTTTCCTCTGAGGACTATAATCATCACCACAATCATATCCTCTGAAAGATGTTCCATCCCTTTGACATCCCAGACCATAACTCCCTTCCCTGACAACCATTCCCCCATGTCTTGCTGTCCCAACAAGCTCCTTGAGAACACACTTAGTCTCCATTTTTGCATGTGTATCCCCAGTGTCTGGCCTGGTGCTTGTGCATAGTCAGTGCTTAAATATTTTTCATCCATTCGTGTGAAGTTTGACCTTGGGAGCTCCCTCAGATGTTACCACCAGCCATCCAAACCATGAATCAGAGGGAATATTCCCTAGGGGAAATGTTGATGAAAAGAAGAGCTCAAAGAAGAACATGTAAATGTTCAAGCTATAAGCTGTAAGCTTTGTCACCCTGCTGTCTAGTCTATTGTCCATCTATTTGACTGTCTAGCTAAATTTCTTTTAGTCTTATCCCATCCCACGTTACCACCCAATAGAAGGTAAACTCCTTAAGGGGAAGGACTGTTCTCATTTTTGTTTTTGTGTCCTCAGCATCTGGTACAGTGTCTGTCACATTCAACAAATGCTTATTGAATTTAGTCTTGCTAGTATTAGTCAGATAAGTAGGAATTCTACTAGTTCCTGAAAGAAAGGCTTTTGATTTTTCCCTTTTCCATAGTCAGTATTTCTAGCTCAGGTGACAAGAGAACCTTTTTTGCCGGCAGGTCAATTCAATAAATATTTATCAAGCACCTACCCCATTCAAGTCAGGTTTATGACTTTTGATAAACTATTTGATTTTTCATCTCTTGTATGTATACTTTGACTGCGATATGTATTTCATCCATCCATCTTTCATCTTTCTTTTCACCTTCTTTCACTCTCACCATCTCTTGATCTTTCTATTAGTTTTCTTTATTTTTCTCCCTTACATGGGGTTATTCCTTTTTCTCCCTTAGACAGGACGGGTTTTTCTTCTCATCTTCCTTACTCCAAAAAGTCTCCTCTTTCTCCACTGCATGATAGACTTAAGGGGATCCATCTGATTCAGAGAAGCATGTTACCTTTGTGCAGTGTACCCCCAACTAGAGACCCACTCTGTCTTTTCTGTCTTCTTACAATCTTAGTACTGGTTGTGCCTCCCTGATTCTTTGGCTCTCAATACTCTAGCAAATCAGCTAAGATGCATTTTCAGAATGCTTATACTAAGGCACAGTGATATGGAGTTAGAATCACCCAGGATCTACTCCTCTACTGCCTGCTGATGGTTGTTGGAAAAGCAGTCATTACAAGAGAGTTTGGAGAGCTGTCTTAGAGGAAGAAGCAAGGGAAAGTTTCCAGAGTTGTGGAACCTTGAATGTCCTCTGAAGGAACAAAGAGACAGACAGCCAAGAGTCTCTCATGATTCTGGGATTGAGCAGTGGATAGTCTCCAAAGGCACCCTTTTCCAAATTTAGTCCTGGGCTAGTTGACAATTTTCAAAATTGATATACCAGGAAATTGTGCTTGTGTGTGTGTCTATATACATATATGTGTAATTTGTTTTAATGAAACCAATCTTTCTAGAATGCTCATCAGGACATGTCTAAGTGACATAGACATAGCAGGAATTTGTCAATATATATTATGTATTATATTATGTAATTTTATATATTTTATTATAATATGTTAATATATGTATATACATATGTGTGTGTGATGTATATTTGCATGTAGGTATATGTTTGGGGGATATGTGGTGGATATATACACACATATACATGTATATGTGTATGTGTATGTGTATGTATATGTGTATGTATATGTATATGTATATGCATATGTGTATGTGCATGTGCATGTGCATGTGTATGTATATGTGTATGTGTATGTGTATGTATGTGTATATGCGTATGTATGTGTATATGTGTATGTGTATGTACATGTACGTGTACGTGTGCATGTACATGCACGTGCACGTGTGTATGTATATGTGTATGTGTGTATGTATATGTACATGTATGTGTACACGTATATGCATGTGTGTATGTACATGTGTATGTGTATGTGCATGTGTATGTGTATGTATATGTGTATATGCGCGTACATGTATATTTGTATGCATATGTACGTGTACATGTGTATGTACATGTACGTGCACGTGTGTATGTACATGTACGTGTACGTGTGCATGTATGTGTGTATGTATATGTACATGTATTCGTATACTTATATGTATGTGTATGTGTATACGTATACGTATACGTGTACGTATACATCAGATTTTTCTGGGCATGCCCCGTTCTTCTAACATGGAACCTGCTGTATCCCCTGCCATGCGGATGGGAGTAGCCTCCTCTGACTGACTGCTTGCAAGACGGAGCTGTTGGCCCAACTCCTTCCCCTGTACTCCTCCCCCTCACCCCTTTTTGTGACTCTCTTTTCTGTAACTCACCTGCTTCATCCGGAGGGTGAAGATTCCAGTTTACCCAAAGTGAGGAGGTCATGAACTGAACTGGCCAGAGATGAAGGAAAGTCCTTCCCCGTTCCCTCTCTTTTACCTCAGCTCCCAGAAGTGAGCCTGGGGATGTTTGTTGCTGTTCTGTTATTTCTCTTTCTCCGTTTTAGGGCCCAGAGATTGACCTGAGAGTTTGAGCTGCAGCATCCTTCCGCCAAGATTGCAGGTGGGATGGTGCAGCCAGACATCCTGGCATGGAAGCCTCGAGATGTCAGGGTATCTGGGCCTCAAGTCCCAGGGGTGTTTCAGACATAGAATTGGGACTATGTTGTATGGGAATTGAGCTAAGCTTTGAACCTAATCCTTGTCCCCTTCCCAGAGACTGAAGTGGTATAGGGGAGGGGGAGGATTATGCCTCCCAGGTGTTGGGGGAGTAAGTTTTAATTATTTGTGATCATAACTTTTGAAGTAAATATTTCTATGTAAAAACCAATCTGACTGTTAGGTAGTTAGGTGGCCCAGTGGATAGAGAGCCGGGCCTGGAGTCAGGAAGACCAGAGTTCCAATCTGGCCTCAGATGTTTACTAAATTTGAGACCCTGGACTTAACTGCTTAACTGCTATTTGCCTCAGTTTCCTCATCTGTAAAATGGGGGTAGTAATAGCAACCACCTTGCAGAGTTATTATATCAAGTGTGACAGTATAAGCACTTTACAAAGTATTTGGCACATAGTAGGTGCTGTATAAATGCTTATTCCCTCCCTGTTAGTGATGAATGGAACTAGGGTGCAGGGGACCATCCCATATTTGAGGACATACCATCAGTGGGAGGCTAGAACCATTTTTCAGACAGCTTAGACACCCTCCAGTCCTCTTGTGGGTATTGGAGAATCCATGGGGAAATAGTAAAATCTAACACACTTGGCCTTTAGGTGGTGGGGGCCAAGGGGCTTTGTGTTACGTATAGTTGAGCTCCAATCCCTCTTCAGACACTGACTAGTCGTACAACCCTGGGCAAGTTACTTAACCTCTCTCAGCCTTAGTTCCTTCATCTGTAAAATGGAGATAATCATGGCACTGCACTCAGAGGGTTGTTGTGGGGATTAAATGAAATAATACGTTCAAAGCACTTTGCCAATTTTAGAACATGGTATGCTAGCTATTATTGCTGCTCTTGTCATTACTGCTGTATCTATTTTTATAGTGTTTTGTTCAGGGAACTGGTGTCATGATGGACGTGCTAATAAGCCCCCTCTCTAGTCTCAGTGTAGGTACCCTGTGGCCATTGAGGAACTGGCCCATAGGGCCAGCCTCCAAGTGGTATGGGTTGCCTGCTCAAGTTAGCTCAGTCATGACTAAGTAACTGTTCTTCTGGCTCTAGGTTTTTTCCCCTACTTTGTATTATTTCATAAAAGTCTTTTCAGATTTCTTGGTATTTCTTGTAATAGTCCATCTTAATTGCTTTATAGAATTCCATTACATTAATGTACCACAATTTATTTGATGATTCAACTATTGTCAGACACTTGGGTTACTTCCAATTATTTTTGCAATTACATATAGTGCTGTTAGGAAAATCATTAAAGAGAGAATGCTCTTTTTTATTGTTGTTGCACCATCAAGGTGTATTCCCAACACTGGAATTATTGGTCCAAAGGGTATGATTATTTTTGTGACCTTTTTCCATTCTGCTAGATAGTTCTCCAAAAAAAAGTCTGCAAATTTACAATTCCATACCTGTTCCCACCCCCACCTCCCAAAAGAGACAGAAAGGCTGAGAACTAGGAGAGAAGCCCATCTTCTCAGGGACCACAAACCCTGTGAAGAGTTAGTGAACAATATGTCAGCCATGAATAGGACAAAAAGACCAACATATTTGGTTGGAACAGTTGGAGGAAGCCAATCTACCCAAGAAGAGATATCATAGATTATAGAGCTAGAAGAGAATGGAGAAATGTAGTCCGACCTCCTCCTGTTATAGATTTAGAAACTAAAGCCCAGGAAATTAAGTATATTGCCAGAGGCCATTCAGCTAGTAAGTGTCGGGCGGGCTGGACATAATTCAGGACAGTCTGGTCCTTTAGATTCAGAATTAGAATGAAATGAAATATTCATAGGTCATTTTTTGTTGTTGTTCAGTTGTTTTCAGCTGCGTCTGATTCTTTGTGACTCCATTTGGAATTTTCTTGGCAAAATATACTGGAGTGGTTTCCCATTTTCTTCTCCAACTCATTTTATAGATGAGGAAACTGAGGCAAACAGGATTACGTGACTTGCCTAGGGTTATGCAGCTAGGAAGCCTCCGAGGCCAGATTTGAACTCACAAAGATGAGTCTTCCTGACTCCAGGCTAGGCACTCTATCCACTGCACCACCTACCTGCCCCTCATAGACCATTTACAATTAGCAAAACTTACAGTTACTGTAACAGCTAACAAAAGGAAGTTTACTTAGCTATGGTGCAGAAAGGATACTCAGTGAGAAGGATACAGCACCAATTAAGCACAGCTTCCTTTCTTCTTTGTAGGCCACATGGTCAAGCCTGAGGGAAAACAACTCCTCCCTCCTCATGGGCTGGCCTTTGTACTAAGATTCTCAGGAAATTACATCAATGGCTTTAAGCCTTGGTTCCCTGTGTCAGTTAAATCTCAAGGTCTGTTTCAATACTTTTTAAGGAAACACTAGCCCAACCTCCATAATGGATATTGTTCCTATCACTACCTGAACTTAAATTCCAGTTTTCTGAATCAAAATTCAGAGATGTTTGCACCATACAATGCCCCAACCTCCTGGACGACTGTTATGACGATAAGGGAGTCAAGGCAGTTGTCCCACGAAACTGAAGATAGGAGTTGATACCAATGAGCGAAAAAGGCCACCAACCTTCCTTCTGCTCTGAGGCTGACTGCTGGCAGCAATAATCAGTTGGCGTCATCCACAGATCAGGACTGGGTTTGCAAACCAGAAGGTCTGTGCATTGGTTGTTGTGAGGTTGTTTCAGTTGTATCTGACTCTTCATGACCCCATTTGGGGTTTCTTGGTTAAAGATACTGGAGTGGTTTTCCATTTCCTTCTCCAGGTCATTTGACAGATGAAGAAACTGAGGCAAAGAGGGTTAAATGACTTGCCCGGTGCCACATAGCTAGTAAGTGTCTGAGGGCAGATTTAAACTCAGCAAGATGAATCTTCCTGACTTCAGTGCTGGTGCTCTTTTATATGCTGTGCCACCTACCTGCCCATGGATACTATTAAACGGTAGATAAAAGCAAGAAGAACCAGAACCTATGAGATGGTGCTCAAAAATTGGCCTATTATATAGCTGTTGCAAAGTTTGCTGATACAAGTAGGTGGCACAGTAGATAGAGCACTGGGCCTGGAGTCAGGAAAACCTGAGTTCAAATCTAGCCTCAGACACTTACTAGCTAGCTATGTGACCTTAAATAAGTCACTTAAATCTTTGTCTGCCTCAGTTTCCCCATCTGTAAAATGGGGATAATAATAGTACCTGCCTCATGGGGTAGTTGTAAGTATCAAATGAGATAATTGTAAAGCTTAGCTTGGTGCCTGGCACATAGTAAGTATTATAAAGATGTTATCTATTATTATTGTTGTTGCTGATGTCAGTGAAGGGCCGTGGTGGGCAGGGAGACCTTTTGGTAGTACAGCTGCTGTTCCTGGGTAGCTTTCCCTGTGTATTTCTTCATTCTCCAATGTGGTGTGTGTTCCTAGGGAAGATTTGTGAGCTCTGCTGCAAGCTGCCCAAGCTTGCACTAAAGTTTGAGATGATCGGTGACAACACCTTCTGGGCCCTTCCCTGTTCTCTTGCATGCACCTGTCAGAAGTCATTGAGAGGTAGGACAGGGTCAGGCTCTAGTAACCGCAAGTTACACATGCAATCCTCTTAACCTGTTGAGGTAGAAAAGCAACCCTCTATCAAAGATGCTTCTAAGTTCTCCAGGGAATACAATTTCTGTGATCCAGAAAATAAAGTCATGTCCAGAAGAAAGAGTGCCCACACTTCTAGTTAGAGAAGAACAAATAGGGAATTTGTGGGGCTAGTCAAGTCTGAGTTCCCAGGACGCTGGACTGTTTTTACGCCAAATGTCACAAATGTAAGCTTGAAGAAATTAAACTGTCAGTCAGTGAACAGAGTGCTTTTAGAAGCAAGCTAAAAATCTGTTGAAAAAGGAATAGCCCTAGGGTATGCCTGCATATGCCCTCAGCCTAATGCTAGATTTTCACTCATTCTGTGAAATAAGCTAACCAATTTAAAGTAGGAGAAAAGGCACATGGGGCCAGGTAAACCCAGGGTGGCTAAAGAAATTTCTGAATAAAGTACTTTAGAAAATACTTTTCCTTGGACCAGTCACAAACGCCATGAGAAATCTCCTAATTAGAGCAACGTTGGTTTGAATTCTTTTCCAAAAGAAAACTGAAATGATAAAAATTGGGCTTTAATGGTGGAGTGGGGAAAAAAATAGGATGTTTCTCATGCCAATTACATGCTTATTACCTAGCTTCCAACTTCTTAAACCTACTTACACACACACACACACACACACTAAAAGTCAGAGAGTCTATGTAATACTACTGGATGTAATCCTTGGGAAGACACATCTGATGGTACTTTCTGAAACTCTTCTATTTAAAGGGGACATCTTTAAGACAAAGGGGAGAGAGAGAGAAACAGTTGGAGTTTCTCCACAAAGCAGCTCAAAGAGATGAAAAGGCAAGCAGAATAAAAACTTATATACATAGTACTTTACAGTCACATGCAGACCATATAGTCATGAAGTCTTGGGTTCAAGTCTTACCTTTGGCACATGGTAGGTGTCTGACTGTGGGCAGGTCACTTATCCCCCTCAGTGCCCCCAGACAACTCTGTAAGACCAAATTGCTGATCTGCACCAGTCAAGAAAGTTTCCCTCATGGGAAGTCTCCACACTGATGAAATCACAAAACTGAACTTTTAAAAATTTATTATGTCTAGTAACAAGCATTTATTAAGCACCTACTATGTTCTGGGGACTGTTAGGCACTGGAGATATCCTAAAGGTAAAAGTGAATAGAAAGTGCACAAAAGACACGTGCGGTAGCCTATGTTAACCAGGAGATGGAATGACTAGGATATAGGATGTCTAAAGTGTTCACTTGGCATCTGCTGCCCTACCTGGTTTCAACTCCACAGAACCAGATGCCCCTCCCATGATTAACTCGTCAATTCTAAACTTACCACCATATGGATAACTGGATTGCCTCTACCTCCCTCAACCTCCCCTGCCTTCTGACCAAAGGACTAGAGGGCTGCATACCAAACTTCTCCCAATACCTTTCTTTATAGAGGGCAGAAACTGGACTCTCACATCCCTCTGTTTTGCAACTGCTGCCCTGCCTGGTTTCACCTCCATAGAATAAGATGCCCCCAGGCCAGGTATCCACCACTGATGTTCCACTTCTCCCTTCTCCTTTCCTGTCTCTTTTTATGTGCTGTCTCACCCTTTAGATTGTGAACTCATTGAGGGCAGGGACTGTCTATCTTTTTATATATATATATATATTATGATATATATATAGAGAGAGAGAGAGAATGCTTATATATATATAATGCTTTTATATATTTTATATAAAATATATATTTTATATATTATATATAATATATTTTTTATATTTTTTATATTTTATATATTTTATATATTATAATATATATTATATATACATGCTTATATATATAATATATATTGTGCTATATATGCTTTGATTGGATTGCCAGGGTATTATACAGGACCTGGCACATAGTAGGTGTTTAATAAATGTTTATCGGATTGTATTATTGGATAAAGAGAAGTAATAGGAGATAAAATCAGGAAGGTAATTGGGATCTGCTTTGTAGAGAGCCTTAAGTGCCAGATTAAGACTATTTTATCCTAGAGGAAATAGGGAACTGAAGATCTTTGGGTGACAGTCAGATTTGTGTTTTAAGACCATCAGTTTAGAACCTTCATGGAGGTTGGATTAGAGAGGGGAAAAACCAGAAGCAGGAGCTTAATTAGGAAGCTGCTGCAGTAATTCAGACAAGAGGTGATAGGTCATGGAAATGTGACAGATGCTATAGCACATATATGGAGAGGGACATGTATAAACCTGCATGTAGGGAGAAAGAAATTGTAAAATGAAATTCAAAGAGACATAGAAATCACTTATTATTTTGATTTGTTTTTACTAACATTCCACCATGCATGATAAAAATTAGTCTCAAGACATGGTAGGTAAGTAGTTAACAAAAATGCCACATCCATCTGGAGTGTTATTTGACTAGTTACTAAGGAAACATTGCCTTGAAAGAAATCTTAAACACTTGCACTAAAGCCATGCGATTATAAATGTTGTTAAAGAAACTGTAGGGTTTATTTGAAATTTATATATTATGCTATAAATTAAATGTGTTTAAACTCTGAATTGCTTATCTCAGCCCTAAAACCCAGGGGCTCTTAAATGAAAAAGAACTGGTCATATAGTTTCCATCAAGGACTTGAGGAGCAGTCAAGCTTTTTAAGTCAAGGGAGAGAAGCAGCCAGGCCTAGTAAAGCTTTAAGAGAGCTGGCCTTGGAGTCAAGCCCTGACTCTGATCCATGTGGGCTGTTTGATCCCAGAGCGAGTTCCTTCACTTCTCAGCTCTCCCAGGTAACTCTCTAAGACTGTAAGTCACCGTGTAGGTGTTGTTGTGAACTGGTAAAGGAAGTTCTTCCAAGGAAGCTCTCTATACCAATTAAAAAAAAAAAAAGGTAGACTAGAACATTGTCCAATTTTTTCAAATTTATAATCTTAGCAAAAGGTTTCAATGAAACTTTTATCAAGCATCTGTTGGGGGCAGAATACTCTACAAGTTCCACAGATGATTCCATGTTCAGCTAAAACATGGTCCCTGCCCTTGGGAGAACTTACCATCTAGTATAGGACAATGGAGAGCAGCTGGGTGGTTCAGTGGGTAGAGTTCTAGACTTAGAGTCAGGAAGACTCATTTTGTTGAGTTTAGATCTGGCCTCAGACACTAGCTGTGTGACCCAGGGCAAGTCACTTAACTCTATTTGCCTCAGTTTCCTCATCTGTAAAACAGGCTGGAGAAGGAAATGGCAAACCACTCCAGTGTCTTTGCCAAGAAAACCTCGAACGGGGTCACAAAGAATCAGGCATGACTGAAAAATGACCGAACAAATAGGAGGATGGGGTTAACTGATGCAAAATAAAACATTAAAGTGCACTAGAAATTGCTTTCTGAGATCCACTGAAGGGTAGTGGTCTGCTTTGGTTTCCAACAAGGTTTCTCTATGGTCTTTTCCTGCTTTAATAAAATGAAAGAAGATAAATTGGATTGCTCTACTTTCCTGCTGGCTTACGACCAATGGAGTATTATGTGTACCATAAAGATATATTGTTAATTTGCGCTGAGTATTTGCAAACTACATTACAGGCATTAGATCATGCCTCGCATTGCCTCCATGAGTTAGGTCAGCATCATACAAATGAGTAGACCAAATCATAGGAAGGAAAATTAACTTGCCTGGAAATACGTGGGTAAGTGATTGAATCAAGAGAATAGCTCCCCGGGAATTGGCTCACTTTGCCCTCTCAACCACACCATCCACATACTGAGAGTCTGTCAATATGGGTCCCCTTAACAAATGTAGATTGTGAATTTTAAGGAGTGTTATAGCTGAAAAATTCATCATTCACAAGCAGCTAACTTGTTGATGGGCCTCTCTGAAATGAGCTAGGTACTTTCTAACAAAGTCCTGCCAAATTTGTGACCTCCTAGCATAGCCTTCCAGAAAACTCAGCCCTGATCATGTCACCCCACTATTCAAACTCCAATGGGTCCCTGTTACCTCTAGGATACAAACTCCATTGTTTGAATTTCAAAAACCTTCACGACCTTAATGCCCAACCTACCTTTCCAGTCTTGTTATACCTTGCTCCCAGATATGTTCTACCATCAAACCAAGCTGGATTTTTATTGTTTTTCACATAAGACACTCCATCACATCTTTCTGACTATCCTCCCTGCCCCCACCCAAACACACTTTCTCATTGCCCTAACCTTTTAGTATCCCTAATTTCTTTCAAGATTCAGCTCAAATGTCACCTTCTATAAGTCTCCTCTCCTGATTTCCTACCCATTCTCTTGGTGCTAGCACCCAATTGTCCCACCCAATTATGTTATGATTATTTTATAAATACTTTTCTATGTATATACTATTTATATATAGTGTATATTGTATATATATATGTGTGTATATATGTGTGTATATACGTATATATGCATACATACACACACACACACACACACACTCTAATAAAATGTTAAGTTCCTCATGGGCAGGGACTGTTTCTTTGTATTCCTAGCACAGTACCTGGCCCATAGCAGATGCTTAATAAATGCTTGTTTCTTTGATTGTGGGACATTTCTACACTAGTAGTTTTAAACCCAAATAGAAATCCATATGTGAGGATCCACACAGGCTGCATATCGATTTAGTTTTAAAATGTAAAGTTACCTATGTTTTATTGTATTTTTATTTATTTTGTTAAATATTTCCCAATATATCTTCATTTAACACTTGAGAGAACTGGTGCCAGCTGAGGGGTGTGTGTTTGACCCCTCTACTCCATGCCTCGATGAGGCAGTCAGAAGGAGGAACTAGATTACATCTTGAATTGTGCGTTTAATTTTCCCTAGCACTCTGGGAGACATTCATTCCGTTTTTGTCAGAGGGAAAGGCTCCCCCATGTCTTCTCCAACTGACTCTTCTTTTCCCAGGCTTCCAGCCCAGCGGCTAACGCCTCAGGCAATTCTCAGTTCTTTTAAGAGGACTGAATGGAAATCACATTATCCTACATTAGGAACTCTCCCTATCTTCCAAAAGAATGCTCTGAAGAGTTTAACCTGATCTGCAAATGAGGTGAATACTTTTCTGCCTTGTGAGAGGGGAGGTTGAGATTTAATCTTCTCACCGCCCTGTAACCTGGGCATCCCTCTAGAGGTCTCTACACACCTTTTCCTCAAATCTTCAGACCAGAGAACTGAGCTCAAAGATCTTGATTTATAGTTACTTGGGCATGAAGTTAGAGAGACCTGGGTTCAAATCTCTGAGCCTCAGTTTTCTCATCTATAAAATGAAGGGCATATACTCAGTGACCTGAAGATCTCTTCCAGATCTACATCTAGGATTCTATGATGTACCCATTTTCTATGTCAGGAGTTAAAAGGCTAAGAACAGAAGGGAAATGGCATAATTGGGGGAAACGGACACTCGTGAGGGAATCTCTACATAATTGAAGTAAAGCTTTGTCCAATTACCTACCGGTGAAGTGCATGTTATTCTCCAAACCATCCTGGGCTGTAATGATAGCATCTTATGTCTTAACTTTGCCAAAATTATCCAGTTTTTTCCTAATGAGTCTTAAGGGCACTGGAAAATCAAATGGTAATGAAAAATTTTAGCTGAAATTGTTAAGTTATGTTCATCTCTATCCCGGCCTTTCCCTGTCTCAAATTTCCTGGTAGTAAAAGAGCAAATAAGAGTTCTGAAACATTTTATTTTTGGAGTTGAATAGCTAGTAGCTTTTTCTTCAGAGGCATAGCAGATGTAGAAAAAAAGAAACGAAATGATCCTTTTGGCTGGGGGCCAATTTCCAGGGTTGACATGGTAAAGCTGTCAGCTGAAGGGATGATTGTGACAGCTTTTGGGTTCCTACACACTCTCAGTGGAGGAAAATGGTTGCTGTTTCTTGGTAATGGGGAAAAATTGGAATGAGGATCAGTAAGGGTGTCGAGAAAGGTTTTTTCTGGTGATATGTAATAAACATTCAAAAAACAGTTGTTAATGATAACTGACATTTAAATCCCACTTTTTAAGGTTTGCCAAGCACGTTATATAAATTATCTTGTGTCAATTTGTGAGAAAGGTGCCCTTCTCTAACCCACTCTCAGTGTTCTCTGCCACCATTCCTTAGAGACACCAAGAGATTCATTCGCTGACTGTTTCAGGATGATCACATGTAAGTTCTAAGGACCAACTTCTGGCCTTGTATGACCCTTCTGATGAAAATCTCCTAATTGGCTGCTAAGCCAGAAGAGTGGATGATGTAGGGTGCCACACCTGGTAGAAGAAGCAGTGGTTTTTGACTGGCAGCCCTCCAGGTGACCAGAAAGGGGTAGAATAGGATGGCTAATTGTCCATGGAGTGTTGCCTTGAATAGCTGGGCTTCTGGGGGAGGAAGACCTACCTGCTTTTGCCCCTCTCTTTCCATGGTCTTTCATTAGTAAGTGGCCTCGTGTGAATTGAAAAGTTCTAAGAAGCCTATGTTAAGGGCAGTATCTATTAGAATAGTCGGGATTTCAGCAACAGGATTTCCTTGTGACAATGAGAGTGTCAGTATAGAGGTGAAATGGCTAGTTAGCAGTCTGGAGAGGGAATTGAAACCCAAATTGTTCTTGTCTCAATAAAGCTTGAGTATTAGCCATCTAGCTGACTGTACTAGTCGTAATAAGTAAAGTTGCTGAATTCTGTTCTAATCATTCCATAATATGTGCTACGATCCTTTTACGCTCATCATCCCCTTTCTGTGTGAAAATCATGGACCTGTTCCACACTTGGATTCATATTTGTACATTAGATACCTTTTTTCAACTTCTCCCTAAGTCTTTGGAGCCATAATTAATAGTATAATGAACAACTTTTCTTGGGACATGGAAGTGGGAATAATGAGCTGATGAATGTAAAAATGGGGATTTTAGTTCCTCAACTTAGGAGTCAAGCGTCCCTAGCAATGAACATGGGCAAATGGCAGTGGTTGGGTGAAGTCCAGGAGTGGTGCAGGTTGCCAGTTCCTCTGTCCTTATTGAGAGAAGGACAGGGAACCTGTGCCTCCAGCCTAGAGAAATGAAGAAACTGGAGATCAGAGATATTAAGTGACTTGCTTACTAGCTATGTGATCCTGGCTGTCAAAAGTTGGGAACCTTATAGCCTCCTGACTTCAAACCCAATGCTCTTTCCAAAATTCCAGTATAAATTATGTTACGTAGCCTCTAGAAGTTTGGCAGAAGGGAGCTTAATAAAAGCAGGGTAAAAGCATGGATCCAGATAGAACTAATTAAATGTACCCCCTCACCCCAATTTTAACAGATTAGGTAAACTGCAGCCCAGAGAGATTAAATTATTTGCTCAAGATCACATAGTTAATTAGTTAGAGAGCTGCTCCAAGAACCAGCAGAAAGAGAACTGGACCTGAAGTCAAGAATACCAGAGTTCAAATTTGGCCTCAGATAATTACTAGCTGTGTGACCCTAAGTAAGTCACTTAACCTCTGTCTGCCTCAGTTTCCTCATCTGCAAAAATGGGGATAATAATAGTACCTACTCCGCAGGTTTCTTGTGAGGATGAAATGAGATAATATTTGTAAAACCCTTTACAAATGCGAGATCCTTTCCTAATGACTGAGTTGACATATTATTGGAGGAACTGAATCATGTCAATCTTGATATTCTCACTATAATTGAAGGAAGCTGGAACCAAATGGAAGTCTAACTCACAGGTTTTCCTTGGAGAAGCAAAAAAAGGAGTTGGTGAAGTTGGTTTTATTGTACTTCTCAAGGCAACAAGAAAGATCATTTCATGAGACATTTAAATATCTCAGTGCAGTATTCCTGATAAGTATATGCATAAAGTCCACCAAGAAATTTCTTACAACTTATGTACCAATATTGGTTGCAGAGGAGGAGGTAGAGAAATTCTTGTTGTTCAGTTGTGTCTAACTCTTCGTAACTCCACTTGGGTTGTTTTTGGGTTTTTTTTGGCAAAGATACTGGAGTGGTTTGCCATTTCCTTCTCCAGCTCATTTTACATATGAGGAAACTAAGGCAAATGGGGTTAAGTGACTTGCCCAGGGTCACACAGCTACTAAATGTCTCAGGCTGGATTTGAACTCAGGAAATTGAGTCATGCTGACTCCAGGCCTGGCACTCTATGCACTCTAGCTGCCTCAGAGAAATTCTACAGATAATTTGATAAAATCTCTCCAAATAGAAAGCACATTTAATGGAAATTACTTGTGTACATAACTATGAATTTATACAAATTTATGATTCAGTTAAATCTTGACCTTATTTTCTATTGAAGAGCCTTTGTTTTCTGGAAGAAGGCTGAGAAAAGTTAGCATATCTGGACAATATTGATCCATCTTTTACTATCAGTTCATATTGTAGAAATCAATTGAGTTTAAATATTAGAATTTCATTCAAATGGGTGCATTAAAATATTTAGTTTACATTAGATTTAAATAAATCTGCCTTATTCTGAGCTCATTAGAGCTGGGTTGTGGAAAATGAAAGTTTTGCATGAGCCAAAACACTACTAAGGGCCCTGTGCCAATATTTAATAGTTTGCTTTAAGAGTAGAATGAGGTTTTCACTCAGGAATAATACATAAAACATGTGTTCTACCTGCCCAGGAAGGCAATTTTTCAATGATTCTAGGACACTCAGCATTCAAATGAAGGCTCCGAGCATGTTTCCTGAATGTAGTAGGACTTGGCAAGTCAAATTCTGCTTCAGCAAACATTTTTAAGCATCACTGCACACATCCTCATACTAGGGCCTGGATAGGACCCACTCACTTAACCTTTTATAGAACTTAGAGTCTGGCACAGTGGGAAGAGAGATTGATTTGGATTCAGAGGGCCTGGCTTCAATTCCTGGCTCCTGGATTTGGGTAAGTCACTGCCCCTTTGCAGGCCCTCAGTTCCATTACCTGTAAAAATGAGCAGAAAGGTTAAGCACTCTATCCATCTCAGTATCATAAAACAAACATGCAAAAGATCTGTTGTAGTTGTTGTTTTCAAAAAAGTAGCAGACTTCTTCCACTAATATGTGTGTATGTGTGTGTGTATAAATATATGCATGTATATATGTGCATATATATTTTTATACACCTATTATAATCATATTGCTACAACATTGTCTGAGATACATAGAGGTCAAGTGACTGGACCAGAATCACACTGCTAGTAGGCCTCAGAACCAGAATTTGAACCAAGGACCTACTGACTTTAAGCCAGTGTGGTATTTACTGTGCCATGTTGCCTTTAATGCTATTATTGTAACATATTAAGTATAATAAAAATAAGTATTAGCATCCAAATCCTACTCTGGTACCTCATTGGGTTGTGATGACAACCTTGGGTTTTCAAAATGGAACATCATCTTTGTTGGTCACACCTACCAAAGGGCGGTAAGGGGTAAGGCTCTGAAAACTGGGCTTATTAGCAAAAGGCTGTATGTCATTCCAGTGATTCATCTGTCAAAGTTAAGGGAAGTTCATTACCAATTTAGTGGAGGGATTATGCAAACTGATGAAACCACAGGTCCATGGAATATTAAAGTAAATATTTAAATCTGGAGGTGGTATATATCAGTCTGGATGTAAAATACTTTATCCTATTTTTCTCAATGCTGATTTCCCATTTGTGTGATTAACACCGTCATTCACTTCCAGGCAATCCCCATGCCATATTACCTCCGCTCCAGTCATCGCCCCCATTTTGCCCAACCAGAACTTTGGATTGCGCCCCTGAAATGACTGGAATCAGCTCTCCACGATGTTGCTTCCCATCCGTCTCCATACTAGACTGCTTCTACTTTGTCTATTATACCCGATTTCCCTGGCTTGGAACCTTGAATTCTGCCCCTAAAACTCTGGACTGTGATATGAAACCTTCAGCTTATCTTGCTGGAACCCACCTCTGTGATACTTCCGAGCCATGTTTATACTATGCAACTTCTATTCAGTCCATCAACCCCATCTCCACACCCTCAACCCCCTTGGAATCTTGGACTCTGCTGGGACACATTGGTCCTCTGATAAGGGAGCTTTCTTTCACCTTATCTTGTCCAGAACCAGGATTCTATATCACTTCCAAGCCATCTCCAAACCATGGCGCCTCCCCTTTCCAGCCCTTCTTTATGGGCTGTCTTTTCTCCATTAGAAAATAAGCTTCTTGAGGTCAGGGACTATCTTACTTGCTTTATTTGTAAAATAGTGGTTGGTCTTCCCACCCCTCTCCCCACTCCCAGGCTTAGTCCAGTGCCTGGCACATGATGGGTCCCTAATAAATGCTTTATTTGTCTCTCTATCTATCTTAGACCCTCAGTCTCATACTCCTGGAGCCTTCTTTGGCTCTTTGCTTTGACTCCTACGTTGAATCCGTCATCAAGTTCTACTGTTTCTTTCTTTGCATTCTCTCACAAACCTTCATCCTCAATGCTATCGCTCTAGTTCACGCCCTTATTATCTTAAGTCTAAATCTTCAGAAGAGCGCCTAACTTTCTATAGTATATCTGTCCCCAACCAAGAATAAATGTAGGAGATTTATGGAAATAGATATTTTTTGGAACTTCTATTTTAACTAGGGAAAGGCAACATAGTTTAGAAGGTAGTGGATCAGCCTTGAGGCCAAGAAGTCCTGGGTTCAGTTTTTACCTCTGACATATGCTGGCTGTGACCATGGGCAAGTCACTTGACATCTCTGTGTGCTATACAGCTCTGTAGGAAGAATGACTGACCTGCATTTGTAGAGAGAATTTACTCCCGCAGAATTTTTGTTTTTTGTGCCTTTTTTTTTTCAGACAATTGGGTTTAAATGACTTGCCCAGGGTCACACAGCTAGTGTCAAGTGTTTGGACTGAGGCCGCATTTGAACTCAGGTCCTCCTGACTTCAGGACCAGTGCTCTATCTACTGCACTACCTAGCTGCCCTGCAGAATTTTTTCTATACCAATGAAATTATAAATCTAGTCCCTATTTTTTATTTCATCTGTTTTTCTTATTCAGTTGTTTCAGTCCTTTCCAATTCTTTGTGACCCATTTGAGGTTTTCTTGACAAAGATACTGGAGTGGTTTGCCATTCTCTTCTCCAGCTTATTTTACAGATGAGGAAACTGAGCCAAACAGGGTTCAGTCACTTGCTCAGAATCACACAGCTAGTGTCTAAGGCCAGATTTGATCTCAGGAAGATGAGTTTTCCTGCTTCTAAGCCTAGCACTCTATCTGCTGCACCACCTAGATGCCCAATTATTTTACCTAAGATGTGCTAACTTTTTAAACTCATCACCAGAAGTCGTACATAAGATAAATGTGAATATTTTTAGAGTTTTGAGTAATGTGTGAATGACAATATCACAAGTCTTTTAATTTCTTTGAACTTCAATTTACTAATCTCCAAAATAATGGGGTTTGGACTAGATTACCTCTGAATTCCCTTCTAACTCTACACGTGGCTACCAAAAGAAGTTAGGCTATCTCTCACCTTGAGGGCTGACATTGGGGAGCACAACCATGAAGTTCCATAATAGGTCCTTTGGAGTCACTGTTGACAAGAGAAGAGAAAGTCCCATCCAGGGTACAAATTCTTTATCTTAACCCAAATCCCAGCACCCTCTCCCCTTCCAATCCATCTTACACATCATTGTCAGATTCATTTTCCTAATGTGCTATTTTTATCATGTCATGTGTTTCCTCAAGAAACTATTGGATCAGACATGTTCACTCTATCAGATATTTTTGCTTAACTACTTTTCTCTCCTGAGGAGGGAAGTGGGGGAAGGTGGTATTAACAGAAATTACCATATTTTACAAAAGGCATCAATAAAACCTATTAATATAAAAAGAATATATTGAATATTCCTACTGTCTTATAGCAGTTCAGGTTCCTTGACCTGGTGTTAAAGTCCCCAGATAACTAGGTTCAATCTTATCCCTCCATGTATCTCTCTATTCTGGACACGTCATTCTCTCTGTTGACAGCCCTTACTCTTCCAGTACCAGGTCCATTCATAGCAGGAAAGTATTCTAAGAAGACTGCAAGGCAGAATAAATTGAAAGAGTAGGAATTAAAGTGTGGACCTGACAGCTTATTAGTCTTTTATTCTGTGACTGATTCTAATGAATATTAAGTTCAGAAAAAAAATATGAATTATCTAGGTTTTTTTCTGCTTTAAACCCTGCCTCCAACTACCAATCAATCTATTGCTAAGAAGAACATTGTAATAACCTCATTAGGGAAACAAATGAATATAGCAAGTAATTCCTATGAGATTCAAGTAAGATAACTGTTAAAAAGAAATTAGACAGTTAAAGAATGAGGGAAAAGAGGTAGAAAGGGCAAGGTGTATTTTAGGCAAATATAAAAAATACAAAAAAGTGAATCTTGGCTACTTGCTACATGCTGGAAGAACATAGACTTTGGCAGGTCTTACCAGCCCTAAAGGGGGCAACTAGATGGCTCAATGGATAGAGCGCTGAGCCTGGAATCAGGAAGACCTGAGTTCAAATCTGACTTTGGCCAACTCATTAGCTACGTGACCCTGGGCAAGTCACTTAACCTCTATTTGCCTTCATCCATTGGAATAGGAAATGGCAAACCATTCTAGTATCTTTTCCAAGAAAACTCCATATGACTAAACAGCAAGGCACCATGCTTAAAAAGCTTTGAGTATGAAGCTTACAATAGATAGTTTCCCTCTTTAAAATAAAAATTTCCTTGTGAGTAGGGATTGCTTCACTCGTTATATTTGTATCTCCACTGCCTGGCACATAGACATTTAATAAATACTCGCTGGGGGCAGTTAGGTGGTGCAGTGGATAGAGCACCAGCCCTGGAGTCAGGAGGACCCCAGTTCAAATCCAGTCTCAGACCAGACACTTGACACTTAGTAGCTGTGTGACCCTGGGCAAGTTACTTAACCCTAATTGCCTCACAAAAATGAATGAATGCTTGCTGTATGTATATTATCTAAAGATAAGCTAAGTAAGTTCACAGAGGCTTATCATTCTGACTACATTTTAATTAATTTTTTTAAATGGCAACTAACTTAGAAGTTATAGAGGGTCTGGGGTCTGCATCAGTTAGAATGAGCTCCCACACCAACAGAATCACAAAACCTTGAAGCATTAATGTTCAAATGAATGATAAATAGACTCCCATGGATCAAAATTCTGCAGGGCTAGTCAGCCCAGGAGAGAGGAGAAATTCTCAAGAATGAATTCTGAAGATACATAGGGAAACAATTCTAATGAAGAGAAAAACGGGAGTCATCTGAAGAGCCTGACATGGATACACAAGGAACTCAGCAACTAACTTACGTTTAATAGAGTCATGCAGAAAATAGCTGCAAGGACAGGTAACAGAAGCTGTGTAGGAAAGCAAGATTAGTGTCAGGAGTGCTGAAGCTTAGAATGAGCTGAGATTGGCAGGAAAGCTAAGGACAAGAAGAAGGATTATGTTTTGTTGAGAGTTTTTTAGCTATGCTGTGAGAAAAAAGAATCCAAAGAAGCAATGGTACACTGCTCACCAAGGGTAGATGAGATGATGATAGTTGACAATAGAGAGAAGGTAGAACTACTCAATTTTCATTGTGCATCTGTTTTGTTTACCAAGGAGAATAAATGAATGTACCTATGAATGAATGAAGTGAAAAAGCACCTATTAAACACTTGCTGTGTGCCAGCAGTGTGTTAAATGCTGGGAATACAAACACAAGTAAGATAACCCCTGCCCTCAAGGAGCTTATATTCTAACAAACTAAAAAACTCAGAAGTCTTTAAGCACAGGCTGGATGACCACTTGTCAGGTATGCAGTAGTCTGGATTCTTTTTATGTAAAGGATGGACTAATTGATTGATGAAGTCCCTTCCAATTCTCAAAAATTTGTAAAATCTTATATATGCCTCAGTATTTGCTCCCATATTTTTTCTGCTTTATAATTTGTGGATAAGACTTCCCTTTCTATTATTTACTCTTGGATATTGTTATTGCTATGTATACATTTCACTGATTTTGTGGGTTTCTCTCATGTCCTGCTTTTTTTTTTTTTTTACTGAAGCTATTAATTACCTCAACTAGTTGCTTTGCTGATTATCTATGGAATTCTAAGTAAACCATAATTTATCACAAATAGAGATAGCTTTCTTTCTTCTTTGCCTATGTTTATTCCTTTAATATCTTCCTCTTGTCTTGTTGCTATTAACATTTCTAGGGCTTTGTTAAATAGCCATGGGGAAAGAGAGCATCTTTGCTGTATGCCTGTATTTACTAGGAACACCTCTAGAGTTTCCTCATTGTCAGTCATGCTAGCTTTTGGTTTTAGATACATCCTTTTTATACTGTGACCTCACAGTTCACATCACTACCACTTGCCACAGGATAACGTTTGAATGGATGACCTTGAGCCATCTAATTAACTTTCTCCCTTCCTTTATGAACTTCTGCCCATCCACATATGTACATTTATTCCTCAAAAGTTAGCATATTCTCTCCTTCTTTTAATCTCATCCTAGTGAAACTAAACCACCTCTCAATGCAGAACAGACCCTACCTCCTCATAGATATATACTCCTTCATTTATATCCAATTTAATCAGCAATTTCTGACTCCAGATTCACCCACATCTTTCACTGTGCCCTCTAAAATGCTTGCTCCGTAATTAACGTACTTTCTTTCATCTGTCTTCTGGCACTCAATGACACTTGATTTCCTCCTAATGACACTGCTTCCCTGGGCATCTTTTCCAGTACTGTATATACTTTCTGTTATACCTTAACTCATTGGTTGTGGTGAGGGAGTCAAAATACTCTTTCCATCTGCTTTCTCTATCCTTATTTATATAAAATTATCTCTCTCATCAGAATGTAAGTTCCTTGAGGTCTGGGACAGTTTTTGCCCTTTTTTTATCCCCAAGGCCTAGCACATAGCAAACACTTAATAAATATTTTTTGATTGATGGATTGATTGGTTGCTAGGAAATCGTTACTGACTAAGTAAGGGGATCAGGAAATGATAGAACTTGACGTGTTTTAAAGAATAAGTAGGGGCAACTAGGTCGTACAGTGGATAGAGTACTGGGCCTGGAGTCAGGAAGACTCATCTTCATAATTTCAAGTCTGTACCTGGACATTTACTAGCTGTGTGACCCTGGGCAAGTCACTTAACCCTGTTTGCCTCAGTTTCCTCATCTGTCAAATGAGTTGGAAAAGGAAATGGCAAACCACCCTCGTATCTCTGCCAAGAAAACCCCAAATGGGATCACAAAGAGTCAGACATGACTGAAAAACAACTATACAACTGAAAAATATCAATAGGCAATAGGCAAGTACATTTGAGGTATAGCCAAATGAGCAAGCAAAAACGTGAAGGACAGAAGCATGGGGCAACTACAGGGAAGTAATCTGGTTTGGATAGGACAAAGAGTACATGGAACAGAGCAGTAAGGGATAACACTGAAAAGTCAAGTAGAGGGTCGGCAGCCTTTAAGGCCAACATAAATATTTTCAATTTAGTGAGTACATGTTAGGGAGACACTGAAAGGTCTTGAGCAGAAGAATAATGTGGTGAGAATGAATGCAAAAAACATGAATATGTCCTCAGTGAGAAGAATGTTGTTGACCACTGTGACAACCCCAAATGAAATGCTGCCTCCTGTAGCATTTTCATGAAAGCAAGGTGCAGGCCATATTAACTGTCACAGAATTTTACGTAGTTAAGATTGTTTTCAGTTTGGCCTTGATGCTCTTGCATGATTTGTGTGGAATTGGAATACAGGTAATTCTAGGGAGAGAGGAAGGGAATTAAGCATTTATCAAACTCCTACTATGTGCCAGGCACTGTGCTAAGTGCTTTTACAAATATCATCTCAACAACCTTGCAAGGTAAATGTTATTATTATCCCCATTTTACAGTTAGGGAAACTGAAACAAACAGAGATTTTTTTTTGAGGAGGATTAACTGACTTGCTGAGGGTCACACAATAATAACAATAATAGCTGGTATTAATATGTGCCAAACACTATGCTAACTACTTTACAAATATTTTTTCTTTTGATCCTCACAACAACCCTGTAAGGTAGGTGCTATTATAACCCCCAGTTTACAGTTGAGGAAAATGAGGCAAACAGAGGTTAAGTGACTTGCCCAGGGTCACACACAGTAAGTGTCTAGTAAGCATCTTAGTCCAGATTTGAACTCAGTTCTTCCGGACTCCAGGCTCAGTGCTATATCCACCGTGCCACCAGCTGCCTCAATTAGTGGTATTATCTCCATTTTACAAATGAGGAAGCTGGGGGTCAGACTTGGTTACGGTCACATTGTGCATATAAGATGCTGTCATTTAAGCCACTGACCTTTCGCACAGAGCAATGCAGTGAAGAAAAGGGCAGAAAAAATACTTTTTATAAATTGACTGGTAAAGGTTGCAGGTATTGCTCCTGTCAAGAGAGCCTTTAGAAGTATGTGTCGCTCTTTGCGAAGGAGGTTTTGCAGGGCTTGGCGGGCTAGGAAGAGATGCTCAGATAGGACTGGACAACAAAGAAAGCTGGTGAATGAAGAGAAGGCAAGACTTGTTGGCATTGCTTAAGCTTGCAGGGGCCTTAAAGAGCCCTCTTGAGCAGTTATGCTCCGAGTGGAAAGAATCACTGAGCCCTTTGTCTATGATCTCTGCTGGCTGCTCTCTGACTGGACACAGCAGCATCCTGCTAGGAAGATAGGAAGATCTCTTGGAATCTCTGGCTATTGTCAAGTTTTAGCTCAAATGGCACCTCCTCCTAGAAGCCAGTCATTAGAAACTCCCCTTCCCCAATAACTGTGCATTTACTTTTTATTTCTTCTCCTTGCATTTAAATGTGAATGTTTTATAATGTGAAAACCCCTTGAAAGGCATTTAAAAAATTTCTAATCCCCCAAACCTAGTACATGCCAGGGAATTAGTAAATGCTTGTTTAGAAATATCCTTTGTTGATCCCTTTTAACCTCTCATTTTATAGTTGGGAAACTGAGGCCAGGAGAGGTTGACTTACCCTAAGATTCCCCAGGGATTAAGGGATATTAAGAATTTGGGTTCAAATGTTGACTGAAAACAGCTCATCAGTCTCCAAATTCTGGCCACGTCCACGAACCCTGCTCAGAGGTGATGGACTTGTTCATTTGGAGATGATAAAGGAATGTCCTTACTAGCCACTGAGAAGGTCTTTCTGAAGAGGTCTAGAGGTTTGGGATGCTCCTAGGTGCACAGAGGCACCCCAAGATCGTGACACCAAGCTCTGCCTGAAAGAATTCAACTCAAATCTTCTTCCAGCCAGAGAAAAAGTTTATTAGAGATAAATCATATAGGCCAGTCTCTTAAGTAATCTGAAGGTAGTAACGCCCGTAGGGATAAGCGGGCATGAGACAGTCTCAGCCTTTTGGGTGTGAGAAAATCTCAGCATTTTAATGCGGGCCAGGATGGATCTTAAATAATCTAAAGTAACTTTGGGTGGCCAGGGGGGTGGGGGGGGTGGTTGGGAAAAGGGTCTAGGTGAGAATTCTGATTGGAAGGTCTGAGAGATTTAATAAACAATGGGAATAGATAATGAAGGGAACTGGAAGGTAGAAGTTTGCTTTCAAAGGGAGACAAGGGGAGTAGATAAGGAACCTAAAAGTTTAAGGGTTTTCTGAGACCCGTAGACAAACGGGAGCCAGATTCTTTTTAGGGCTAGGTGCAAAGGTGCATCTGAAGAAGATCAAAAGGTAAGACTGAGGCTTTCAAAGGGAAATAAAGGCAGTCTATAAGGAATCTAAAAGTTTTAAGGGTTTTCTGGGACCTGTAGACAAACGGGAGCCAGATTCTTTTTAGGGCTAGGGAGGAAGGTGTATCTGAATAAGATCAAAAGGTAAGGCTAAGGCTTTCAAAGGGAAATAAGGAGCTGGGGCCTATAGAGCCAGATTTCCTTTGGGGCAAGGGGTAAGGATCTCGACTTGGGCCGAAACCCGTCTTTTCCACTGAGCTATTTCCTGGAATATTTCTAGGGCATAGACTCAGTACCCTATGAGGCTATATGTATATCATTCTTTTGTTCTTGCTTCTTTTGCTCTACATGAGTTCATACAAAGCTTCCACACATCCCTCTAATTTCTTCCCAATCAGTATTACTCTACTGCATTCATATGCCTGTTTGTTCAGCCTTTCCCCCATCATTCTTATTTTTAAAAACAACAATAATCAATGTTATTTGGACAAATTGATAGTTTTCATCCCTTTTAAACAGCCACACAGAAATAGATACGGCCTTTGAGTAAGTGTTCTAGGTTGGCAGGTTCTGTTTATAGTATTTCTGGTGCTTCCTGGTGGTGTGGAGGTGACTTGGGTTCTCAGAGACAATGACAATAGAATTCAAGATCTGACAAGCATTACCAAGGTCAAAAGGCCATGAGTTCAGGAACTATACTAAAGACCCACAGCAAAAGACTGGCCATTCAGTGATATTCATTCATTGATTCTTATATCTATCTATTTATTCATTAATTAGTTGGTTTATTTGCTTTTTTGTTCATCCATTTATTTACTTATTCATTCATTCATTTGCTTGTTTAATTGAGATGTAGGGTGTTCGTGGAAGACTAGTACCTTTGGTGTGAGGGCTTCTCATCCACTTTTGGTATCTATCTGATTTACCCAACTCTCACCTGTGGCTCCAAGAAGCTGTAGCATGTACAGTGGCAACACCCCAGTAAACCATCTTGGCAGATGGGATAAACCAGGTTGAGGGTAACTGAGGGGTCTCAGATCCTTCGGTAAGTTAGAGAAGTGTCTACCCCAAGCAAGTGGAAACATCCCCACGATGGCCATGGAGACAACTGAAGTGGGCACTGTAGAGCACTTAGAGTTTGGTTAGACATTGAAGACACTAAGGTTATCCACTGCATGCTGGGCCATCACCTATCGTCTTGACTGTTTTGCCACTGGACTCCAATGACTTTGGAAAAGAGAGTGAGGCTGATGACTTTATGCAACTCTGCTTCACTTAAATCCAATTTGTGAATGAGCCAAAAGACATCACCCACACCATTTTACGTTTTTTACCTACCTCAGAGTCCTGTAGCAACAGGCAAGTGGTGAAGCAGCTGGTGCAGATATACTGGGAGCTGTAGTCACAACCCTGCCCAAGGGTGGAGCAGGACATAGGGTTGTCTTCTCACTGAACTAAAGCGGCAGTGGGGTTCAGCAGCCCCCTGACCAGCCTTTTTTAATGACTGCACTGCTCACCTCCTGGTCTGAGGAAGGGGCCAGCAAAGGTGCTCTAAAAACTGTCTGCTTTATCTAACTTAGCATTGGCCTGCTTACCATGGCAGGCAGAGATCCTACCCTGCAGTCAAAACACAAAAAAATGTACAAAAACTTTTACAAAGATGATCCCACTCACCATTGGTACGTGGAATGTGTGAACACTTATGGACAACACAAAATCCAGTAGACCTGAAAGACAAACAGCTCTTGTTGTGAGAGAACTCAGCAGATATCACAATGAAATAGCAACCCTGAATGAAACAAGGCTGGCTAATGAAGGCCAGCTTACCAAAGTTGGAGCTGGATACACGTTTTTCTGAAATTACAATGACTAGTTTTACTGATCTCTTCCCACCCTCCCACCTTTTTTTAATTCATTAAATTAAAAAAAGGAAAAGGAAATAGGTTGTCCTGTGACAATCACAGAGGAGTCTCTGTCTTAGTCATTGCTGGCAAGATTTTTCCAGAGTCCACCTAAATCCTTCACTTGTAAGACAATCATCTACTTGAGAGCTAATGTGGCTTCAGAAAGGGCTAAGGAATGGTCAATATGGTGTTTGCTGCCTGACAACTCCAGGAGAAATGCCAGGAGCAGAACAGAGCTCTATACACAATGTTTGTCAATCTGACCAAGGCTTTGATACTGCCAGTCATGAGGGTTTGTGGAAGATCATGGCAAAATTTGGTTGCCCAGAGAAGTTCTTCAGTATTGTATGCCAGTTGGCATGTTTTGACCATGATGGCATGCATGCTTGGGTCCTAGATAATGGATGGTGTTCTTGGGCTTTCCCAGTCACCAGTGGAGTGAAACAGGGCTATATGATTGCTCCCATGCTTTTTAGCATGATGTTTTCAGCAATGTTGTCAGACATCTTCAATGAAGACAAAAATGGCATCAAGGTCAGCTACTGCACTGGCAGTAAATTATTTAACTTGAAAAGTGGAGGAGGAGTTGGTACGAGACTTTTTGTTCACAAATGGTTCTGAACTCAATGCAGTCTCTGAGGCTGAGATGCAACAGAGTATGGATCAATTCTTTGCCGCTTGTACTGGTTTTTGCTCTGATAATCAACACCAAGAAAACACCGGTTTTTCCAGTAACCAACACCACATCCATATATGGAACCATCAGTTACATCAAATGGAGAGATTTTGAATGCTGTGAATAAATTCCCTTACCTTGGCAGTATAATTTCCAGGGATGTACACCTAGATGATGAGGTTGGCTCATGAATTGCCAAAGCTAGCTCAGTGTTTGGGAGGCTCCAAAGGAAAGTATGGGAGAGGAGGGATATTAGGCTGCCTACCAAACTGAAGGTCTACAGAATTGTTATGCTGACTTCATTATTGCATGCCTATGAAACCTGGACAGTCTACCAGTGCCATGGCAGGAAACTGAATCTCTTCCATTTGAATTATCTTAAGAAGATTCTGAAGATCACCTGGCAAAATAAGGTACCAGATATTAAGGTCCTTTCTCAATCTGAACTGCCAAATATTCAAACTCTACTGCAGAGAGCACAACTCTAATGGACTGCCCACATTGTTTTAATGCCAAATGTCCATTTGCTTAAAATACTATTTTACAGAGGCAAGAGTTCACACTGAAGTCAGAAGAAGTGATACAAGGACACTCTCAAGGTCTACCTGGAGAACTTTGGAATTAATTGTGAGACATGGGAGACACTGGCACAGGACCATCTAGTATGGTGTGCCCACATCAAAGAAGGCACTGTGCTCTATGAGCAAACCAAAATTGCAGTAGCTCAAAAGAAATGTGAGATGCTCAAATTTAGAGACATCCTCCACTCTAAATGTTCATATAAACTATTCATGCCCAACCTGTGTTAGAGCCTTCCAAGCTCATATTGGTCTGATTAGCCACAGTCAAACAGACATACCGTACCTTGACCCTGCCATATTGATGTCATTTTGATCCTCTTTAAGCACTAAGCACAACAACCAACCAACCATTTGTTTAATCACTCATTCATTCATTGCTTACTTACTTATTTGTTGATCTATTTATTTATTTACTTATTCAATCATTCATTTGTTTATTCATTCCTTCATTTATTTATTTAATTTTGGCCACAGCAACACATGAAACCATCTACTAAGGTGTGCAAGGGTTGTAATTTACTCTAGTGGAGGTAGCACCAATCCTTAAAGTATGAAGTCAGTATATACATGCCCAATGATTGTGAAATGTCTACAACTTGTAGTTCTGGAGCTGATCATTCTTAGATGTGTCTTTCTGCTGAAATTGGGGAAAAAATATGCCATATGGTCATATTATTTTAAAATTTGAGTAGTTGCTCCTTCCAAATCAAGTCTCTTTGATCTTGGCAGATAGGTAGTCTTGTTGAGGATAATCTGTTGGCCAAGTCTGAAGTCCTAAGGCACAGCCAATTCAAGTTATCAGAGCTTAAATAAAGGGGGGGGGGATGGAAGAGGGGAAGGGAAGGAAGGGGAGGGAAAGAGAGGGGTAGAACCATTTCAAGCAATTAGAATATGCCCTGTGAAGTTTAAAGAATCCAAGATGGCCAAAGAGATTTTTTTTTAATTAAGAAAAACAAAAAGCAAGGTCCCAAAGCCCTGGGCAACAACAGCCTTCTTTCTAAACTAGCAGGAACAAAGGGCTCTGTGAGCGGGAAGGTATTTAGTTGTATTCACTCCAATAGGCTTGCCACTAGCAAGGGCTTTTAAACACCCTATTGTGGCATTGTTCCTAAAACTGCATATTTTAGAGAAAGAATGTGGAACAATTACAGAAGGACCTATTTGGTTCCTGGGCCTTATTTGAAGAGAAAATAATAATGGGGACAAAACAGCCATTTCCTGTGCTTTAAAGACATCTATTTAAAGTGCCATAGGTGTATCTTTGACAGTTTTTTTTAACCCCATGAAACACCACCTCCCAACAGGATGATGGAGGAGGTGTTTCATTATTTGCTGGAAGCCTGGAGTTACTGTAAAATGAATGAATTTTTTTTTTGTGGAAGCCAGTCAAATATGTTTTACATTAATTTGTAAGATAAAAATAGCTATGTTAGCCCTTGGATATTTATAAGTATGAAATGTAGAATAATTTATCTTGAATGAATGTTACAAGGAGTAGAGGACAAAGCAGCTACCCATTAAAAAAAAAAAAGCCTTTTCACTTTAATGTCAATAGGCTAATGACATAAAAATGTTATTAAATGATTGATGGCAATATAAAAGGAAAAAATGGCGGATTTGTTGTATATTTTGTACATATGATCAGATCTCTACAGTATGGACTAAGTGGATACAGGAGGGGAAGAAACATGGCATCACTGAAAGAACACTCTTTGCCAAGGCTATCTTATCTCCATGTACCCTTGATCTCCTTCCCTCTCATCTTCTTCAACAGATTGCTCTTACTGTGATCCCCATACTCTCCTAATTTTCTTCCCTAGTGCTTACAAACATACCCAAGTATCCCTACCCCCCCCCAAAAAAAACCCTCACTAGGTCCTATTGTGCCTGCTAGCTATCTTTCCTCCTCTCCACTAAATTCATTGAAAATACTGCCCACATGTCCTCTCTTCTCACTCTTCTAAACCTTTGGTAATCTGGTTTCTATTCTCATCATTTAACTGAGCCTGCCATACCTGGCATGTGATGAAACCATGCTGATGCTTTGTAATCACTGATTATTTTCCTAGTTTACTTATCATTCTTTTATTATTCCTATTCTAGTCCATTTCAAGTACCTTGGGGGAGAATCCCCTGAAGAAACAAACCCCAATCTATAATATTAAAAGCAATTGGGTTTTATTATAGGTGTACTTTTCCTCACACGGTGAAGGTGCTTAATTTGAGATACCTGAGAAGGGGTAGGAGCTGGCATGAAAGATCAAAGATAACAAAGACAAAAGGGTACATGTGAATCTCCAGACGGGCAGGATACATTCATGACTTAGCCAGAAGGAGAGTCTGGGTCCTCAGTTGGAGGAACATAGGGATGGCTGATTATGTGAGAGGTGTCTTCTGGATTGGACACACAGGTTATTCCAGGCTCTCGTCATTCTTTCTCATTTGGGGTGTTGGGTACATCTGGGTTAGCCTCCTAAAACAGGACAAATCGATGATTTGGAATAGAATCCGATGCTTTTAGGGAAGGGCAACATCTTTCTTCAGCATGTCTGATTCACTTCCTCCCCCTTTTGGATAGGAAGGTAGGTGCCAATAAGCAAGGATGCATGGGGGATAGGAGTCTCTAAAATGGAAGGTTCACAACTGAAAGCAGGTGAGAAAAAGGGCTGCTGCTAGGGAGGGCACACGTTGCCTATGGCAAGAATGGCTATGTTGTCCCAAACCAGAGGTTTTTCAGGCAATCACAAATACATTCCAGAATTTTTCCAGGATTCAGTCAACCTCACTGATCCTACTCTCTTCTCTTTTCCTGAAAAATGGGACATTTGATCACAGAATCATAAGAAAAGATCTGAAATGTCATCATATCCAACCATCTCATTTTACAGATGAGAAAGCTTAATCTGAAAAAGATGAAGTAACTTTCCTATAACCAAACATGTGGTAATTAGCGAGCCAACTTCTAATCAAGATCTTCTAATTCCAAAGCTAGCACTCTGCCTGCTACATATCAGTCCTGGGTGATCTCTTGTATTCTTCAAAGTCTCTCAAAGAACACTGTCAGAGGCTTACCAATCCCATCTGCCAATTCTTTCAGTGCCCTGGGATGTAATCCTTCTGAGCTCAGTTCTTAGAGGCTTAGCTAGCTGTATATAAGCTCTGGCAAGAGCTGCCAAGCTAAGAAGTCTTTGGGAAAGGCTTCAATGACAGACTGCATCTGTCCTGAGCCCCCAGACTTACTAAGTACATAAGGGCTCATCACCAGCAAGCTGGCTACTTAGGTAATGAAGTTTTTCACCATGGGGACCTATGACAGACAAAAATACAAGATGCCTCTCAGTCCTTTGGGGTCCTCATCTGATTCTACAGTTATGGAGGTGGGGTGACCAGGGAAAAAAATGGGTTGTAGATGGATCAGAATCACACAATTTTTTTCATGTTAAATATATTTCCACATTAGTCATGTTATGAAAGAAGAATCAGAACAAAGGGGAAAAACCATGAGAAAGAAAAAACAAAAAACAACAACAGAAAAAAAGAGCAAGTTGTATGCTTCAATCTGCATTCAGACTCCGTAGTTCTTTCTCTGGATGTGGATAGCATTTTCTATCATGGGTCTTTTGGAATTTAGGGTTTTGGAATTGTCTTAGATCCTTGCATTACTCAAAAGAGCTAAGTTTAACAAAGTTGGTCATTGAACAATGTTGCTGTTACAGTGTTCTCCTGGTTCTGCTCACTTCATTCAGCATCAGTTCATGCAAATCTTTCCAGGTTTTTCTGAAGTCGCCTGCTCACCATTTCTTATGGAACAATAGTATTCCATTACATTCATATACCACAATTTGTTCAGCCATTCCCCAATTGATGAGCATCCCCTCAATTTCCAATCCTTTGCTATCACAAAAAGAGCTGCTATAAATATTTTTGTACATGTAGGTCCTTTTCCCTTTTTTATGATTTCTTTGGGATGCAGACCTAGTAGTAGTATTTCTAGATCAAAGGGTATACACAGTTTTATGGCCCTTTGGACATAGTTCCAAATTGTTCTCCAGAATGATTGGATAAATTCACAACTCCACTAAAGATGCATTAGCATATCAATTTCCCCACATCTTCTCCTACATTTATCATTTTCCTGTTTTGTCATGTTAGCCAATCTGGTAGGTATGATGAGAATCACACAAGTTTTAAACCATCATCATTACCACCTGCCCTCATATTCATGCCTCTCTTTTAATACACTTAATATGTTTGATGCTAGTGAGGTTACCCTCTGCAAACTGTGAATTTGGTGAAATTTGTCTTTGGTCTTCCTTATGTCCTAGGTTCAAAATAAAAAGAGGAGTGGGGGTAAAAGGAGAAGGAAGAGGGGTATGTAAGAAGTTCTTAAGTGATATAGTAGAAGGAAAGCTTCTGATTAACTCATTCATACCAAGGTATTAGAGACTTCCCAGGAATTTGAATTTTAAAAGGTGACCGTCTTCCTCTTCCCTCCCCACAATTTGTAACCCAAAAGAATTAATGTCTAATGGAGACATTTCAAGCACTATGTGTGAGTATGAGAGTTTGTGGCCAGGAAGTCTTTCTGGTGCCCCTCAAATCCTGCTACAAAGGGATCTGGCTCATCTCCTTACTTGTTAGGTCAGCCCTGAATCCAGGAGCAAATCATGCTAATATGAAAGAGCAGGGCACAATCACAGACAGTGCGTGCAACAGCACAAATCTGGGGTTCAAGAGACCTGTGTTCTAGTCACAGAATCTGAGACTTGGGAGGGACTCAGTGGCCATCTTGTCCAAACCCTACCCAAAAAGAATTCACACCAGAACGTACCTGACAAGTAATTGTCCAAAAGTTGTCTGACCTCTCCTTTGAGGCCTCTAAGACCAGGAAACTCAACCCCTCTCAGGGTTTACTTCGGGACAGCTTTAATACTTAGTTAAAGGGGCAGCTACATGGTGCAGTGGATAGAGCTTCAGCCCTGGAGTCAAGAGGACCTGAGTTCAAATGTGACCTCAGACACTTGATGCTTATTAGCTCTGTGACCCTGGGTGAGTTGTTTAACCCTGATTGCCTCACCCAAAAAATAAATTAAAAAAAATTTTTTTTAAATGGGCAAGTCACTCAACCCTGATTGCCTCTCCCCCCCAAAAAATACTTAAGGAAGAGAGGGAGGGAGAGAAAGAGGGATGGAGAAAGGAAGGAAGAAAGAAGGAAAGGAAGGAGGGAGGAAAGAAGAAAGGAAGGAAAGGAAAGAAGTATTTATTTAGCACCTACTATGTGCCAGGCATTGTGCTAAGTGTTACAAATATTATCTCATTTGATCTTCACAACAACCCTGCAAGATGAATGCTATTAATATCCCCATTTTACAGTTGAGGAAACTGAGGTAAAAAGAGATTAATTGACTTGTCCAAGTTCACACAGCTAGTAAGTGTCTAACGACAAATTTGAGCTTAGATTTTCCTGACTCTAGGCCCAGTGCTCCCTCCATTAAACCATTTCTTTTTATGACACCAGGTCTAAACTGGCCTCTCTAACTTCTATCCATGGCTCTTGGTCCTGCCCAAGATGAATCTCTCCTTCACATGACAGCCCTTCAAGACTTGAATAAATAAAGCTATCACTCCCACCTTCCCTCCCACCCCCAGGCCTCAGTCTTCTTTTGTCTAGGCTAGACATACCCAGTTCTTTCAACCAGTCCTCATATGACATGGATTCAATGCCCCTTAGTTCTGTCACTGCCGTCAACAAGCTGTGTGACCTTGGCTACATCCCTTCCCCTTTCTGTTCCTCTGTTTCCTTCTCTGTAAAACGAGAGGTTTAGATTAGATGATCTCTAAGGCTCTATTCAGATCCAACATTCTATGTTCTAAGGAGAATAACCAATACGTTTCCATATTTAAACAGCTGCATGGGCCCAATGAAAGGCATTCTGTTTTGAAACAGTAGTGCTTTTTAAGTAATTTTCTGTTCCCCTTCCTCATGTTTTTGTTTCAAGTGGTATTTGAAAGAAAAACAAAGACTTTGTTTGACAGTGTTGCTACTGTTTTCTATAAGGCATTGTGGGATAGTGGAGAGAGCTCTGGGCTTACAATCCGAAGACCTGGGCTCCATTTCAATTTGGCCCTTTTCTAGCTGAGTGACCTGTGGCTTCACCTCCCTAAGTCTCAGTTTCCTCTGATGTAAAATGAGGGAATTATACTAGATGATCTCCAAACTCCCTCCCAGTTCTAAAATGTGTCCCAAAGTGGAATGCAAAAGTGAAGATTTTCATCCTATTTGTGTCGTCTCCCCTGTTAACAGTGTGTTGTCTTCTCTTGTTAGAATGTGAACAGGGTCTGTCTTACTGTTCTATTTATACCCTTAGCACTTAGTATAGTGCTTTGTAAAATATCAAGCACTTGATAAAAGCTTATTCATGTCCTGTGACCACAAATCACCACCTGTCTGATTTGTTTTGTCTTATATAAATGATAAAGGCAGCTAGGTGGCGCAGTAGATAGGATGCCAAGCCTGGAGTCAGGAGGACTGGAGTTCAAATTTGACCTCAGACACTTACTAGCTGTGTGACCCTGGGCAAGTCACTTAATCCTGTTTGCCTCAATTTCCTCATCTGTAAAATGAGCTAGAGAAGGAAATGGCAAACCACTCCAGTAAACTTTTACAGGGTTGTTGTTTTTTTTAACCTACCAAATCAAAAAGTGTTTTTTTATGGTCAATAAACAATAAGCACAGTGGGATCTTGTATGCTCTTCATCTTTCAGTCAATGGTGTATTAAAGGAAGACCCCCAGTATCTTTGCCAAGAAAATCCCAAATGGGATCATGAAGAGTCAGACATGACTGAAAATGATTAAACAACAACAAATATAAATGATAAAGGGGTGGAAACTGTGTGTACCAGATTTGCTGTCTTCTCGAGGTTAAGAAAAGCTATAAAAAAAAAAGAATAATTATACTTATTGCTGCTCTTTATGACTTGGTGTCTTCCCACAGGTTCAATGGTATCCATAAATCAATGGACATTTGTTAGCACTTACTTTATGACAGGCGCTGTGCCAATTGCTGATAGAGAGAGAAATGTGGTCCAGTCTGGCACTGTGAGTGTACTTCAACAATGGGCACCTGCAGTGAAATCCTACCTCTGGTGCTAGCTGTGTGACCATAGCTGAGTCACTTAACTTCTCAGTTTCCACATCTGTAAAACTGAGATAATGATGCCCACAGTGTCTAGCCCTACCTCCCTTATCTTGTATTTCTGGAGCTGATTTTTTTGGAACCAGTGTAAGGGATTATATATATCCTTTCAATGTTGTGAGGCTCAAATATCATCACATATGTAAAACACATTACAAACTACATATAAAATAAAATATAAGTGTCTGTTATTATTATTACCTTTAGCAATTAAGCTTGGATCATAGGAGTGGAGCTTTAGAGCTGGAATGAAGGAATCTATTTAAAACCATCATAGTACATATGGGGAAGCGGGGACCAGAGAGATAAAATGATTTAACCAAAATCAATCAAGCAGTAAATAGCAGAGCCATGATTTGAACCTGGGGATAAATCCAAATCTAGTGTTCTTGTCACTACATCATGATCACTTTTTCCGATAGTGTCTTGTGTCCTATTGATGCCAGTGTCCAGATTTTACATCAGTTTTTCAGCTGACATGATAAGATACTTTACTTAAAATCTCAAATGGATTGGTGACCTTATTGACATGAAAAGTCTCTTCACTGATGCAACCTCTCCATGCCTGCCCATCATATCTGACTCTTGTTGATGTCTTCTCCTGACTTCCTAATGGGTCTACCCAATGTGTTGTGGATGTTCCTTGCTTTCTTTCATTTTATGCCCCACCTGATATTCATAAGCAGAGGTTCATTGAACAAGATTTGTTGTTGTTCAGTTGTTTCTGCCTCTTTCTGATCCCATTTGAGGTTTTCTTGGCAGAGATACTGGAGTGGTTTGCCATTTCCTTCTCCAGTTCATTTTCCAGATGGAAAAACGGAGGCAAAGAGGGTTAAGTGACTTAACCAGGGTCACATAGCTAGTAAGTGCGTGAGGCCAAATTTGAACTCAGGAAGATGAGGCTTCCTGACTCTAGTCCTGGAACTCTGTCTACCTAGCTGTCCACATTTTTCAAGGAATTATATATAATTTTGGTGGATGGGGGATACTTTGTTGAAAGAGAACTTTTACAGGGTTGTTGTTTTTTTGACCTACCAATCAAGTGTTTTTACGATCAATCAGTGATGAGCACAGTGAGATCTTGTATGCTCTTCATCTTTCAGTCAATGGTGTGTTAAAGAAAGACCCCAGGCCCATAAAGGGACCCTAAATGAAACAGAGTCCAATAACAGATTACAAAAGCCTTTATCGTTTGAGAAGAAGAACTTGCAAGAGAGCAGAGAGGGAGAAAGTTATCAGCTGCTTAAAGGGGTAGAAAAGGGTGCAATATTAATAGCTTCTAGAGGCTTTCAGGTGGGCAGTGGGGGCTAAGGGAGGAGACATCTGTAGATACAGTAAGCCAGGGCACAGGATGTTTAGAAAGTCCCAAGCAAGGTCTCGAGTCTGCAGCTGCTGCTCAAGGTTGCCCTTGAGCTAGTCAAGGCTGATTCTGTGGCTTCCTGCAGCTCCAGACATCTCCAAATTCATCTAGAGTTCACTCACAAAGGATCACTAATATGTCAAGTAGTTCTGAGCCTCAGAAATCCTTCTGATTGTCTGGTTGTTGTGTGTAACTCCATTGTCCTCTCCTCTGTGAAGAAGGGAAGTTCTGACATGGAGTATCGTCATTACAGAGCCCATGTTCACAGGTGTAATGGTAAAGATGTGGTCTAATGAAGAAAGTTTATTACAAAAGTTTGCCTTTTCCCTGTAAGGAACTAAGGATGCCTTTAATGTGTGTGTATGTATGTATGTATGCATATGCGTTTTTTATCCCTTGTTGTTGCTATTCAGTTGTTTTCAGTCACATCCAACTCTTTGTGACCCCATTTGGGTCTTTCTTGGCAAAGAGGTTTACCATTTCCTTCTCCAGCACATTTTACAGATGAGAAGACTGAAGCAAACAGGGTTAAGTGACTTGTGCAGTGTCATACAGCTAGTAAATGTCTGAAACCAGA
The DNA here is from genome assembly GCF_900497805.2 of Vombatus ursinus. Taxonomy (NCBI): domain Eukaryota; kingdom Metazoa; phylum Chordata; class Mammalia; order Diprotodontia; family Vombatidae; genus Vombatus; species Vombatus ursinus. The sequence goes on along the minus strand of NW_020954556.1, from coordinate 3,893,022 downwards.
TTTGAACTCATGAAAATATCTTCCTGACTTTGGGCCCTGCACTTTATCCACTGCACCACCTAGCTGCCCAGTTATATGGGACTCTCCTCATTCATGCAGATGAATGCCCTGCATAAGCATGAGGGGCAGGGTGAAATTAATGACAGCCAGAGAGAAGAAAGATTCAGTCTCTCTGCTCTCTTTAGTCTGTCTCTTCAGGCTCTTCTGGCTTCCAGCTTCAAGAAGAAGATGAACAATGCCAACCCTACTTCAGGTTGATGAAAGGAGAAAATGACTGAGACGAAGTTAACATGAAAGGAACTGGCCTAGACTGAAAGCTAAGGGGATACCCATCATTTAGGGAATGGCTGAACAAATTACGTTATATGAATGTGATGGAACAACATGAGAAAGAGATGGAAGGGATCATTTCAAAGAAACCAGGGAAGATTTCTATGAACTGATGCAGAATGAAGTGAGAAGAACCAGGAGAATAATGTATAGAATAATAACAACATTGTGAAGACAAACTCTGAAAGACTAAAGAACCCTGACCAATGCTTTGACAAGTCATGATTCCACAAGACCAGGGAAAAAAAGTGGTACCTACTTCCTGATGTAGAAGTGATGGACTGAAGATGCAGAATGAGATATTTTTACATAGGCAGTGTGGGAATTTGTTTTACTTAACTGAATATTTCTTATAAGGTTTTTGTTTTTCTTTACTTTTCTCAATACAGGAGAGGTAAGGAAAGAAATTAAATGCTTGTTAATTGAAAAAATAAAAATAATTTGTAATAAGAAGTAACAGACATTATTTTTGATGCTGAAATTAGACATCTCTCAATAACTTGAGACTTAGAGTCTGACTGGCCTTTGAATGAGCAGGAGAGTTGTTCAAGTGTTTAATTTAGAGACTTTATATGTATATCAAGGGCACCTGCCTGCAAACGGCATATTTTAGGAAAACGTTTTAAATATCTAAAAAGAATGCTGTAATTTGGAGATGATGGGACAAATATATGGGAAATCATGGTTCAGAAAGAAGGAATAGGAGAGACTTTAGTACTTTCAGATTACACTGAAGACTCATGCTTTTATATCATAAACATTTTCTTTGAGAAAAGAATTAGTATGTACTAAACATGGCAAGCACAAAATAATGCCACATGTAATGGAATAGATTACATTTTAACAAACAGGAAAAGACTTATTATTGTAGTGGTAGTTTTACCTCAACCAGTGGTCTGTGAATAATCAGATCATTTACTCATCAGAGCTAAGCTCAGAATTAATAAAAAGTAAGAAAACTAGTCATAAGAAAATGATATGGTATGTATTTGAAACAATAATTCATAATTATTTAAACAAGTAATTGATGATAAAAATGGGAAATGGACATTCAATGACATCAACAATTACAATAATATTAAACAAACATTTGAATAAAAGTAAATTAATTTCCACAACATGAAAACCTAAAGATCCTACAAAGCAGTTTTGTCGGCCAATATCTGAATTATTTGCCAAATGGAGATAGATGGCTGCCAGAGGCAATGCAGGATTAGACTACAAACTCATTTATAAAATCTTACTAAGAAGAATGATGGATGATTATGAGTAGCATCATTTCATAAAGAAGAAACAGTTGAGGGAACTGTTAAAGAAATTCTGATAAGACATCTAACCAAGCAAAATCATCCCAAAAGCATTTAAGGGAGAAAATAGAAGGAGAACAAACAGAAGAAAAAATGGAAAAGATCTGCAGAAAGCATTATAACAAATCATTTTCTCCATCAAGGATAATAAAAACACACACTTGGACTCTAACATTCTAGTTCTAGCTGGGCTTATAAAAGAGGTAGAAACTGCACAAAAGGGAGCAAAGATGCTAAACCTCCAGAATGGACCAAGTGCATATAGAGATTCCATGTCCTTGAGGCAAAACAATTGTGAGGGAATTGAGAGATTAAAATATAAGGTGTCTAAAGGAGAAGGTTCCAGAAACGTGGGGAAACTTTTCAGATTTACTAATACCTCAAAAAAGGGAGAGGACCTGAGAAAACAACAACAATAACTATACACTTATATGCTTACTTCCATCTACTAAAAAATATTTGAGTCATCTACATGCAGGATATGGATAAGAGTTTCATTGCATGAGTAAATGCGGTTGGGCTAAAATCTCTGATGGAGAAAACTTCAAAACGATGAGATTACTGATCCATTATAGTTTTTAAAGTACTTTCACATATGTCATCTCATTTGATCCTTACAACAATTCCTGTGAAAAACTCCATGTGACCTTGAGGGAAAGAGCCTCTTTGAGCCTCAGTTTCCTTAGTTATAGAATAAGGTGATTAGACCATCTTCCAAGTCTCAAATTCCTTAAAAAAGCAGAAAGCATAAGTGATAAATATTAAATCTCTCAGTTTACAAATGAGGAAACTGAGGTTCAAAAAGATTGTCAGGAAAATGTTCATTAGACCACTGAGCTCTATACAGATATGAGCATTTAAGGGACACTCATGGTATAATGATATGCCATGGCAGCAATGCTAGATTTGAAGTTGGAGAACATGGTTCAAGGTTCATGGCTTCATGAATCATGGTTTCAAAGTCTGATTTACCATTTGTGAATGTGACTCTCTAGGCCTCAGTTTCCTTCTCTGAAATTAGGGTAATAATGTCTATTCCACCAACTTTACCGAGTTGTTGTAAAGGTCTTTGAGATAATTTTTTGATAACTTTGAGTATTTTATAAACTCTTTGTATGCATGATTTCATCAGCATGGGTTACTTCTTCCATGAGTGAAGGTAACTATCTTTCCTTATCTTAGTAGACAGTCTTTATAAGTTGACGTAGTTAAAAAAATTCATCCCCTGGTGTCTAGTACTCTTGTGATTAGTGTTTTTACCCTAAATTAGGCTGGTCCTTAGACAACAGATACATGCTCTATCCCGAGGTCCAGACTAGAAGCTCCTACACATTGGGAGGGCCTGACAGAGTTTGTACTCCCTTGGCAGAGTCTCCAAACACCCAGGGTCACCTCCATGTCAAGACAGGGTACCAGAGAAAGGCTCTAGTGAGAGATAATAATTACTAACAATTGTTCACATGTACATAATACTTTCAGGAGGGACAGGTAGGTGGCACAGTGGATAAAGCTCCAGGCCAGGAGTTGGGAAAACAAGTTCGAATCTGACTTCAGACATTTAATAACTGTGTGACCCTGGGAAAGTCACTGAACCCTGTTTGTCTCAGTTTCCTCGTTTGTAAAATGAAATGGAGAAGGAAATGGCAAACCACTCTAGTATCTTTGACAAGAAAACCCCAAATTGAGTCGTGAAGAGTTGGATACAACTGAACAGTAACATAGTACTTTCAGGTTCAAAAAGCCCTTTCTTCACAACAGTCCTGTAAAGTAGGTAGTGTGAGGTTCTTATCCCCATTTTGAAGATAAGAAAACTGAGGAATAGTGAAATTTGGTGACATGTCCAATATTGCATGGCTCAGAAGCAGCAGGGGTAGATATTATTGCATTCCTTGTCATTGCAGTCTTAGGGCCTAGTACCTGTTTGATAAATGCTTATTGATTGATGAATGGACTAAAATTCTGGTTTTCTAAGTCCCACTTTAGTACTTGCTTTGATGCTTTGAAATTATATACCAGGCACTGGGCAACTCTAGAATTCCTTGAATGTATTTAACCTCTAAGGTGAAATATTTGAATTTAAGAAGTATAATAAACAGAAATTCACACTAAAGTGAATGAATAGTAATGGCAAGAATTTGAAAAAAAAAACTTTTCTACTTGTATTCAACTCACAACATAGCGTTTCTAATCGTACTGTTGCATTAGTCATATTTTGCAGGAGTTCTAGTGAGCTAAGACCCCCAGGCACATTTGGAAAATGGTCCTTTTTAACCATTATGCAGGTACGCAGTTGAGGAAAGAAGTGAGCCCAAAGCACTAAGTATGTGAGAAGAACTATAACATGAAAATACTTGGGATGGTGTTGAAGTCTATGTGTGAGGGATTTAAGAAAGAGAAGAAATTATATGTAAAGTTTTCAGAAACTTCTTTCTCTCAAACTAGTGTTTATTACAGCTGTCCCCACAATAGCCTATGCTTATTCATTAATAACCATTTAATTTAATTCAAATTTTTAAAAAATATATTTTAAGCATCTCCCAATACAAGGCATTATATTAGGTGCTAGAGACAGACAAAAATTAAATAGATCTTTCCCTACAGGAGTTTGCATTGTACTGAGAGAAGAAGTGATACACCATGTGTCCAGGTAAGCAATTACAAAGTATCTGCAAGTTAATATAAATCATCTTTTAAAAGTAGAGGTCACTAATAACCTGGAGATGGTAAAGAAAGGCTTCCTGCAGGAAGCAGCTCTTGGACTTTGCTTGAAGAAAACTAGCGATTCTAAGACAAAAGGAGAGTTGGAGAGGGAGTGCAGTACAAATATGGGGGACCAGCTGTACAAAGATGTGAAGGACAGAGATGGAATGTCATGTAAAAGGGATAGCTAGCAAGTCATTTTGCCTGTAAAAGAGAGCAATGTGAAATAAAGCTGGAAAGGTAGGTGGGAACCAGATTCTGGAAGACTTTCAATGTTAGGCTGAGGACTTTGCATTTCATCCTAGCGATAATATTGTTGTTGTTGTTTATCCTTCATTTTCAAAAAGGACCAATAACATCATGGAGTGATGTCTTGACTTGCAAGTGAATTGGATTTTAGTGAGGGAGAGCTGTGCAAAGTCGTCAGCCTCCCTCTCTCTTCTAGAGTCATTGATGTCCAGTAGGAAGAGAAAAGTCAAGACCACGGTGATGGCCAGGGAGTGCAGTGGATCACCTTGGTGCCTTTAATGTCTGACCAAAAACCCTAAACATTCCCATTGGAACAAATTGTTCTCACCTACCCATTCTGCCTGGCAGAAGTCTTCACATGCTTGGGATAGACATCCCCCTAATTCAGCAGTGGATTTGAGGACTATCAGTTACCCTCAATCTGGTTTAGCTTATGCCGAGACGGTTTTACCAAAGTGTGGCCACTGTGCATGCTACCACTTCTTGCAGCCACGGATGAGAGTTGGGTGACAGGTGGACACCAAAGGTAGATGAACAGCCCTGAAAAGGGTTCGGCAAGTCTTCACACCAGAGGTGCTAGTTCTCCCTGAAAACCCCATGCACAATAGGAAGACATCAAACATCTTTCAGTAGGGAAGTGACATGATCAGATATGTGAAGAATGGATGAGAAAGGGGAGAGACTTGAGTCAAGAACAATTGGTGGTTATTGTTGTAGTTTTAGAGAAGAAATATGCCTTAGCAGGCCAGTCAGCCAGTGAGGGCACTAGTTGGAATTGAGGAAAACACTGTGAGTCAGGCACTAAATTCACTGAAGAAGGAAAGAAAATGTCCTTGGGGGCTATTTATTACAGCTACCAGAATCTTGCTTTGGTGATTTGTATTAAATGAACCTCAAAAGAAGAGAGGTCACTGACTCATAGTGGTAGAGGGAGAGTCTGAAAGGGGTCATGGGGAACTTGGGTCTTTCCTCCCATGACCATTGAGTTGGACATATAGAAAGTGAAACCAATATTAAAAAAAGTGGCCAGGGATGCAATGAATATCAATAGGAAGGAATCGGAGTCTTAGTGAAGGAGATGGAGGGAGTGAAGAAAGGAAAAGTTTTAAGATAAAAGCAAGTTTCTTTACTATGGAGCAGGCATTCCAGAGAGTACAATGGAATGAGTGGGTAGTAATAATAATAATAATAATAGCTAATATTTATATAGAGCTTACTATGTGCCAGGTACTATGCTAAGTACTTTACAATTATTATCTCATTGGATCCTCACAACAACCCTGGGAGGTAGATGCTCTTATTATCCTCATTTTACAGACAAGGAAACTGAGACAAATGGAATTTAAGTGACTTTTCCAGGCTCACAAAGGTAGTAAGTGTTTGAGGCTGGATTTGAACTCAGGTTTTCCCAACTCCAGGCCCAGTGCTCTATCCACTATACCATCTAGCAGAATCTAGAGTGGGATTTTGGGGGGGAAGAGGGCAGAGCTGATTGAGGGAAATAGGATTTGTCTCTAACCCTAACCCTAATTGAAAATGTCTCCTCACTTTGATAAAATAAAGTGCTTTAGTGATGATGAGTAAGAGGACTAGCCCCACTGGCTGATGGCACAAAGCAAAGGATGAGAAACCCTTGGCAACTGGACCTTCTTTTTTCCTTCCCCAAACACTTTCTCTCTTCTTACTGCCAAAGCAGTTTTATGATCAGGTGCTGAGGCTAGGAATCAGCAAGCAGCCAGAACACATCGACTTAGACACATAAAAATAGCATGATGGATGGGGAGAGCATGGCGTAAATAACAAAAAAAAATATTAAAAATTAAACAAACAAAACAAAAAAACACCATGATGTCAATGGATGATTGTTTGTTTCTAATCAGAATGTTTTTCAAACTTTTCGAGCTGGTGTGACTGGAATAATAGGAACAAGCAGAAGGAATATTTGAGACAGTGTCATCTCCCTCTGAAAAAGTTAGCCAAGCTTGTTTTTTGTTTTTTTTTTTTTGGGAAAGGCAGGAAGTGGTCAGAGGGGAGCCTCTTTGGAAAAATTGAGAAGCAGAGAAGATGAGGAAAACAGCCTTGCTGTCTCTTACTTGGTGAGAAATAGAGGAAGTCATTTTCACTTTTACAAGCCTTGGTTTCTTTGATTCCGTTCAATGGACGCTTATTAAGCACCTCCTAAGTGCAAGGCACCCTGCCGGGCAAATTATAGAGCCCTGTATCAATATCCACTGCTGATGCCATAGATATTTGCTTTTTGGAGCAGCCCCTACTGACCGACTTCTCTGCATCGTGCTCTATGTCCCCTCCCCAGAGGAATATATATCTTGCTACTCTTCATCCTAAGAAGAGAGGCCTCAGAGCTTCTTTCTCCTAGTTTGGTGGAGGGGAGCGTGTGTGTGTGTGTGTGGTGGAAGAGAAGGAATTCTATACCTTTCCTCATCACAGAACTTTACCGATAGCTACCCAGACTCATATGGCATGGACTGCCAAATTTCCACTGGATACAGTTGGGGAAATACCCTAATCTTTCATTCCTAGCTGGTTTAAAATTCCTATCATTAGACAGCAGTATGGGAAATTCTCTCTGGAAAGGTATAATTAAAATGTTGAAACACTTAACTACTCTGATCAATACAATGTCCAACCACAATTCCAGAGAATTCTTGATGGAACAGGCTCCCTGCTTCCTGGTAGGAGAGGTGATGAACTCAGAGTGCAGAATGAGACACAAATTTTTGGATGTGGCCAATGCTGGAATTTGTTTTACTTGACTACACATATTTGTTATGAGGGTTTTTGTTTTTTCTTTCTTTTTCAGTGGAAAGGGGTGAGGAGGGAGAGAAGATGGGTTTGCCTTAATTGAAAAACAATAAAAATAAGCTGGGGGGGTGGGAAGCCAGTTAAAATGCATTGCTCAGGAGGCTGTGTCGTTTCAGGGCCGTCCTGAGGGGTGTCAGACACCGGCAGAGAGCACATGCTCAGTTTGACCTTGGAACTCTGGGTGGGAGATTTCTCGGGAATCCTGGAATCTTCAGAGAACGTGGTACCCATCCCTCTCCCTTCCCCTGGGTTTTGTCTTGCTCCAGTGCACAAGCCCCACACTAGGTGTCACTCTTCTTTTGGGAGAGTTGTTGCTGCTCAGCTGGGATGCAAAATAGGTCCTGACCCATTCTCCATTTGGGAGCACCTTGAACCTGGATGGGACTTGGATGCTATGGGCAATCACTGTCAGCCGGAGGAAAAGCGGTCTCCCTAATCAAAAGGAGTGACCCAGAGATCCGGCTTTGCAGCTGGGGAGCAATCAGAGATAAGGAGGGAGCCTTTGACCTGGGTCTCTCAGCTGTTGCTCTTGCATCCAAAGATGCTACAGGGATCTCATCCCTTTTATGTGGCACAGCTGGCAAGAAGGGTTCAGTAGAAGAGAAGGACTGAGAACTCAGAACTGGCATTTTCAACCCCCCCCCCCCACTCCCTGGATACTTGTGCCAGGGAAGAGAAATGTCCAGTGAACTTAGAATAGTCCTATCCCAGCATGGATCTCTGCCTGGCACTTATACCTCTCTGGGACCTTGCCCTGGGGTCACCATTTCCTCATCTGCAAAATGGGGGGTTGGGGGGGATGGGGTTGGGCTAAATGGCCTCTAAAGGCCCCTCCAGCTTCAGATCCACAACACAATGACTGTCCACCCCTTCTCTCTGAGATTTACACTGTATATATCTTAATACATATAATTTTTTGTATGTTGACTACCCCCATTAGAATATGCATTGCTTGAGGCAGGAACCAAGTTTGCCTTTCTTGGTATTCCCTGCTGCTTAGTACAGTGCCTGGCATACAGTAAGGGTTTCATAAATGCTTGTTGACAGATTGATTGGTCGGCGGACTCACCCCATGAGAAAACACAGAAGCTAGGAGTTCCAAGATTGCTACCCTCTCCATTTCTCAGAGCCAAGGTTCTTTATCACTAGCTGGGAAATGTGAGAAAATATCTCAGATGTCCTTCTTTGGGACTGCCCATAAAGGTAAAAGTCCCTTTGCTCAATACTCCGAGAAATCCTCCCAAACTGTTTCATTGTAGTTGAATTTTATCCCAACAAATACAGGGCCAGAATTTATCTTCCCTCTCCCCTGTCTCCACCTCCAGTTTGTGGACCTAAGAGGATGAAACAGATCTGATACCCATCCTTTATGGAGGTAGGGAGGAAGGAAGAAAGGAAGGAAAGAAGGAAGGAAGGAAGGAAGAAAGGAAGGAAGGAAGGAGGGAAGGAAGGAAGGAGGGAGGGAAGGAGGTAGGGAAGGAGGGAAGGAAGGAAGAAAGAAAGAAAGAAAGGAAAGAAAGAAAGAAAGAAAGAAAGAAAGAAAGAAAGAAAGAAAGAAAGAAAGAAAGAAAGAAAGAGAAAGGGAAAGAAAAAGAAAGAAAGGTTTTGAAACCTGGAGGGGAAGTAGGGCCTCCTATAAACTATTCTCATCCTGAGGCCTCATCCTGGTGACCCTGGTTTCCTGAAAGCTATGCCAATAAAGTGAAATCTTTGGCAGATCCACCAACCTGGAAAGGATTCAAGTATCTGACTGGTAATGGGTTATGAATCTGTTATCTCAGGCATAGACTAGCTATGTGCAGAGGCTCAGCACAGTGTCTTGTATATAGTAAGCCCTTAATAAAATTTTATTGAATTGAATTGTTGAATCACCAGAAAGTTGGTTACCAGGTGATATTTGGGAGCCCCCATTAAAATGGTTTACTAAGGCATCTGTGTCCTAGGTTGGTCCTATGTAGATGAAACCACAGGTCTTTAAATTATTGAAGGGGAAAGAGGGAGGTTATCTCATACAAACCATAAATACCTTTTCTCCTTTTAGAGCTTTGAACCTTTCTCGTGTTGTTTTCTCTGTTATTTCTTGAAATGTTTGATGCAGAAAAGGATGTGGGGGTTGAAATATAACCCTACTTTATGGCAGGCCCCAAGAAGTATAAATAGCAGTGTCATTGTCCACTTTTCCTAAAATCCACCAACCAACACATCAGTCAGCTAGCATCTCTGGTGTGAGGGCTTGCCACGCCCTTTTCGGGACTTCTCATCCACCTTTGGCATCCACCTGATTCCCCCAACTCTCACCTGCAGCCGTAGCATACACAGCAACCACCCACCAGTTAACTGTCTTGGCAGACGGGCTAAACTAGGTTGAGGATAACTGAGAGGCATCAAACCCAGGTGAGTTAGGGAGATGTCTGCCCCAAGGACGTGAAGGCTTCTGCCTGAAGAATGGGCGGATAAGAGCAGTTTGTTCTGAAGGCCATGGAGGCAGCTGAAGCAGGAGCTGTGGAGCACTGAGAGCTTGGTCAGACATCAAAGATGCCGAAGTCATCCACTGCATCCTGGGCCATCGCTGGCCATCTTGACTCTTGTCTTGTCACTGGACTTGGATGACACTGGAAGAGAGAGTGAGGCTGATGATTTTGTGCAACTCTGCCTCATTTAAATCCAATTCACTTGCAAGTTAAGACATCATCCTGTGATGTCATTGGTCCTCTTTGAAGGATGAACAACTACAACAACAACATTGAGCACTTAAGAACGTCATCCCTGCCTTCAAGGAGCTCACAGTCTAATGGAGAAGACAACGCTATGTACATGAAAGAGATATACTGTGTAAATAGGAAGTCATCTTGGGAAGAAGGCACTGAGGAGGGGCAGGGTGGAGAGAACAGAAAAGGCCAGAAGGTAGGATCTGAGCTGAGAGGTGAGGGGCCTATAGGGGGCCTATAATATGCTGAACACTGTTCAAAAAGCATAGAACCAAATTATTTTGTTATAGAGTATAATAATTGATGGGAAGGACCCAAAAGCACCTAGGAACACCTCTGTTGGAGTATTTCCTCTATTCAAATCTGTGGCTGCTACTGATGCTTCTTTTATCAGAGCCAACCAAATGTTTATGAATTTAAACCAAAAGCAACTAATGAAACAGCATAACAAAATGATAATAGGGTACTGGATCACAAAATAGAGGCACTCTTCAGCATGTATAGTTAGAAGGGGGGGAAGGAAAAGAAGAGGAATAAATATTTATATAGAGCCTACTATGTGCAGGCACTGTACTTAGTGATTTTTTTACAAGTATCAACTCATTTGATCCTCACAGCAATCCTTCAAGGTAGTTGCTATTATAATCCCCGTTTTATAGTTGAGGAAACTAAGGTGAAGTGACTTGTCCAGGATCACACAGCTAATAAATTTCTGAGTCCAGATTTGAATTCAGGTCTTCTTGATTCTAGGCCCAATACCCTATCCACTGAGCCGTCTAGCTGCCTCTGATACACTTAAGAGTATTGGATTTGGAGTGATAGGATCTCAGTTAAAATCTTAGTTCCACCACTGAAAACTTGGGCACCGGACCTCGGTTTCTTTACCTGTAAAACACAGGGATCGGGCTAGATCATCTTTTAGGTGCCTTCTAGTTCTAAGTGTGGGATCCTTTCCCAAATGACTTCTACCTCTCACACAAGTTTCTCAAGAAACCACATTGCCTTCTCAACGCAGGATAAAGATGTATCCATTATTCAGGGAAAGATCCTAGGAAAGCTCATTGTAGATCTAAGAACAGCATCCTGGCTGGGCAATTCTGGCCTCCTGGCATAGGAACCAGATAATCCCTAAGATATTCTTTCCTCCCCTCCACCCCCACCCTGGCTGTCTTAAGAGTAGTTGTCTTGCTGTGGGATACCAGACAATCACCAAAACCCTGTGTCATGGAAACCAGAATTAACAACATAACTACTGTTTCCCCTCCTATCTCTCCTTGATTAAGCATTCCTTCAACCCTTTGTCTCATCCTTTGCAAGCCTCTCCCAGCCCTTTTCGAGCTCTCCCCACTTAGAGCTTCCTTATAATGAGAGCATGGAATCTGTACCCAAACAGACCCTCTCATGCCTAGTCAGTGTCTCTTATGTTCCGAGCCTTGGATCAAAGGATTTAGTGACTTTAGAAAGTATCCAGACTAAATCCCTTATTTTATAAATAAGGAAACTCAGACCCAGATAGATTAAGTGACTTATCCACAGTCACATAACTAATAAGTAAGAGAGCTGGGATATAAATTCAGAACTTCTTTCCCCAAATCTTATACTCCTTTACCTGTGCTAGGAGCTGGGTGCTGAGGTGGAGACAGTTTAGTCAAAACATGGAATGTTCTAGGTGGCACAGTGGATAGAGTGCTGGGCCTAGAGTCAGGAAGACTCATCAGCCTGAGTTCAAATCTGGTCTCAGCCATTTACTAGCTGTGTGACTCTGGGCAAGTCATTTAACCCTATTTGCCTCAGTTTCCTCATCTGTAAAATGAGCTGGAGAAGGAAATGACAAACCGCGCTTGCCAAGAAAACCCCAAATGGGGTCATGAAGAGTTGAACATGACTGAAATGACTGAATAACAACCGCATAATAAGGGTATGACACAAACATACTTGTAATTAATAAAAGTAATACTTCAGTACATTAAAAAGGTTCAGAATCAATATGTGTGTGTATCTGAGAGGAGTAGGGATTGTAATGAAAAGTTAAAACCAATGTCAGTGGGGGGAATGAGGAGGAGGAATCAGGGAGAGCTTCATGGAGGAGGTAGTATTTGACTTGGGCTTTAAAGGCTTGGTGGAAATTTAATAACAACAACAAAAAGGAATTTAATAGATAAAGAGGAGAAAAAGGACAATATTTACATCTCACAATCATTGAGTGTGTAAAGTAAAATATTATGAACTATCTACTAGGACATTGAAATAATATTGTCACAAAGACCATTTCTTTATGATGCTGTGTCTCGTAATGGAAATATACCAAGACTTGGTTTCTCAGAACTATGTATTGGTAGACACCTCCATCTAGACCAGAGATGGTTATATTTCACAGCGACGGGCTGGGCCATTCACCCCATGGTCAACGTGTTGGCAGGACCTTTGATGACTTTGGGTGGAGGAGTTGGAGGAGAATATTTCAAAAACAAATCCTGGTATGGGATCTCAACCACCCAGCGCAGCAATTTCCAAAAACTCACCCTTGGAACCAGTGTTCCCTTTGATACAAAGTATGTGGCCTGTCAGCGTCCTTTCCCTTTGATTAATCCAGGATTACTGTGAATGTGCAGTAATGACAAGGAGGCCAATGAGGAAGGGACCACACAGGGCTTTGACATCAGCGCTTAGCAACAAGAGTGCCAGACTCTCCAAGCTGCCCGCTTACTTCGTCTCAAGCTTTATTTGCTGGGGCTTTTTTTTTTCCTTTCCCTGACAGACTTCTTTCAGATGAGCAAAGCAGAGGACCGTTTTCATTTTTGTTTTTTTTAATTTTCCAGGAGTCTACTTTTCTCTGCAAGAGTCTTGTTGGCATTGTTGAGGTACAGGCTATTTTCCAACTCAAGAAATACAACTAGTAAGGATTCTGTGTTCTAATTATTTGACTGAATTTACAGGTAACTCCTTTGTAATATCTGCCAGGTGTGTCTTTTCCCCTTTATTCTGAGTTTTTCTTTCTACTCTGTTTTCTGAGAAACCTGATGTAACTTGGCTGGAGGGGGATGATCCATCTATAGTGGGGGTGGAATAGGTATTATGATGGCTGTTTTGGAGTAGAGGTTCTCATTTTACAAATCTAGTCAAGTAAATGTGATTCTCCCCCTTGTGTTGCATGCTTGTTTTGGGTGATATCATGTATTACAGGCTAATAACCTGGCCCTGCAACTACCTTAGAAATGGATGTTGATTGAAATCTTTCCTGGGTTTAGTTGACTAGAGCTGTATATTTAATACTTTTCTTCCGCAGAGAACTTGAAAATGGGCAGGTAATTACATATAAGGAAGACAGATCCTTTTTAAAAAAAAAAATGTGTCAACCAATAAATGAGAGTATCTTAGGGAGCCAAATACCAATCTCATGTGTGATGAATAGTTTGTATTATGATATTATGGTAAAATAATAACAAGCTTAGAGTCTAGATGGCACAGGAAATAGACTGCTAGACTTGGAGTCAGCAACGTAAGTTCAAATTCAGCCTTGGACTTGCCAGCTGTGTGATCTGGAAAAATCATTTAATCTCTGCCTCAGTTCCCTCATCTGTAAAATGGGGATGAATAATAATAGCACCCATCTCCCAGGGTGTTTGTGAGGGCAAAATGAAATAATATTTGTAAAGTATTTTGCAAACCTTAAAGTGCTATATAAATTATTTTTGTTATTATTATTATTTCATTTTAAAAAATCAATCCAGATAGACAGATTTTGCTTGGCCTAAATTACTTCTAGAGAAGGAGAGACCACTCCCCTGTGAGCATAGACTGAAAGCTGAAAGAGATTATTTACTCCAACCTCGTCTTTTTGCTGATAAGGAAACTGAGGTCCCGAGAGGAGGAGGGATTTACCCAAGAGTGGCAGAGCTAAGATTCAAACCCAGGTCCTCCAATTCTATACCATTTACTCTTCTCATTACACCATACCATACTTCCTTCTTCATTTCAAACACCCCTCCTAAATTTTGTATTTTGTGATAATTTACTTCTTTCCTACTTTTCTGTGAAGTGACTACAGTAAGTGAAGTGTCAGGCTCCCAGATCCAGCCCTGTGATTTTCTGATGAAAGCTAACTCTCTTGGCTGTGTTTCTTTCAGGTTGACAGTGGAGTGGCCCGGCTGAACCCAGAGAGCTCCTGGCTTAGGTTTCCCCAGATGTTTGCATCCTTGGTCACTGTGCTCTGATCCCGGTCCCCAGCAAGGACCAGCCCTACCCCCTTGGAGGAAATGGCTAAGCAGTCTCAGCAGCAGCAGATGAAAACTTCCTTCCTCTTCATCCAGCTGCAACCCTCCCCTGGCCGAACTCCCGCCCAGTCTCCAGCTTTCACAGCCCAAGCCACAACCACAGCCTCAGCAGCTGCCCAGAGGGGAGCAGTGAAGGAACATGGTTCCCTAAATCCCAGGACAGAGCCCTCAGCAAGCCAAGACCTCTGGTTCAAAGGAGGGGTGGTAGAGACTCCCTCGTGGTGGCTGCCAAATGAGGACTATGGGACAGACCGGGCAGCTGCATTCAGCTGCTTTTTGCTGAAGGAGGAGGAGGAAGAGGAGGAAAAAGCCAAAGATTCAGTCCTAAGGAAGGGTTGCGTGTCTCATTTCTTGCAACACCAGGCTCTGCCTCCTCAGCAATCTGGGCAGCCACAGGCATGGCCGTGTAGCTTTCCTAGTCCGGCTCTCGGGATGAGCAATGGGACCGGTGGCTCTTTCACAAACTGTTCTATCATTTCGGCTCCCCAAGCCCCGTGGAGCATGGATCACCAACCCAGGGCTGCGTTGGGGCCCTCAGTACTCCAGGCAGCTCTGCCGGCTACTTGTAGCAGGACTACAAAGGCAACACAGTGGAGTGTGGATGTTGCTGGAATGCCCTTCACACATCCAGGGCAGCTTCAGGAGGTTCCAGCTAGAAGCCGAGGCTGCTGTCTGATGGACTCAAGGAGTGGTGAAAGAGGAGCCAGTATCCCTGTGTTGGCCACCAGAGCGGAGCAATATAGATACTGCCCCCGGGTGCAGACCAGCAGCGTTTACTGGGCACCACCAGCTGCCCCACGGCTTAAGGTAAGAACTCCTGAAAGCCTCTGTAGCCCAGTCCTTCAGAATACTGAAGAGCCATCCCAGAGACCTGAGCTGGGAGAGGATAGATTGTGGGATCGTAGATTTAGAGATGGAAGGAACGTTAGGAACCATTAAGTCCAGCACACTCATTTTACAGACAAAGAAACAGAGGCCTAGAAAGAATAAGGGAATATGCAAAGTCATACAGCTTGTAAATCTAAAGTAGGATTTGAACTCAGGTCTTCATTACTCCAAACATAATGCTTTATCCAAAGGTCAGATGTTCCTACACGAAAGACATGCCAAGCATCTCTTCCCCTCTGTCATAACTCTCTCTTTAGCTATGGTCATATCTACACCTGTGTGTTAACATAGGTCAGTACTGTACCTGGAGTACCTTCCAATCTTCTCTTGGGATAGGACTAGGGCAAGCCATGACTCAGCCTGGAGGTAGGAACCAATCAGAGATGACACCATGGAGTGGTAAGGAGGTTCCAGAATCTGAAGCCTGCTCCTGTTATATTTCATAAGTCTGTCACTACTGAGCTTCTGGCTTCCTAAGCATGGTAATCTCTGCCACAAATTCCTCCACAATCCAGTGACTCTGATCTCCTGGCTATTCCTCGCTAAACAACCTCTACCTCCTGACTCCAGACATCTCTGGCTGTTCCTCCCGTAGCTGGAATGCTCCCCCTCATCATCTCTGCCTCCTGGCTTCCCTGACTTCCTTCAAGTCCCAGCTAAAATCCCACCTTCTACAGGAAACCTTTCCCAAACCCTCTTAATTCTAGTGCCCTCCCTTTGCTGATTATCTGCAATTTAGTCTGCATATGGCTTATTTGTACAGAGTTGTTTGCATGTTGTCTCTCCCATCAGAATGTGAGCTTCTTGAGGGCAGGGACTGTCTTTTGCCTTTCTTTGTATCCTGAGCGATTAGCACAGTGCCTGGCATATAGTAAGCACTTGGTTAATTTTTGTCAACTGGCTGACTAACTAGCTGTATGACTTTGGATAACTATTTTGATGATAATTCATTTTGATATCACACTTTACAATTTACCTTCTCTAGGTCATAGGTACTCCTTACCTGCAAAATGAGGGTAGAGTGGACCAAAACCTGTTCTTCCTTTAAGATTTTATAGTCTTGCCTCCTAACTCATTTTTAAGCATCTCTTTGTCCATATCTCCTACCCATCACCTTCAATTCCTTCCATGCCTAACCCCTATATTCCAATGTCCTCCTCTAACTCTGAGACTATATATCTCAGGTAAAGACCTGATCAATCCTGAATCGGATGAAGCAAAGGAAAGATGAGACTTCCTAATGCTATGGAAATACCATTATTCTATTTGTTTATATGTATATGTGGGAGAGGGATGGGAGAGTGGATGTGTTTGAGGTTGTAACTGAAGTATATGGGAAACTGATGTCACAGGATCCCTTGGGGAAATTGCAGGAGAAAGGATAAACTGTGCTCTGCTAGGAGCAGGAAGTAGGCTTGGCTTGGTCAGCAGTTTTGCCTAGTTCAGACCTCACTGCTGATTTACCTTCTACTTTCTCCTCCTAGATGCTTCTTTTCTGGTAGAGTAGGTTGCTTGTATTTATATGGTTGAATGAATGGGAACCCCAATCTTGTTTCTAAAGACAGCCTTGACACTTACTAGCTGTGTGATCCTGGGCAAGTCACTTAACCCCAATTGCCTAAAAAAAACAAAACAAAACAAAACAAAAAAACAATAAGGACAACCTTAAGGGGGAAAAAAAGAAACATTTTAGAGTTTCCCCCTTGAGAAATAACTCACATTCCATCCCGGTTGCTGGATCTCTCATTTCCTACAGGGATTTTGGACAAATTGTATATTAACTAGGACAGAGAAGAACTGGTGAGGAGCAGTGGTAGGGGCAGACCCAGTGGTGATTTGTATACTTGGAAACTATTCTAGTGACTGAGAATTCCTCTCTTCCCTTCCTCACCTCTCTTTCTCCCCATTTTCCAACAAAAATCCTCAGAACTACTGTTCTTTCTCCTTTCCTTTTTTCCGTCCTGAGTTTGGCTAGGTAGATAGAGTATCTTAGGGAGTCAATACCGATCACATATCGTATCTAACTCTTCATGACGCCATTTGGGATTTTCTTGGCAAAGATACTAAAGTGACTTGCCATTTCCTTCCCCAGCTCATTTTATAGATGAGGAAACTGAGGCAAACAGGATTAAGTGACTTGCCCAGGGTCACACAGCTAGTAAGTGTCTGAGGTCAGATTTGAACTCAGGAAGATGTGTCTTTGCTCTATCCACCGTGTCACCTAGCTGTCCCATGTACATAGTACATACAGTAAAGTATCTATTTATTTATCTATCTATCTATTCCCTGATTCTAACTTTCATCTCTTCTCTTTTTATAAGACATGACCACTGAACCAATGCCTTATGTATGCATGGAAAACCCAGAATGGTGGTGTAGCTATTTAAGAAGTTCACTCAAAATAAATGGATAAGTTAAAAACATGGCTAAAGGAGGTGCATTTATTTTGAGTGAACTTCTTAAATAGCTATCCCACCCCTGGTCTGGATTGGAGAATTCTAGATACTTTACTTTTACACCATGCTAAATGCTGAATATACATATATATGTGATATATAAGCAAATAAGATAGTCCATGCCTTCAAAGAGCTTATGCTTTAGTGAGGGAAGACAACCTATTAAAGGGAGCTAGAAGGGGTAAGGCTAGTGTGGAGGAGTATGTGTGTGTGTGTGTGTGTGTGTGTGTGTGTGTGTGTGTGTGTGTGTGTGTGTGTGTGTGTTGGAGACACTCGGCATCAGGCTTACAAGCTAGAACAAGAAGCTGGC
This sequence comes from Vombatus ursinus, assembly GCF_900497805.2. Classification (NCBI taxonomy): domain Eukaryota; kingdom Metazoa; phylum Chordata; class Mammalia; order Diprotodontia; family Vombatidae; genus Vombatus; species Vombatus ursinus. The sequence goes on along the minus strand of NW_020954556.1, from coordinate 3,874,977 downwards.
TAGAATGAGAGGGCCAGTCACACCACTTCTGACCTGGTTTCATTGAAAGCCCCCTACTTGTCCTGTGGGGTTATGGGAAAGAAAGAGGGATTACAGTGGAACATGGATTATTAACCTCTGCGTATGTATCATGGACTCCTTTGGCAGTCTGGTGAAGCCTATGGATGGATGGCCCCTTCTCAGAATAATTGAAAAAATGCTAAATGTCAGTTAAAGGTTAGTGAAAATAAAGATGTAATTTTTTCCCGTCCAAGTTTATAGGACTCCCTGAAATCTATCCATCAACTCCTTGGGAGTCCATGAACCAAAAATTAAGAACCCCTGGAATAGAGGAAATGACAGCAATAGTAGTCCCTTGGCCTTGCTGCCGAGGTATTGTGACTGGCACTAGGTAGGTGTTTCTGCTCTCACACATCTACAAGCTTCCTTGCTTCCCCTAACTCATAAAAAGAATACTTGATTGGGAGTTGGAGACCTGGGTTCTAGTCTCAGCCCTGCCACAGATTTGGCTATATGACCTTTTCATATTTCACTTCCACTGCCTGGGCCTCAGTTTCTTTCTTTGCACAATGAAGAGGTTGGGCTGGATGATCCCTAAGGTAATTTCTAGCCTTTTCTTGGTTTGTTTCCTAGGCTTTGTGTCTCCTACCTCACTGCCACCCATCCCCACTATCCCCCAAGCCCATAATCATTTGGAATGTTGGAGGGCTTAGCAAAATTGCCAGAGAAGTGCTTTTCATCCGCCCAACCTTTGGTACATATTCTGTTAGGCACACAGTGTTATGAGCAAGTTGGGGAAGCAACTTATTGAGACAGGAACTAGTGGATACAGTGAACCACAGTTCATTACCCTGCCCTACAGACTGGGGAGATTAATTTAGGAGCATGATATGCTCTTCTTATTTCATTGTTTTGGAGTTTAGATACATGACTCATAGCAAAATGATAGAAAGGTTGGTGCTTAGAAACTTCTGGTTATGTGTGTAATGAATGAGTGGTGAAGTGCACGATTACCACAGAAGGAATCTCCAAGGGCCTTGCTCTTTAGAATTCATGATGGGTGGTATTTGTTAAGTCACGAATAACCATGAGCAAGAGCATTATTATAGGACAGACAACCCCTGTTCCTGACCCTTTAAGTAATGTGGGACTGACTTCCCCCATGGCAATTTTCTAAGTAGAAAAGTTTGAATCTCACACACCAAAGCTCTGCCTCTCTATGGGCGCCATTATCCAAAATGGTTGATTTTCTGCCTCTTTGTGAGAAAAGCATGGGTAGGAAAGTAAAAACCAGTGATCCACTTCCCTTTGAGGGGCCTAAAGGGCGAATGCAGTGAATGGAGTCCCTATTCCCTTCAGTCATTTTGTGGCAGGGTCCTGGGTGGGTGCTTCTTTCAGGCACAGTTAGGTATTTCCTCATGGCTTGGGGACACAGTGGGCACACTTCTGGGTGTATTTCCTGGGTGATGGTTGGAGAAGGGCTGGGGAAAAGTAGTGGAATTCTGCTTAATAACCTAACATTGCCTAAGTTTAGCCAGTTTGCATTCTGGTGGTAGCCCAACCCAGGCTTTAGAGAACCGTAGAATTCCAGCTTTCCAGAATTCCAGAATTCTAGTGACACGCCATTATAACTTTCTGGATGTTACTCATTTGTTGTTGTTTAGTTGCTTTTCAGTTGTGCCCTACTCTTTGTGACCCCTTTGGGAATTTTCTTGGCAAAGATACTGGAATAGTTTGCCATTTCCTTCTCCAGCTCATTTTATAGATGAGGAAACTGAGGCAGACAGAGTTAAGTGATTTGCCCAGTGTCACCCAACTAGTACGTGTCTGAGGCCAGATTTGAACTCAGGAAGAGAAAACATCCTGATTCCAGGCTAGGCACTCTATCCACTATGCCACCTAGCTGGCTGCCCAGTTTAGTCAGTTCGGATTAGTCTACATATGAAAAGAGCGTGGAACTAGGGGTCAGAAGACTTGTGGGCTAATCTCAACTCTGGCCACTTACTAGCCATGTGACCTTGAGTAAATTATTTAACTTTTCTGAACCTCACTTTCCACATCTGCAAAAAATGTGGTAAAAACTTCCCTGTCTACCCCATGGAGTTATTAAACTCAATTCAATTGAACAAATACTCAACTCTTAATATCCTATGTGATGTAGAATCACTAAGAGATGGTCCTGCTCTCATGGAGTTTACCATCTTGTTGGGTAGATAAGACATACACACAAATAACAATAATATACCTTAGAATGAGACAAAGGAATAAAAAAGGTACAAAATGTTCTAAGTAATAGGAAGGAAAAATCATTTTCCAATAAAAATGTCAGAGAAGGCTTCATGGAGGGGTGGCACCTGAGCTGGATTACACATCCATGAGATGGGAAAGGGCGCACCGGACAGGGGTAACTTTGTGAGCAAATGTACGGAGGTAGGAAACCATACTGTTTGGCGAACAGAAAGGAGACCTGTTGTTGTAGTGATAAAATATACATTAAAGTTCTTTGTAAACTGTAAAGCTCTGTGTGCACACATATGAGGGGTTGTGTTGTTGCCGCTGTTGATGATGATGGTGAAAATCCATGCTTTCAGTCTAGCTGACCTTCCATGTCATTGCTCCCATGTCCTGCTGACTCTATGAAAAGGAAAAAGGAATTACTGTACTTTGGCTCTGGCTCTGAGCCAGAAATGTGAAAACCTGAAAAGCCAAAGAGATTCATTTTTTAAATGTCAAAAATCTTCCCAAAGACTTTTCTGGCTTTCCCCTATAAAATTAGAGGAAAAAAAAAAAAGCATCATTTTCCCTGAATCATCTGGGCCTTCATATGTCTAAATGTACCAAGCATGGAGTTTTTATGAACAAGCTAAGTTATGTATAATACATCTTTGTTCCTAAACCAACAGAGTGGCATTACTTACATTTTGTGTTTTCCTAACCCTCCCTTCCCAACTCACCTTAAAAAAATAACCCAGCAACCTCAAGTGGCCTCCTTCTCACAGGCCAGTGTTTTTTCCCTCAAAATTGGACTTTTCTGTTCTTGTTACCTTGTACTTACCCCTGTTTTGTCCAAATTTCTGCTGGTATGACATGACTAGCTACCTCTGCAAGCTTTTATTCCACCTTCCAGGGAGTTGACAAAGGAAAATGGCGGTAGGGAGGTGAATGTAAACAGAACTAATAAAAATTCAGGAGGACCCAATGACAACACTTCTGGTCTGCCCAGTAGTGCAGTAGGCTAGAGAACCTGAATTCTAGTACAGAAGCCGTTTTGGGCTCACCAGGTAACCCTAGACAAGTTTTGGTTGTATGGGCCTTCTTGTGATATTCTTAAAAATAAAGTCACTTCAGTGATCTGTGACTTCACAAGTGTGAGTACTCCCTCCACCAATGCAGGTTGCAGCCCCTTTTATTCCTTTGCAGATGGTCTGTGCGACTATCTATGGCTACAAAGTTTGCTGTTGCAAGGCTAAGTGTGGAGTCTCTCCAAACTTAGCTAGATTGGTCTCAGGTGAAAGACGTATCATTTGTCAGCGCCCTCAGGCCTTTCCAGCCCAGTAGGACCTGCCATACTTCATTGGTAGAGCCTTTGAGATGTCAGGGTCACCTCTACACTATGGTGAGGAATGAAGACTAGGACACAAGTGTAGGCAGTGCCTGGCATGAGAGGTATGAAAAGTATGTCTAGCTCCTTAGAAAAAAGACATTTGTAGCGGACAGAGCAATGACCTGGGACTCAGGAGACATGGGCAGTTAGCCCTGGCCCTGCTGAGTCTGTCTCTTCATTCCTCTGAAACTCATTTTTCTCATCATAAATACAGCTCAGAGGTAGCAGGGCAGGCCAGAGTTCTTGGTTCAGCTAGGAAGACCAATATTTGAATCCTACTTTTGACATTTACCCAACACCAGCACTGTCATTTTATAGATGAGTCCTAGAGAGGTTAAAAGGCCTGCTTATAGTTATACAACTGAGCCATTTCTGCTGGCAGGATTCAAACCTAGGTGTCTCGACTTCAAGTCCAGGGCTGTATCATTCTAGGACATTTGTTCGATTATATCTATGAGTCTAAGGTCTTTTCCAACTTGAAAATTGTGTTATATGGCACATAATGTAGGAGCTTAATAAATGTTTGATTGAGAGTTTAATAAAGGTGAAATGTTTTAAAAACTAATTAGATTATTACAGTGACATTTGATAGAAATTATCTTCAAGGAAGAAGGGAAGCATCAGAATGGTCTCATGGTCATACTGAGTCACCTTTCCAAGGCTATTAAAGTCAGTGTTGTCTCTGTCATGGGGATGCCATTTAGGGTCTCCTAGTATCAAACTTTAAAGAATTCCCTAAGGGGCAGCTAGGTGATGCAGCGATAGAGCACCGGCCCTGGTCAGGAGAACCTGAGTTCAAATGTGGCCTCGGGCCAAATACTTGACACTTACTAGCTGTGTGACCCTGGGCAAGTCACTTAACCCCAATTGCCTAAAAAAAAAAAAAAAATGAATTCCATATATCCATTGGGACTCCAGGGCTGTGAAACCAGTGTTATATTGGACCCTAGGAACAGAACTCCATGGATGGACATTCCTTCGCTGACCTGATTTCTAGTTGAATGAAACTGTTCTGAGAACTGATTGTTGACCCTGTAGCCTACTTAATTTATTTCATCTAGGTAAGTACTTTATTACCTAAGAGGTTGTTTGTCTTTCTGTGTTCTCTTGTTGGGATCAATTTTGTTTAATGCATATAAGGTTGCTTTTACATCAAACCTCATCTGCACACTTTTGAATTTTTAAAAGGAAACTAGAGCCAAAGAAAATATCCACAAATACACATAGAGTAATTGTAAAAGGAGTAGGCGTTTAAATAAAAGTGTCATGAAGAATTTTTTATAACAGGTTGAGAAAACAGTCTTAATTTGCTCTTGAAAGTATTTTTGCCCTCTTAATCTCGACACAGATGTCTTGATTTACTGCTTGAATAAATAAAAACTAAGCAACTAAATGGTATGCTGGATAGAGCCAATGGACTGGGAATCAGGAAAACTCATCTTCATGAGTTCAGATCTGGCCTCAGACACTTACTAGCTGTATGACCCTGCGCAAGTCACTTCACCCTGTTTGCCTCAGTTTCCTTATCTGTAAATTGAGATGGCGAAAGAAATGGCAAACCACTTCAGTTTTTTTGACAAAAAAAACCCCGAAGTAGGGTCACAAAGAGTTGGTCATGACTGAAAAATGACTCAACAACTACAAAAGACAGCATAATGATCTCCACATGGCTCCATCCTATCATTTCTCCCCAAATCCCACCATTCTCCTTCTGTTCCCCACTATGTCATACTTTGCCCTATCCTTCCATCAAAAAGATGTTGCCACCACCCAGTGATTGTTAAACTTTTTATGTCTCCAGCCTCGTCCTTGGAATGACAGTTGGCTTTTACATCAGAGGTGAAATATGAGAGAGTGGTATTATAAACATAAAGAAGGACATTGGACTGGAAGTCAGGAGACCTGGGTTCTCATTCTGACTCTGCCAGGAAGTCCCTTTGTGACCTTGGGCAAATTATTTCCCCTCTCTATGCTTCAGTTTTCTCAACTGTTAAATAAGAGTTTTAGACTTGATGACTTCTAGGGGTCCATCCAGGACTAATGTTTCATGATTCCATTAGTTTGTCCCAATCCATTTATATCTATAGTTACAAAAATGCCTCCAAATACCACTTGGCATTAAGAAACCTAACTTTCTAGCAGGATTTTTACTACCTTTAAGGGAATGATTTAAAATTAAATATAACCCACTTTTCAGAACAGGAAGTCAGGAATTTTCTCTCTTTGAAAAGTGAGGCATAGACAAAAACCTTAATAATTCCTGTACTATCGAGGTCTGGGTACGAGTTTTAAAATCTTTAAGAACAAATTCTGGCTGGGCAGGGTGGCACATGCCTGTAGTATTTGCTGCTGGAAAGACTAAAGCTGGTGGATCACTTGAGCTTAGGAGTTCTGAGCAGCAGTAAGGCCTATCAGATATCTGTGCTAAGTCTTGTACCAGTATGGTAAACTCAGCAGTAGGGGGCCACCGAGATGCCTGAGGAGGGTCCGGTCAGAAAAACAAGACTAGGTTAAAGCTTTCCTACTGACTAGCGTTGGAATCAAGCCCAAGAGAAGTCACTGCACTTCCAGAGAAGGAAGAAGCAGAAGAGAAGCAGAAACAGCAGCAATAATGACAACCAACAACTTCTGGTAATATTTATCCAAGTTTTCAATTCAGAAAGTCCAAAATTTACAAAGAAGGGTAGCATAGCCAATCGGTTAGATCTCTGCCTTTCGATGCTACGAGGGAAAGAATTTACTTCTTGTTTGTGTACATGCAAAAATATACATTATTTTCACCCCAATCAACAATTCATTTGTATAAAATTATGATGGTGGAGTGGGAAATTAGTATTGAGGGGATGTTTTTAGCCCCTTGAAGTTTAGCTAGGAGTAAAAAATCAAGCAATTTCCATCACTCTTCTCAATTTGGTTTCTTACCTGCCTCTCTGAATAAGATACTTTTATTATGCAATGTATGAATAGCAAACTGATAGCTGTACAAAGTTTCTGCCAGCATTTCTGAAAGGTGTCAGAGGGACAGGTTAAAGAAATCAAAGGGTGTCAAATGGACTGGAGGAAGAAGCTGTTTTTTGTTTTCTTTTTTCTCTTGAAAGTGATGTTATAATATTCTCAGGATTAGGAAAGCAGTTTTTAATTCAGGCTACAGGGAGGTATTTATTAATGCTCCATATAATTAAATGCTACCTGAAAATCAAATCATCATCTTTGGAGAAGAATTTGGCTATAGAGGGATGAAGTTTCATTTCTCAGAAGGTTTTTTTCCTAGCGAGTATAAAAATAAACAAAGAAACAGAATTCACTCAGATATAGGTTCTCAGGCAGATATTTGGTTATATAGCATGGCTATATATCCTATATTTGGGTTATATATCCTTTCAGCTTCCTTTCGACCTTCTGGGGCTTTTTATAGTTTTCAATGTTATGTACCTGTAGAGGGCTGAATTTCACCATGTTTAAGAACAAGGTAGAGCTAAGACAGGCACCACTGCCTTGGACCACTTCTGGGTTCTGTTGAGTTTGCTGTACTTAAAAATCAGCATCAGCAGAACTATTTGAAAAGGTAGAGAAAAAGAAAAGATAGGACTTGCATATAGTTAGCATTGTCTGGCAGTTGCAACTCGGCATTTTTAAAATCAGTTTATAAAGTAATCAGCAGCTCCTGACTTTTTTTGGCTGCCCTCCTCATTGTGCATATTTCCTGTGATTATATTTAGTCAACTTATTTGGAATGCAACTCTCATTTTTCAGGACTTAGTATTGGTGTGGGATTTGTCATTAACCCCATAGTTGCTAAATCCAACAAGCAGATCATTTATTGAGGAGTCCCTGCGGTATTGTTCAAGCATTCATTCTCTGTCACATTTCTAGAGCCCGTGCTATCTTCATAGGATTTGTCTGTTATGCCTGAGAAGTGGTCATAACTACTATGAGGACTGAATGAATCAATGAATCAATGAATCAATGAATGAAAAAGCATTTATTAAGCACTCAATGCACTGTGCTAAGCACTGGAGATACAAATAGAAAAGTAAAGTTCAAGGAACTAAAATCCTGATAAGGGAAAGATATATATGTGTGTGTGTGTATATATATATATATATATATATATACATATAAAGTATGAACTGCAAGTCACATGGAAAGACCCAGTGGTCCTTAAGGTTCAATGGCAAAGTAGATGGTAATGCATCTTCTTTCATTTTGTTTCCATTAATAAAAATCATCGTGATTGATAATGTTGAACCATTTGACAATGCTAAGGACTTTGGTATGGAGTGCTCTCCATAGAGTGGAGCCCATGGCTTGTCTCTCTGTCATCCCTCACTTTCCCTACACAACCAGCTGTTCATCTTGTCTGTTTGTCCATTTCTTCCATGATATTCTTTACTCTGTTTTCCTTCCTAGTTGCTGGGGTCTTGTGTCTGCTGCTTATCATCCCCCCTTCCCATTGTCTGCCCTCACTATCAGACTATCAGTTTTCCCCTCTCTCTTCTGTTACTGGATCTGCCTCTGGTATACTCCCTCTCTAGCCCTTCGCCTCTTTCGCCACCACTAGATATAAATCATTTCTAATTTGCTGCTTCTGATCTGATGTGAGCTGGGGAAAATGGATTGCTAACTTTGTTACGCTTGCGTGCAGAGTCAGAATAAAAGGCTGTGTACAGGGTACAGGGCCTGAAGGGTTCTCCTCTCTGGAAAACACGCGGACTCTGGGACATCTCTTTTGGCTTCCTGCCTGGTTCTCAGCCATATTCTGGATCGTTGAGGTTGACTAGATAAATGTCTCTCCCTATTAGAAGATGAATTCTCTGAGAATAATGACTATCATAACTACCCGTTTCCCCAGTGCTTAGCCCATAATATGCTTTTTCATTCATTCATAAATGAACCTGGATAAATGGGACGTTATTATACCTCCCCCATTTTACAGATAAAGAAATTGAACCCAGCGTATTTAAGTGGCTACTCTAATGTTATCTGGTGATTCAGTGATAGGATTGAAATTTGTATACCTATTTCCTGCTTCCTAATAGAGTTAGTCATATGTTACTTCACTCCTGGGTTCAAATTCTGTTTCTGTCATTTACTCTCTGTGTGACTCTGATCAAATCAATTTAACTTCCCTGAGCCTCAGTTTCCCTATCTGTAAAATGAGAGGATTGGACTAGATGATCTCTGTGATGCCTTCCAGCTTTCGGTCTATGATTCTATGATGCTAATTTTCCCAAATAACAAAGAATCTCTCAATTATCACTAAGGGTGTCTAAAATCAAAACTCCCAAAGCCTTTTCCAAAGTCCCATTACTTTACAGAGATAATGACGTATATGTCTTATATGACGACATATATGTATGTAATGTACACATATGTATAGGATATATATAATATGATATAGAACGGGGCAGGGAACCTGTGGCCTTGAGGCCACATGCAGCCTTCTAGGTCCTCAGGTGCAGCCTTTTGACTGAGTCCAAGTTTTACAGAACAAATCTTTTTATTAAGGGGATTTGTTTAGTGAAGTGTAGATTCAGTCAAAGGGCCACACTTGAGGACCTTGAGGGCCACATGTGACCTCAAGGCCGCAGGTTCCACCCCTGAAGAATGTTATGTGTCATATACACACATACACACACACACACACTCACACACACACACACACACACACCTCTCACCCCTAGGCCATGTAGGTATGCAATAAATACTTGTTGACCGACTGATTCATTTGGTCTAGCTAAACTACACCTTCTTTTAGGATTCTGAGTTTTTGTTGTGAATTTCATCACTTTCTCCTGGACACACTCTTTTCACATTCCTAAATCACTAAGTATGGGGAAGCACATCCCGCGACTCAGAGCTCATCACTGACCTGACTGTTTAGCTGCAGAGAGTAGTGGTTTGTAAAATGTCATTATCTCCAACCAGGGGTCAAGCCAACGTAGAATGGAATACTAAATTGTTTTGTAGTTCGTGAATTTCACATGATGTTGTTATTCCAAAAACGTGTTCTTTCTTGGGTGACTTGGGTTGATTTTTTTTTTTTTAAAGGATTGGAAAGCAGCAGTAGCCAAAGGATTACTATAATACTTCTCATTGGCTGAGACTGGCTACCTTGTTTTTTTAGATCCACTCTTTAGATAGTCTTTCTGACTAGTGCCCCCAGATGCCTACCTTTAATCCAGAATCAGTTCATATGCCAATATCATAGCAGGGTGTTCTTGACTTTTGAATGAGAAAATAAGTTGTTTTATTCAGCTTATCAAAGCTCATTTTTACTCTTCTTATACTATTTTATTTTTTATTATGAATTAATTTATTTTTAGTTTTCAATGATCACTTCCATAAGCTTTTGAGTTTTAAATTTTTCTTCCCCTCTCTCCCCACCTTCCTCCCCAAGACGGCTCACAGTCTGATATACGCTATACATATACATTCCTACCAAACATATTTTCACATTAGTCATGTTGTAAGGAGGAATTAGAACCAATAGGAGGAACCACCAGAAAGAGGAAACAAAACCAAACAGAAGAAAAAAGAAGAGCAAGTAGTTCTCATACTATTTTAGATAGACTTTTCCCCCTCTTTTCTCATTGCTAACTTTTCAGTATGTAAACTCTTTCCTTTTCTTCTCCCTCTTTTTTTCTTTTTCTATTGTGAAGACTAATCGTGGTTGCTATTTGTTTTTCTCTGTGCTTTCAAGTTTCTTTGTCCAGTGCCCTGAGCCCTTTGAAGGAAAGGCATTGTGTAAATCCTATCAGGAATTATTTATGAAAACTGGATACACAGATTGCAGCTTTGATGAGTTGCAGGTCACTTTATCTCATTGTCAAATGGTTTTATTTAATGCTGTGACCTGGTGCTGCTATAGTACAAAGCAAGTTTTAAAAGATGTGGCAACTCCTACCTTTGTGAGATTGAAATATAATAAGTTTTATTGATGCTTTTTGTCTGTCACAGTCACTTCAGGCCATACCTTCCCTGCCTTCAGAAATGAGCAAAAACACAACTCATACAGTGTGCGACATCCTACCTCTGTCCCCCACTTCTCAGCCAAGAGGAGAGAGGTATTTTTCATCATTGTTTCTCTAGGACTAAGACTGGTAGTTACCATTCCTCAGAGTTTGGCTTCCTTTTTGATGTTGCTCCTATTTATACGATTGTATAAATTTTACTACAGGCAGCTGGGTGGTGTAGGGGATACAGCACAACCCCTGGAGTTGGGAGGACCAGAGTTCAAATTTGACCTCAAACACTTACTAGATGTGTGACCCTGAGCAAGTCACTGAACCCTCTTTGCCGTTGTTTCCTCATCTGTAAAATGAGCTGGAGAAAGAAATGGTAAAACCACTCCAGTTATCTTTGCCAAGAAGCCCCCAAATGGGGTCACGAAGAGTCGAACACAACTGTAACAACTCAACAATAACAATATATTTTACTATTATAGTCCTTATTCATAACCTTCTTATGGTTCTCATTACACTTTTCATCAGTTCATACAAATCTTCCGATATTTTTCCAAACTGACAAGGTTGAACTCTAATATAGGCAAAGTCAAAGATGAAGAGACATTGGAAAACATTAGACAAATGAGCAAAAATTAGTAAAATAAAAGATTGAATGAACAAGTAAAATGATTGTTATACAAGCAAATCTATTAGAATTGGTATGTTATGGCAGAATGAGAGTTGAATCTAGAGTCACAATCTGACACTCATTGGCTCTGTGACCTTGGGCAAGTCCCTTCACTTTATTAATTACATTTTCATTACTTCCCTCCCTTAGTATTTGGGAGGAAAGTGCTTTGTGTAACTCAAAATACCTTATAATTCCAAGATAAGCATGAATTAATAGTATTAACTGACAGCACTTTAAAGTTCACCAAACACTTTACATACATTATCTCACTGGAGTTTCACAACAGTCTCTAGGGTACATGTTATAGGTATGATTTTCCCCATTTTAAGTATAAGGAAACTTAGACTCAGAGAGGTTACAACTGGCCTATAGTCACACAGTTATTAAATACTTGTTAGAGGCAGCATTTGAGCTGAGGTCTACCTGATTCCAGGGCCAGACCTCTGTCCACTACACCATAAAGCTGATCTTAAGGTCAGAAAAAAGTGGGGAGTAAAGAGACATGTGGAAGGGTTGGGGAAGAAGAGACAATTGCTCTTCCATCCGTCAGAGAAGCATCCTAAGATTTAAAAAGTAAAGGAAATTTTAAAATTTTGTTTGTTCCTTTCATTTTAAAAATTTTATTATTAATTTATTTTTTGGTGATATATACCAAAAAAAGAAAACATTTCCATATGCAGTGTAGAACAGAAGCAGAATATATGTGGACCCACAAATCTCTGTTATGTACAGTTTGCTTTTAACATAAATTTCTATGTAAAATTTAATGTTACTTTCAAAGCTATCCTGTTTGTGTTTCCTTCTGAACTTTCTTCAGTTCTCTTCTGTGCTTCAAAAAATGCTTCAGTGAACCTCTTTTATTTCTTTTCTTCCTTTTTAGTAATACTATAGCTAGTTCCTCTCTCTTTGCTGAGCCCTTCCATCCTCCTAAGCATCCCTTTGATTTTACAAAGCAGCTAACTAAGGCCCACAGAAGTTAAATAATTAATCCAAGGTTGACCAGGTGGTGCATAGCAGGGCCATTTCCTTGGAAGAGTTAGATTTTAGGAGTCATTTGAATTAGGAAAAAGGAAAGCTTGTGAGCTAATGGAACCCTGGCATATAATATAATTAATATAATATGATATAGCATAATGTAATGCAATATATGGTATGATATAATGTGATATGGTTTGATATGATATGATATGATATAGTATGATATGATATGATGGCAGCTGGGTAGTACAGTGGGTAGAGGACTAGATATGGAATCACCAAAACCGAGTTCAGATCCAGCCTCAGATATTTACTAACTGTGTGACTGTGGATAGGTCATTAACCCTTCTCTGCTTCAGGTTTCCCATATGTAAAATGAGGATAATCATAACACCTACCTTGCTACCCCAGCGTTGTTGTGAGGATGAGATATTTGTGAAGCACTTTGCAAGCTTTAAGCTTTGCAAGCATTTAATAATAATGCTAGCTATCATAATAATAATAATTGTGATTATTATTATTATAAAGAGCACTTGAGGTTTTTTCTTAACCCTTTCTTGAGGTTATATGTCACACAAGACCCTCTCTCCCCTGATGGTGATTTTTCACTGGCCATCCATCCCTCATGTCTGGAATGCTCTCTTACCTTCACTGGCTTCCTTCAGGAATCAGCCCAGAGTCAGCTAAGTGATGTAGTGGATAGAGCTCCATCCTTGGAGTTAAGAATACCTGAGTTCAAATCTGGCCTCAGACACTTAACACTCACTAGCTGTGTGACCCTGGGCAAGTCACTTAACCCCAACTGCCTAACCAAAAAAAAACCACAACTCAAATCCCACCTTACGCAAGAGGTCTCCCCATATTATTGTCTTTTCATCAGCTCTGTATGTATCTCATATGAAAACACAAGAATTAAAAGGAATTAGAAGAGGCTTCCTTTAGATGGTGGGATTTAGTTGCGACTTAAAAAAAGCAAGTGAGGTCAGTAGTCAGAGCTGAGGAGGGAGAGAATTCCAGGCATGAGGCAGAGCCAGGGAAAATGCCCAGAGCCAAGGGATGGAGTGTCTTGTTCATGGAACAGTCAGGAGGGCAGTGTCACTGGCCTGAAGAATACATGTTGGGAAATAAGGTGGAAGAAGACTGGAAAGGTGGGAGAGGGTTAGCTTTTGAAGGTCATTGGTTTTAGCATCAGGGGACCAAGGTTCAGATCCAAGCTCTGATGCTTACCACCCACTGCGGCCTCAGGCAGATTACCTAACCTAACTGTTCTAAACCTCAATTTTCTCATCTGTAAAATGAATGGGTTAGATTAGGTAACTTTTAAGGTGTTGCCCAGTCCCAAGTCAAGGATCCTATGACCCTGGGTAAGTCACTGAGGCTCTCTGAAACTCAAATGTACTCATCTGTAAGATTGGACTGATAATACCTGTAATGTTTACCACACAGGATTGTTGTATGCATTAAATGAGATAATATATGTAAAGAGCTTTAAAAACTTTAAAGTGCTCTATAAATGCCAGTTATTTTTACTATCGCCAGCTAAGCAACTTGCGGGAACTGCTTCATTCAGCTTTTATAGCTGAATGTGGTGGATCCCACAACCTGGGCAAGATTTATAGTTCATGTTAAACCCAATAGTTCCCTTGTGCAATTCTTTGAAGCTACAAATGAAAATGAATGGTCTTCTATAGGCTTGTTGTAAAGATTTCCTGATATTTGCATGCAAACTACTGGAAGTAAATAACCATGGTACCCTATCTCACTTTGTGTTAACCTTCTTGTCTCTGTTGATTTATTTATAACTTACCAAATGGGGTCATCTCACAAAAGTTATCAAGAAGTTGTTGGAAGCTTACAAATTTATTTGGATTTATGATCTCTTTCTATCACAGTTATCTGCAACAAGGAAACTGAAGCCAAGGAATATTATAGGAGTTGTTTTTGTTGTTGTTATTCAGTCATTTTCAGTTGAGTCTGACTCTCTGTGACCCCATTTGGGGTTTTCTTGGCAAAGATACTGGAGTGGTTTGCCATTTCCTTCTCCAAGAATGGGAATAGAGTGAGAAGAACATATCCCATAGTGACTGCCTACCTTCCTACCCCAAATCTAGTCAAATGTCACTTCTTAGAGCACCAGGAAATGTTGACCAATGTATATGACATTGTATAACCACAAAGACACATTAACAATTTGAGCAGGCATCCGCCGATTGAGCTAGTAGATATACCATCATCTCAAGACTTAAAGCCCTCTTCTTTTTTTTAATTTTATTTATTTTATTTTTTTCCCCTCTTCTTCTCTTGTGCACAATTCCTATTTTGGAGATGTTTGAGAGGTAGGTCAGGAGGATCAGAGAAAATATCTTCTTTCAAAGACCTCCATTTTCTAAAGTCTTCTGCTTTATGCCACTGACCTGAGATTTTAATTCTCTTTTTCCCTTTCACCAAGTATGAAGATAAAGTATGGGCCTCTTCCAAATCAGTGCAATTGTAGATGCAGATGATGATTAAGAGCAGTTAACCATCCTCAAGGTCAAGCTTTTACCTAAGGGTGAGGGAGAAGGGTCTGGTCAAAAGAGTAACCCAAATGTTCTGTTGGGCCAAGCAAAAGAATTCATCAAGACTATGTATGCAGAATGAGACACATTCTTGAACATGGCTAACTAAGGTGGGAATTTGTTTCTTTTTCCTTTTTTTAGGCAGGGGAGAAGGACTAGAGGTGGCAGGGAAGGAAAATAAATGCTTATCAATTTTAAAAATAATTTTAATTATTTTTTTGTGAGGCAATCAGGATTAAGTGACTTGCCTAGGGTCACATAGCTAGTAAGTGTCTGAGGTCAGATTTGAACTCAGGTCCTCCTAACTCCAGAGCTGGTGCTCTATCTACTGCACCACCTAGCTGTCCCTAAAACATAAACATTTTTTAAAAGAGTTCACCAACGTAAATGGATCCTCTGGACTAGACAGAGGGCAGATCAGTGCTTCACAGCAGACAGAAGGTCAGAGAATACTATGAAAGACCAGCAGAAGGGGGATGGTGGATGAGTTCATCTCACCTAATATCTCTGATAGAGTTCATATTGCTGGGTTTGTTGTTGTTGGGGTTTTTTTTTTTCTTCAATGATGGCAGCACGTGAGCCAGATCATACCCCTCCTTGTCCATTCTACACTGTCATGGGCCTAGACAATTATAAAAACCATTTAGTTTTTCAGTTTTTTTTTTTTTTAAGTTTAAAAGCTTTTGAACTTAATACCTATTTTTGTCTACATTCTTTTCTTTATTTTCCCATTCAGACAGCAAACCCTCCTCAGGGCTTTGACAGCTGTGTCAGACCCCCATTGTTGGTTTCTGAAAGTCTAGCAATTAGGGAACAGGAAGTTAAAGAGTTTGAAGGTAAAGAGAACCAAGATCCTTCTTTTCCCCTTTATCTTCATCAAGTAAAAACCCTAAATGTCTACTTCCCTTCACTAGCATCACTAATTTTCCTATTTGACAGTTTCATGGAGAGGGAGATATTTATAGCCAGCTGTCTAGATAAGGGAATAGACAGACTGTAGGAACAATTGGGCACCTCCAACTGATAAATTTCAGAGGGTTGCCTTCAATAACCATAGTGGACGCAAGGTTGGCCAAGATGGATGGAAAAGAGTCATCCTGAAGAAAGTGCCATGATACTCTGTGGGGACTGTTTGTGCTATCTTCGTCTACTCTGACTGTGGTTTACTTTTAGTTTATGGGTAATAATGATAGCTGACATATATATATATATATATATATATATATATATATGTATATACATATTCTTTTAAGGTTTGCAAAGCACTTTACAAATATCATCTCATTTTATCTGAAGGTATCTGGTTCCCGAATCCCCTTCCTTGAGTTCTGTCACTTGTTGCTAGCCAGAGATGGGTCTGGCTCAGACTGCAGCCCATGAGATTACTGTTCTGTCTTTTAGACCTACTCTTCCCTTGGAAGGCACATGCTTGCTTGGGGGATGTCTCATAAATGACCCGGGCATGTTGAGTCACTGAACAAAGTGTTCTGACCTCAGACTCTGACTCCATGGTGATGCTGATGATGATGATGATGATGATGACGATGATGGCCCTATCTCACCCAGACTGGAAGTACAGTGGCTACTCATGGACCCAACATAACCTATTGGTTTGGACCCTTTGACTTATTCCACTTCTGACCTGGGCCAGTTTATCCCTCCCTAGGCAGCCTGATGGCCCTCTATTCCCAGGAGGTCACCATATTGGTGGAGGTTTTTGAGCAGATATCCTATTGGCTTTTAGCCCTACAACAGCTCAGAAATTCCAAACTCAAGCAACCTATCTTTCTCAGCCTCCCCTAAAGCAGATACCATTGGTGTACACCACTTTGTCTGACTCTAGGGGCTTTTTTGGTTACTATTTTTGGTTACTATTTACTATGGAGTAATTCTGGAGGGTTTTAGTACCTGTTTCACTAAAAGTGAACAGGTACTGTTTGGTTTCTGGAGTTGGACTAGATAACTTTCAGCTCTAATAGTCTGTGACTTTGTAAAATCAAGCAATAGATATGAAAACTGTTTGATAAATATAAAGTAGTGTGCAAACATTTATTATTATATGCAAATATGGGAAGGACTTATAATTTCCTATAATTCCCGCTTTGAACAGGGGAGGGAAAAGAATAGGCATTTATATAGCACCCGCTGTGTGCCAGGCACTGATACTTTATAAATATCTCCTTTGATCCCCACAGTAACCCTGAGAGGTAGGTGCTGTTATTATCTCCATTTTACAGATGAGGAAAATGAGTCAGACAGTGGTTAAATGACTTTGTTCAGGGTCACATAGCTAGTAAGTGTCCAAGGTTAAATTTGAAATCAGGTCTTCCCTAAAGTCAGGAGGACCTGAGTTCAAATGTGGCCTCAGACACTTACTAGGTCTGTGATCCTGGGCAAGTCACAACCCTGATTGCCTCCAAAAATAAAATAATTCAATTTTAAAAAAAGAAAAAAGAAATCAGGTCTTCCTGACTCCAGGCCCATTACTCCATCTTACTGCCTTAGCTGCCACCATCTATCTAGCTGGTGGAAAATTATTTCTACCAATGTAGAATACAACCTATTTATGTCTTAGTAAAGAAGGTCCAAAGTAGAGCAATTGAAAGTATTCTGGATTAGGAGTTGAAGTCAGTCAGTTAACAAGCATTTCTTAAGCACCTGCTATGTGCCCAGCACAGTGCTAAGCATGGCTAAACAAACAAAGAAAGGCAAAAATGGAGCTCACTGTCTAACAGGGTTTATTAGCTATTAACTAAAATAAGCCACAGTCAGGGTAAGTCAAGGTAGCACAGTCATCTCATTCTTTACTCAGAAAACTGCTTTCTGCATTGCTCAGCTCACCAAGGACGAGGTAGTCCTTCTCACCAAGACCATCCCCTCTACTTGGGCTCTCAATCCCACCCCTTTCAGGCTCCTCCAAGAGCTTGCCCCTATAATTGTCAGCACAAGCTTGATTGTGTCACTTCCCGGCTCAAGAAACGTTAGCAGCTCTCCACTGCCTCCAGGATAAAATAGAAATTCCCCTCTGTGCCATGGCCTTTGAAGTCCTGTTTAAGCTCCCCTACCGTTCCACTACCCTGCCCCTCCCCCATTGACTCCATGTTCTAGCCCAACTGACCTATTTACCATTACTCAGCATTCCCTCTGTTCCTATCACTTTGCCCAGAATGTCCTCCAATGCCTCAAATATTCTTCCCCCGTCATCACTGGAAAATGAGCTAGAGAAGGAAATGGTAAACCGCTCCTTTGCCAAGAAAACCCCAAATGAGGTCACTAAGAATGGGACACAACTGAAAGGACTTATTGCTGTCTCTTGACAGTGTCCCTTTAAAGGTCAGCTCAAGTACATGAGGCCTATCCTATACTTGGCCCAGTTTCTAGTGTCCTCCCCCTCAAAATTACTTTCTACTAACTTTGTATATAATTTGTGTTCATTTATTTCTTTATGTGTTGCTTATTCCCAGAGAGTATAAGCTTTTTGAGAGTAATTCCTTCAACTGAGTTTTATCCTTGCAGTCTAGTACCTAGCCAAGTGCTTAACACGTAGCAGATACTTAATAAAGGCTTTTTGAATTAAATTGAATGGAATGGAATTGAGATGTTTTATAGCCTGTTCCCTTCTACTGTATTGCACTGTACTACTTTGCCCTTTGGATTTTCTTACCTTCATTTCTTTGGAGGCTATGATGTTCCATAGCCATCCTCACTAGAAAAAGACCTAGTAAGCTCTAATTAATGAGAAAAAATGACCAACCAGGAAGTCCATTCCATGGGCATTCATTTAATTAAGGTTTTAAAAATGAATTGCATTGTAGGAACTAGGTCATTTTCCTTACCCAAATATAGACATACATTTTTGTTTTGGGGGCCGTTAAAATTACTAGAACTTTTGGCCTTGACTTCAGAGAACCTGTCTGAATAATTCTTTCCCCAAATATTAAGTAGTTCTTCTGTTCTCTTGCCTGTTTGTTTAATCGAAGCCAAGTTTTCTGGCTTGAATGTCTCATAAGTACCTTCTTAGGAATGTCATTGACACAAATCACTTCATACTTTCTGGGCTAACAAAATGCTTTTGAAATATTTTGCAATTTTAGTTGAATTAAATACAATTCAGCTTAATTTAACAAACATTTGTTAAACACCTATGTGCAGAGTTTTTTGGTGACACCCAGAAAATCATTTAATCTTTGTTTGCTTAGGACAACTCCCAAAGATCCATCTATGACGTCAGAGCAAAGTAATGTAAAAATCATTTTTAGCTTTCAGGCAGTACAAATATATAGGCCAACGGCTAACTTTTGTCCTCTGGATCCTGTAGTTTGCTGACCCCTGCCATTGACTACCCTGAATCTGCCTTGGTGAAGAAAGCTTTCACACCATGTGCTTCTTAGAATGACAAAGTCTCAGAACCTTCAGAAATTTGCATGTTTGCTACTGGGCACCTGGGATACAAAACAAACAAAAAACTCTTCCCTCAAGGAGTTCACATATGATATGTACTAAAATGACCATAATACAAGTCAGAAGGTATTAGGTGTACAGAAGAAGCCAGAGAAGGACAAACACTCACAGAGGGAGGAATTACTTTTAGCCATTTCAGTTCTATCTGATGAAGAGAGCAAATAGAGTCAGGAGAAGACAGGATGACAGCGCAGCTGGAGTGTAGAACGTACAAAGAGGAGGGGCAAAGAAATGGACCTGGAAAGGGAAAGGTTGAAACCAATTTGAAGAGAGCCTTTAATGATAGGGTGGTATTTTATTCAGTGTTGTTCAGTCATGTCTGACTCTTATGACTCCATTTGGGGTTTTCTTGGCAAAGATACTGGAGTGGTTTGACACTTCCTTCTCCAGCTCACTTTATAGATGAGGAAACTCAGGCAAATAGGGTTAAGTGACTTGCCCAAGATCACAGAGCTAGTAAGTGTCTGAGGCTGGATTTGAACGCATGATGAGTCTTCCTGACTCCAGGCCCAGTGCTCTATTAGTAATTATTATTATTGATAAGAATTGGAAGTTCATTTTGGATGGCTTTTAGTGCTTTTGTGGATGTGGATAGTTCTGATCAGATGAGCATAATTATCTGTAAATGTATTCACTGCATCCAGGGCCATGTCCAGTCATCCTGATCTATATCTTGCCACTGGACCCAGATGGCTCTGGATGGGGAAAGTGAAGCTGGTGACTTTGTACAGCTCTCCCTCACTTAAATCCAATTCATTTGCATGTCATGGCACCACCTCCTTGATGTCATGGTCCTCTTCGAGAATGAAGAACAAGCAACATCTCCACAAGGACATATGCATTATATGCATATATTTTCTATGCTAGTTTAAGAGCACTGTAGTTTCATGTTTGTACACATACCCTGGCAAAGACTGCAATCCCTCCCTGTCACAGTATTTGTTCAAGAGTCACTAAAGCTAAAAATCTTCATTCTTGGAAGAGTCAGTGTGGTGTAGGCTAGAAAGATGGCCTTGGAGTCAGGAAGGGGTAGGTTCAAATCTCACACCTGACATTTACTACCTGTGTTGATCATGGACAAATTAATTCATCTCTGTCAGTGAAACAAGCAGAATAATGTGTGAACCTATTTCATAGGGTTGTTGTACCTGTGTCAAAGTCAGTACCTGTAGCTTTTTCACTTTAGCATTCATCTGCTAGAGCTTTTGCTCTGTTGACGTAGTTTTCAGGAACCTAGAGCTACTTCTCGGCCACCATGACTAGAATTTCCATGGAAGATAGATGTTATTTCCATGTAATTGTTGATTGGTTGGTTGTTTACTATTCAAAATTCATTATGGTAAGAGCTACTGTTTTGTTTGTTCTGGGAGTGGGGCAAGGGGAAACCATTAGCCATCCCTTCAGAACTCTGTGGGGATGGGGTCCTAGCTCCAGGACTAGATTCTTCTTCCTTTCCCTTTGGCCCCACTCCTGCATTCTCTCTTTCCCCTATTCTTTGGCTTCCCCACTCAGGCTCCCACATACTGGGCAATAGTTTCAGATCATGTCGACTGGTCCTGTAAAGGGACAAGATCCTGTTGGGCGTCCTTGCCACCTGAAGGATCAAGGACCTGGTCTAAAGGGGAACTGATGGCAGACATTTCACCTGAACTCCTGTTATACTCCAGGGAATGCTAACTTGGCTGACTGGTTGCTGTGGAGACTTTGTAGGAAAAAAGAGAATGGTGGTATTTATTTTATTTTTATTTATCCTTTTTAATTGATTCTTTTAATCTCTTCTCAGGAAAGTTTTTTTTATTGTGTTTTATGATCTGCAAGTGCCTCAATGCATTTTAACCCTCAAGCCTAGAGCATTGGTCACACCTAGCTTAAGCCTGGCTCAAAATACAAAATTTTTATCACAGCTGACATTTATTGAACTCTATTTTTAAGTGCTTTCCATAGGTTATCTCTTTGATCATCAGAACAACCCTGTGAGGTAGGTTGTAGACCATCAACCACTATTATCCCCATTTTATACATTAAGAAGAAATTGAGGTTCTAAAAGATTGCCCCTCCATTACCCATAATTACACAGCTAGTAAGTATTCTGAAACAAGATTCAAACCCTGGTCTCCCAACTCAAAGTCCAGCATTCAATTTACATCAGATTTTAAGGACACAGAAATGTTGAATACATCAGTGAACAATATTTTTTGAGCATCTACTTGGTTTCCATCAATGTGGTAAGTCTTACTTATTTAAGACAGGGTGCTAATCAGAGAGAATTTTCACAATAGTTAAGCATTCATTGACTTGGTGCAAAGTATATCAATAATAAAACATTTTTATAGTACTATAAAGGCTCCAATGCTCTTTCTTCACAACTACACTGTAAAGGAAGTGGTACAGGCATTACTGTCCCCATTTTATTGATGAGTAAAGCTGAGGCTCGGAGAGATTGTGAGTCACCTAAGGTTGCACAGCTAGTAAATATCAGAGCCAAGGCTTGGATGAATCCAAGTGACCTGACTCCAAGGTCATTGTTGTTGCAGGAGAGAAGAATCATCGGGAGGAGGTGGATGGGGTTGAGGAAATCAGGGAAGGGGAGAAGGAGGAAGAGGAAGGAAAAAGAAGGAAAGAGGAAAGAGGAGGGAGAAGGAAGGGAAGGGGAAAGAGGGAGAAGGGAGAAGGAAGGAAAAGGGAGGAGGGAGAAAGGAAAAGGGAGGAGAGAAGGAGGAAAAAGGGAGGAGGGGGAGAGGGAGGAGAGAAGACTTGAGCTAGGTTTTGAAGGTTGGGTAGGATTTGGATTGGTAGAAAGGAGGTGGGGGTGGGGCATTCTAATCTGAATGGACAGCCTAAGAAGTCACAGAAATAATGAAAATATGTTTTCGTGGTTGCTGTTCTATTCTGCATTCAGTACCATCAGCAAACAAGATAATGTACCTTGCCTTTTCCACTGCCGACTCAGGTATTTGCAAACTTAACATATCTGAAATAATATGTGAGGAATAGAGAAGTTTTGCTATTGGCTGGCTGTGAGTTTTGGCTTGTTGCAAATAACTGATTTCATGAATATAAACCATGTCCTGGGTTATTTCCTGAAATAGTCAAGAATGGGGATCATGGACAACCAAATAATTTGGGGGTGGAGGGGTTTCGGTAAAAGGAATATTCAATCACGATATTGTTTCATTTTAAAATGTCTGTAGCTCTACAGAAAAATGAGAGGGGGAAAAACAGGGGAAAGAGGAAAGCCCATGAGCCCTGGTGGAAGCTGGCACTAGGGTTGGGTGCACACAGTGTGCCAGGGCTCACAAGAGACCCTGGTTTATGAATGTGGCCCAGTGTATTTTGTGCCCGATTGAAAGGGGCTGAAGAAAGGCCCAGTCAGAGTTAGGTAGAAGCCAGGAGAATGCGACAAGGAGGCTGTTGTGACCTTGCCAGCAAGATGCCCAGATAACTGGGGGGGAGAGAGAGAGAGAGAGAGAGAGAGAGAGAGAGAGAGA
>NW_020954556.1:3521347-3852150 GCF_900497805.2 Vombatus ursinus | reverse complement strand
GTGTGTGTGTGTGTGTGTGTGTGTGTGTGTGTACACGCCTTCTTAGCTCCTTGCCATGCTGAAGCCACATGGTCTCGGTTGTCTGCTTACTTCCATGTATCATCTTTCACTTTTTCCGCCCTTGAATAACTTTTTCATGGAGGCAATCATACAAGAAGACTTTGAGTATTTAGTGAGAAATAGCGGTAGTCATTTTGATTTTCAGGTTGAACGCATTGACCAGACCCCCCCAATATGGTGTTTTTTGTTTGTCTGTCTGTTTGTTTGTTTGGGTCCAGTGATTTCCTCAAGAGTAACTAATTCTTCTGAAGTTCGGTAACTTACTTGCCCAGAGTTACTCAGCAGGTTTGCGGAAGAGGCAGGATTTGAATTTGGGTCTTCCTGATTCCAAGCCTAGTACTCCATCTACTTTATCACACTGCCTTTATATAGAGAGAGAAAGTGTAATAATCACAGAAGTAGTGGGATAGTGGTCTGAGTTTAGAATGAGGAATCCCAGGCTTCAAATCACACTTTTGGTTCTGACTGGTTGTGTGACCCTGGGCAAGTCACTTCCCTGGGTCTCTATAAAATAAGAGGTTGGACTGGAGGAGCTCCTTCCAGTTCTAAATCTTATTATCTGTGATCTCATCTATATGGGTCCCTCCTCCAAGAGTGTCAATCCCAGCCCCTCCATGATTTGTCATCTGATTTAATTCTTATACATGTCTTGACATCTTCCATAAAGGAACTACTCAACATACTGGAAGCCTTCCTTTGTTTTGTTTTATTATTTTGTTGTTGTTGTTGTTTTTTAATTTCAGAGACTCAGATTGTTGGACTTGGAGTCTGGAAGATCCATGTTCAAATCCTATCTCAGATACTTAAAACTGTTTGACCCTGGACAAGTCACCTAACCTCTCTCTGACTCAGTTTCCTCATCTGTAATATGGGAATAATAATAACTCTTACCTCACAGGGTTATTGTGGAAATCAAATGTGATTTTATGTATATGTGTGTGTATCTATATATATATATATGTATATATATATAGATACACACACACACACACATATATATATATGCGTGTACACACACACATACACACATATATGTATGTGTGTATGGTACCTTTTTAAGACTTAAAGCACTATATAAATGTTGACTGTTATTGTTATTACCTGATATTGGGTAGGGAAGGCTGACCTTCAGTTCTAAAGCATTTAAATCAGGCTAGAATTAGGTGACCCCAGACAAAGAAACTTCTGCTGCTGTTGCTCATATCCAGTAATAGTTGCAGTGGCGCTGGCGCTATGTGCAGACCTAGCCAGAGGTAACCCTTGGCTCCAGGAGCCACAAGTCAACTTTCCTGATTGTGCCATACAGCTAGACATTGGCTCCAGGGAGCTCGGATGGACCCCTTGATGTTGGATCCAGGCTAGGACTGGAGAGAGGAGAAAGGTGCCAAGAGAGAGAGGGGAATTTACTGGCTTTGGTTAATACCAGATGGTCAAGGGGAATGGCAACTTGGCTTAGTTTTCTCATCTGTAAAATGGGAATAATAATAGTACCTATCTTCTGGGATTGTCATGAGGATCAAATCAGATAACCTAAGGAGAGAGCTTTGCAAATCTTAGAGCACTATTAAAATTTGCTATCGTTATCGTTATTATTATTACAACTACTTCCTTTTTTCAGTTTATTTTCACCACCATTATCTGAGATATTTCTGAAATATACTGCATATTTTCCTGCCTTATTACAGTGTTATGTTGAATCTTTTTTTGATGATTCAATGTTATCATTATGAACATAGAATCTTAAAGTTGGGGGCAACCCTAGAGGACATTTCATTCACTCTCCATCCCCATTTGGGACTTGAGTGAGATGGCGTCCAAAAGAAGGGAAGCAATTGTTCGTCTGTATCTACCCTGGTCAGACCACATCTGGAATATTCCATGCAAGTCTCAGCATCACATGTTAGGAAGGACATAGGCAAGTTGAACGAGGCAGGGAGCTCCGGATGCTGAGAGGACTGGAGAGCGTGCCATACAAAGATTGATTCAAGGAACTAGGGATGTCAAGCCTGGATGAGAGAAGAAAGGGGGCAGGGGAAACTGGAGGGAGGAAACATGATGGATGTCTTCAACTATTTGAAGGCCTATCATACAGAAAAGAGATTAGACTTGTTTATTCGACCTCTCTGCAACATATGATACTTGACTACCTTCTTCTAATAGATATTTTCTACTTTCTGGGTTTTTGTGACTGCTTATTCTTGGTTCTTCTCCCAACTGACTACTCCTTTTATGTCTTTTTTTTTTTTTACTAGATCTTCATCCATCCCAAGCCCACTAACTGTGGGTAGTCTCCATAGTTCCATCCTGGGTTCTCTTTTCTTTTTCTCTTATTTTTTCACTTGGAGATTTCAATAAGTTTTCAATTCAGGCGTTTTTCAGTTGGGTCCAACCCTTTGTGTCCCCATTTGGGGTTTTCTTGGCAAAGATACTGGAGGGGTTTGTCATTTCCTTCTCCAGCTCATTTTATAGATGAGGAAACTGAGGCAAATAGGTTGAAGTGATTTGCCCAGGGTCACACAGCTAGTAAATTCTGAAACTGGATTTGAATTCAGATCTTGCTGACTCCGGGCCGGGTACTCTATCCTTTGCACCACCTGCCTCAAGAGAGATGATCCCTAGGTCTACATATCCAGCCTGATGTCTTTCCTGGGCTCTAGTCCCCTCTCACCAACTGCCTATTGGAATTTTTTAACTGGATGTCCCAGACACATTCCAAACTCAGCATTTTCAAGACCAAGTTCATTATCATTGCCCCAAAACTCAACCCTCTTATGAACTGGTTCCTCTGACTGCTAGTGTCTTCCTTTTTTAAGGATGCCTTCCATCTACCCTGCATGTATCTTGTATATAATGATTTATGTCCTTGTTGTCTCTGCCATTAGAACGGGGCAGAGATGGAGCACAGTAGATAAAAGGCTGGGCTTGGATTTGGGTAGACCTAAGTTCAAATTCTGCCTCAGACACTTACTAGCTGTGTGGTCCCAGACAAGTCAGTCTCAATATCTTTTTAGCACCTGCCTTACAGGATTATTGTGTAGATTAAGTGAGTTGTTTTTTTTTTAAGAAATGTCTTCAAGCATTTGAAGGCCTATCATATGGAAAAGAGATTAGACTTGCTTGTTTGACCTTTCTGCCGTATTTGACATGTAGCCTTCTTGAGGGCAGAGGCTTTTAGATTTTTCTTTGTATCCTCAGCACTTAGGACAGTGCCTGGCACATAGTTAGCACCTAGCAAATGCTTGCAGATGGATTGAGTTGTTGATTGCTTCACTTCAGAGAACAGAAGTAGGAGCAATGGTTAGAAAGTATAGATTTAAGCTCAATGTAAGGGTAATTTTTCTTAAAAATTAGAACAGTTCCAAAGTAGACTAGGTTGTCTTGAATCGTGGTGAGTTCATCATCATTACAGGTATTCAAGCAGAAGCTGGATAACTACTTGTTGGGGATATATTATAGGAAGGATTCTTGTTCAGGTCTGATTTACATTAGAGTGACACTGAGGTTCCTTCCAGCCCTGTGAGTCTGTCAGTGTCTCTAACTGAAGGTTATCCAGCATCTACCTAAATCTTTCCAGCAACAGAGAGTGCTATTGATAAGAGGGACAATCTTTCCCATTGTAGAACAGCTCTAATTGTTAGAAAATTCTTCCCATGATGGGTCAAAATCTGTCCTCCATCTTTCCATCCATTGGTCCCAGAGTCACATAGCTAGTAAGTGTCTGAAGCATGATTTGAACCAGTACTTCCTGATTCCAGGCCCAGCACTCTATCCATTAAGCCACCAAGATCACATTTGTAAAGCACTTTGCAAACCTTTAAAGCCCTACTTAATGCCCACTGTTATTGATAAAGTAAGGCATCAAGAACTGAACTGAAAAAAAAAAAATCGAACTCAGCACTCTGCAAGTTTTTTTCTATACCCTGGGATGTAAAACTTTTACTCTTGGAAACTCTAACTCACACAGAATACCAAGGTATTCTCCTAAACTCTTCTTTCCTACTTAGGGCTTGAATTCTTTTTTGATTCTGTACTATCATTTCCAGTTTGAGTTTTCATCTTCTGATAAAGAGATAATTTCTCATTATTCTGATAAACATGTGATTGAAAATTGAAAAATAACTTAATTCCACCAGGCTAAAGACATTAAAACCATCCCCTTCTACAACAGCCTGAGTGATTTAGAAAAGCATAGAACTGCGGTAGAATCCAATGAACATTGACAGATTTTAGTTTCTCCATGTATTACGGTTTACATCTCTTTAATTGGATTTCCCTAATGAGTCCTGGAAACACGAGAACTCACTTGTTAGTACACTCCCTATCATCTCCAATATTTTGTATCAATTTCATATTAAACTGATGCATTCATATCCACAGAATATTAAAATACTTGGACATTGAGTAGATATTTTACAGTGGATTCTGGAGAAACATGGGAAAAAGAGTACTGAGTGGAAAGGCATGGGTGAGTTCCAAACTACTCTATTGTAGCTGTCTGGAAGCTGGGTGGTGCAATAGACAGAGCACTAGGCCTGGTCTCCAGAAGACCTGAGTTCAAATCCAGCCTTATTAGCTTTGTGAGTCAGTTAACCTCTCTCTGCCTCAGTTTCCTCCATTGTAACATGAGGATTATAAAAATAGCACCTACTTCAAAGAGATGAAATGAAAAGAACGAAAATCAAATGAGATATATTTGTATAGCACTTAGCACAGTGCCTAGCACATTTTAGATGATTAATAAATGCCTGTTTTCTTCCTTTCTTATAACAAGTGTCTATATCAATGATATTACAGATATAAGGAAATTCCTATGGAAAACAGTCAGGATACTAATTCTACTTATTTTCCCAGGACATTTTTGCTTTTAGAAGTTCTTTGTGGAAAGTAAGAAATACAGAAAATGGAGTACAGAAATCCATCCTGCCCTACAGAAAAATTGAAGGGGAGGGGGATAAGAGAAGTGGGGGAGAGATAGAAGGAAAGACAGACCAGGGGAAGGGGTATTCAGAATGCATGCCATCTTGGGGTGGGGGGAGGGGTGAGATGACGTGAAAATTTGGAACTCAAAATCTTGTGGAAGTAAATGTTGAAAACAAAAAATAAATAAGAAAAAAGTGTAAAAAAAAGATTTTATAGCAATGAAAATGTAGTATTTTAATATTAGTGACCATAAATATTTGACTACCACTAGTTTTTAATAAAATCTACAGTAAAACAGGAAAAAGAAAAAAGAAAAAGAAATCTAGCCAGTAAATTCCAAAATATCTTGCTAAATTTTAGCCAATGAAATTTACAATTCTTTGGGCAGAGCACTCCCAGGTAAGGGCATGATACCTCATGTGGACAAAAAGAAAGAGGAAAAAGGAAAGGGAAGGAGAGGGAGAGGAAAAGAGAGGAGTTGAGCCACTCAACTAGAACCCATTAGTTGAGTCCCCAGTGGGGCAGCTCAGACTATTCACAGATTGCTGTTTATCCTTTGTTCTTGAAGAGGACTGTAACATCAGAAAGATGATGGTGTGACTTGCAAATGAATTGGATTTAAGTGAGGGAGGGCTGTGCAAGGTCACCAGCTTCACTTTCTCCTCCAGAGATATCTGGGTCCAGTGGCAAGGTATAGATCAGGACAATTGGAGAGGGCCCCAGATACACAGGGAGGCTGTGACCTTTTTAAGTTAAGATCTTTAACAGATCTTTTTGTCTGAGGCTACACCCATTCAGTGATTAAGGCTAGGTAAGAAAAGAGGGGAAGAATAGCCTCTTTACCTAGTTAAAAAAAAAAATCCATCTGGGAGGGGAAGATGCTCAAAGTTTTTGGTCAAAATAGAAACAATTGCTAATTACATTCACTCTGAGTCATCAGAATCCAAACAATGACCAAATGAGGCTTGGGCTGGCACCTATTGTTGGCCAATAGATGAGAGCCAGAGTGATTTGGGTTTAAGACATAGTCTATAAAAAAAGAAATCTGGCCCATAAACTCCAAGATATCTTGCTAGTTTCAGTGATCAAACTTTATATCCCTTTGGGTAGAGCACTAGCAGGTATGATTCCCTATGTGGGCAGAGGTAAAGGAGGGAAGGAAGAAGGAAGGAAGGAAAAAAGGAAGGAAGGAAGGAAGGAAGGAAGGAAGGAAGGAAGGAAGGAAGGAAGGAAGGAAAGAAGGAGCTGTGTTACCCAACTGGAACTGGCCAGTTGGATCCCCAGTGGGGGATCTTTATCTTTTAATTAGGTCATGAAATTCTATATCAGGAGAAAGGAAATCAATTCCAATGTAATATATCTGAAAATATTATTCATATGCATATTCTTGTAAATCTAAGAATAACCAAATATAAGCTTATTTCTTGTTTCAAAAATTCCTTTACTTTCCATGACCTCCAGGAAATGCCTTGTCCATTTGTGCATTTACTTTTCATTTTTAACATAATTGCACACATATAGCCTATATCAGGTTGCTTGCTATCTTGGGGAGGGGAGATGGGAGGGAGGGAGGGAGAAAAAAAATTGAAACTCAAAACCTTATTAAAAATGTTAAATACTATTTTTACATGTAATTGGAAAAAAAATACTATTTACCAAAAAAAAAATAGCCACATATAAACAAAGATCTTTCAATCCCCTCACTGACCATAGAAAATACTGTACAAATAACTAACTTTTATCTTAATAAAATAAGTTTAACACCTTTAAAAAAAAAGTTCTTTGAACCTTGACAATAGAACTTTGGGGCAAGATAAACCACTGCTGCTTTTGTGGAGACATCTTTTTTTGTCTAACTGAAATAATTCTGAAACCCTGTTGAAAAGTCTTAGGATGCATTAGTATATTCCCATCTCTTGATTTTTTTCAAATGGAAAATTAACCCCTCAAATTCCCAACTTGTTCCTGATGAATGCATTGCCTATCATTTATATTTAGTGAAGGTTCATGAATGAATGCTTATACACATACAAGTACTATATGTGTATTCTTGGAATTTTTTTCCTATTTTTTTTTTCTGGTGAGGCAATTAGGGTTAAGTGGCTTGGCCAGGGTCACTCAGCTAGTAAGTGTCAAGTGTCTAAGGCCGGAATTGAACTCGGGTCCTCCTGACTCCAAGGTCAGAGCTCTATCCACTGTGCCACCTAGCTGCCCTATTCTTAGAATTTTAAGCCAAAAAATAGTAGCTGAGTAAATTCAACCATTGTATTCACTGGTTCCTCTTTTCCCTAGAGGATGTCTCTCCAGTTGCAGCTTTCTTTCTCAGCTTATAACTTTCCATCACTTCAATGTCATCCCTAACCTTATATGACTACTGGAAGATAACAGCCTTTCCTCCTTCCAAACCTCATATACCTTTATAGTCTGTCCTTCCCAACCAACATCTTATTTTGTCCCTATGCTTGTGGTCAAGAGAAAGGTATCATCTATGGGAGGTGGATACCATATCTGGAGCTTGGTGGAAAAAGGGAAAAATAAAGTATCTCTGATATTCTTATACCTTCTGGGAGATAATGATGACAACAGCATTGTGTGGGCTTTCAGGGATGTCTTCAAGGGTAGGTAAATGTGGCAGCGCTTGGCCCCTTCTCCTTTCTAAAGTTGGGTCTGCTTCTCTCATTTGTCTCTGTTATGCTCATTCACTGTTTCTCTACAATTTTAATTTCCCCCCATTTAAGTTCTAGGTATGAGGAAAGGGGTAAAGCCCAGTTGTGGAAACTGGTATATATTGTAGGGGGAGGAAGGGGTGAGGGCAAAGGTAAGCATTTCAACAGGTGAATATGATTTCTAACTAGTTCTTCAGTGACTCTTCATTCTGCCACACTTAACCAGATCTCAGAGTCTTATGACTTAGGGACATATGGGGTATGCAGAAGGACTAGCACCTCTGGTATGAGGGCTTGCCAAGCCCTTTTCAGGGTTACTCATGTATATTTGGTGTCCACCTATCATCCAACTTTCACATGTGGCTCCAAGAAGCTGTAGCATATACAGCAGCCACACCCCAGTAAATGTCTAGGAAGATGGACTAAATCAAGTTGAGAGTGACAAACAGACCTCAAACCTGTCAGTGAATTAGAAGGAAGTCTATCCCAATCATGTGAAGATTACCCTCAGGTAGAATGGGTGGATGAGAACAATTTGTTCCAAAGGCCATGAAGGTGGCCGTAGCAGGCTCCGTGGAGCACTTAGAGGTTGGCCAGACATCAAAGACACCAAGGTCATCTACTGCATCCTGGGCCGTTGCCAGTTGTCTTGACTTTTGTCTTGCCATTGGCCTCTAATGACACTGGAAAAGATAGTGAGTCTGATGACTTTGTGCAACTCTGCCTCACTTAAATCCAGTTAATGAATGAGTCAAGACGTCACTCCCGTGATATCATCCGTGCTCTTTGAAAATGAATGACAAACAAGTCTTACTACCATCAGTACAGAGTTTAGTGTGAGAGGATCATGAATATAGAGTTGGAAAGGAACTTACAGGTCATTTGATCCAACTCCTTCATTTTACAGATGAGGAAACTGAGGCAGAGAGATACAAAATGGCTCACCTGAGTCCATGAAGACATTAGGGTCTGAGCTAGGATTTTAACTCAGGTCTGCTCTTTCCCCATACCACACACTCTGTGATCCAACTACTCTGTCCGACTTGCTATTCCTTACACATGACACTGTTTCCCATCACTGACTATTTTTGTTTGCTGTCCACAGTGCCTAGAACGTTCTCCTTCTTTTCCTCCATCTCCTGACTTCTGTGGCTTTAAGATGCAACTCAAATCGCATTTTCTGCAAAAGGTCTTTCCTAGTCCTCCCTGGTTGTTAGTGCCTTCCCCTCTAAAATTACCTTCCATTTATTCTGTATATATTTTGTATATATCTGGCTATTTGCAAGTTATCTCCCTCATTAGAATGTGAGCCCTAGAGGACAGGGATGTTGTTGTTTTTTTTTTTTAATTTTCTTCTTCATATTTCCAGCCTTTAACACAATGCCTGGCATATAGTAAGTACTTAATAAAGATTTGTTTTATGTGTGTAACTTTTGTTATATGTATGTAACTGTATGAAAACTTTTATATATTAGCCCTTTCTTTAATGCTTAAGATGTTCTTTCCCTTCTGCACATTATTTCATTAGAACCTCTGGTTCTTTAATAAGACAATATTTTCCAGTCCAATAATCCCTGGTGGCCATACATGTCTGTGCTTTCTTGTAACTTGCATTACAGAATGTCTCATCTTCTGGCTCTATCAAAGTGAGGGCTGAAAATATCAATTCCTTTTGTAAAAATTTATTAAAACAAACATAAAATTATAGTATGACCTTGCTTCTAGGACTCCTATGTAGTTTGAGCTCAGGTTTATACAGAGATTTTGCTGTGTGAGTGAGGTACTCATGGGGAATTTTCCCTTTTGTTCCGCTAGAGCAAAAGGTTTCTCATCACTTGGAATTATTCAGATTTCCATGGTCCTCCTCTCATACAAGGGCAGGCCTCAAGGTATTTTGTAGATTTTCTCCATATTTCCATATATCCAGCTTATAACTGGTCCCTATCAATCAGGATATAGAAGATTATACCATCTGAGCCCTAACAATTTAGGCACTGAAGTCAAGCAGTGAAAAATCAGTGCCCTCAAATCAACTTTGTAATTCATGATGTGAAAATAATCCAAAGAGTAATTAAGACAAAATCAGGTGAGCAGGAGGGGGAATTGGGTATTAAAAAGACTGAGAGATAGGTATAATTAGTAATGCATGTGATCTGGAAGCTTCCTATTTTAGCTCATTTTTTGTTACCTAGATATTAAGTTCAGGTGTTTTTATTCTACCTGAGGCCCCTCACAGCCTTCTACCTTCCTAGCCTTATTATAAAGCATTCCCTTTCACATATTCTAAAGTTTATAAACTGTCCTTGCTGCCCTTCAAACACAACCCTCCATCTGCTGTCTTTGTCTGGGTTGTCCTCCATGCCCAGGATGTACAGCCTCATAGTAGACACTTAATAAATGCTTGTTCATTTGATTTGTTGACCCCTCACTTCTTTGAGTCTCTAGCTCCCTTCAAAACTCAGTTTAACCATCACCTTCTACAAGGGGCCTTTCCTAATCTCCCCAGCTGCTAATGCCTCCCTCATCAAACTACCTGGTTTTCATTGTGTAAATGCGTATTTTTATATATTTAAGAAAACATGATTTCACTTGTTAGCATTGTAAACTCCTTAAGGGCAGGAAATGTTCCATTTTGTCTTTGTGTCTTAAGCTGCAAGCAGGTGCTTAACACAAAGGTACTTAAATGCCTGAGGCATCAAGGTGGAGTTTGAGGGTCTGAGTTTGAATTTGGTTTTAGATACTGACTAGCTGTGTGACCTTGGGCAAGTCACGTCACTCTGTGCCTCAGTTTCCTCATCTGTCAAATGAGCTGGAGAAGGAAATGGGAAACCACTCCAGTATCTTTGCCGAGAAAACCCCAAATGGGGTCATGGAGAGTCTGACATGACTGAAGTGACTCAAGAACAACTTAAATGCTTATTGATTTGATTATTGATTGAAGAATGATTATGTTAAATTCTTGTACCTTCTAAAATTGGGGACCCTGAGGCAAAGCCTCTGTTGCCCTGACCTAATTACAGCTCTGTGTACCATAATTATAAAGCTGGGTAAGCCAAACTTAACTGAGATCCTGTCAGGATCTCTCTGTATACCTTTGAATCCTTAGATCATATGAGGAAATGATGCCCTTTGACTGCCTGTATTTGAAGAGAATTAAAGGAACAGAAATCATCTAGGGGAAAGTCTGTAAATGACTGAGTTAAAAACTCAGAAATCAAAAACAGACCAGTGACATAAAGGAATTGTAGTTAATTAACATCAATAATGAAAAAAAATTCAGATCCTATCAAAACAGAGATTTAGGAAGACAGAATTACAATATAGTAGGATGTAGCTTTAGAAGGCATGTGGCTATATATATTTAATTAGCAAAAATCTATTTTATCTCCTTCTCCCTTTTCTCCCACTGAAAAAGAAAAAAAATTTAAAAACCTTGCAACAAATATACATAGTTAAGGAAAACAAATTCTAACACTGCCCATGTCTAAAAATGTATGTCTCTATTTGTGCTCTGACTCCATCACCTCTCTGCTAGGAGGTAGGTAACATATTTTACCTTGGATTCTCTGGAATCTGGTGGGTCAATGTTTTGATCAGAGTTGTTAAGTCTTTCAGAGTTGTTTATCTTTACAATGTTGCTATTATATCAATTATTCTCCTGGTTCTGTTCACTTCACTTTGTATCAGTTCATATAAGTCATCACAAGTTTCTCTGAAATCATCCCTTTCATATTTTGTTATAGCAAAATAATAATCCTTTACATTCACCATTCCCCAGTTGATGAGTGTGTAGTTTCTAATTCTTTGCCACTGAAAAAAGAATCACAAAAATATTTTTGTACATATGGGTCCTTTTCTTCTTTCTTTGAATTCTTTGGGGGTAAAGACCTAATCATGGTATCACAGTTTAGAAATCTTGGGGGAATAGTTCCAAATTTCTTTCTAGAATGGTTAGACCAATCACAATTCCACCAACAATGTGTTTGTTTACCCACAGCCCCTCCAACATGTGTCATTTTCAGTCAAGTTTGCTGATCTGAGGGGTACAATTTGGAACCTTAGGAGGTTCCAACTTTAATTTGTATTTCTCTAATTATTTCTTATTTGGAACTTTTAAAAAATATGGCTATTAATATCTTGGATTTCTTCCTTAGAAATCTGTCTGTTTGTAGTCTCGTAGTCTTTAACTATTTATCAACTGGGGAATAGCTCTTGCAAATTCTTATTCTTACAATTTTAAATCAGTTCCTTCATCAGAAAAATTTGCTGCACAGGTTTTTCTTCCCAATTATGTTTCCCTTCTAATTTTTTAGCTGCATTGATTTTGTTTGTATAAAACCTTTTTAATTTTTATATAATCAAAGTTGTCCATTTTATCTTCTGTGATCCTTAATATCCCTTGTTTGGTCATGAATTCTTTCCCTATGTTGTGCTTACTCGAATTGGCTGCTTTTGTTAATGCAGCAGATGTCAAAAAAACACTATGTTCTCTTGCCTTATGCACCAGAATAAAGCCGAGATCTAAGAATGTAATGAGTTCTGTCTTCTGCCTTTGTTTTGGGAACAGCTTGCCAGCCAGGTTCAATGTAATATGAATCCAGGGGAAGGAACGGTGTAGCAGATTAAATCTGTGTGGTCACAGGTCATAAATGGAGGTGTGGATTAAGCTGAGTCATGAGGGTTCATCTGACCAGGCAATGGTTGCATAACTCTGCTTTGTCTATCCCCTCCTGCCTGCCACTCCCAGCGTGCTACCTTGTCTTTAACCTTTCCTGATCTTTTGCCCTTTCTCTAGGTTTTAAAATTGGAATACATATCTAAATCCCTTCGCTGGAACATTTGGAGTGTTGAAGGTTGAAAAGGTCAGATGGCAGAAATGTACCATTAGTTATATATGAGCCAAGCCTCTTTAGTAACAGAGGCCAGTTATTAAAGAATCGGCTTCTTGCTGGTAACACAGGGGCTTCGTATGCAATGTGTCCTTACTTCTAAATAATATGACCAACTCCCAAAGGGCTTATGTCTGAGGATCTAGGTGTAACTGAAAACAGTTCTGCTGTGAATAATAATGATAATTATAGCTAGCATTTATATAGTGCTTTAAGGTTTTCAAAGTGCTTTGCATATATTAATTCATTAAATGTTACTCAAATCATCAACACTCCTCTCTTTTCCTTAACCCAATTTTTTGGAGATGCAGGGGAATGGTTTCAAGTTATTTTAATTGGAACACAAATTTAATAGAAATAGAAAATCCCTTTAGTCCATCTGGTAATTTCCCAAGTAAAGATTTCTCTTAGTATTTTTCACTGTTCAAAGAAACAGTGAAGATGAAGAAGGAAGTCACAGAAACACAAAATTTGAGAGTCTGAAGGGACCTCAGCAGCTGTCCAGTCCAAGACATACATGAAAGTAATCTCTACTATAGCATACCCAACAAGTGGGATCCAGCCTGTGCTTGAAGACCCCCAGGGAGGGGGATCTCACTGCCTCCAAAGTCAATCCGGTGTACTTTTGAATAGCTCTAATAATAGTGTATGGGGAGAGTGTAAAAACTGGCTTGAAGCTTAACATTAAAAAAAACTAAGATCATGGCAAAGGTCCCATCATTTCCTGGCAAATAGAGGGAGAAGAAATGGAAGCTGTGTCAGATTTTATGTTCTTGGACTCAAAGATTACTGCAAATGGTGACTGCAGCCATGAAATTAAAAGATGCTTGCTCCTTGGAAGGAAAGCTATGGCAAATCTGGACAGCATACTAAAAAGCAGAGACGTCACCTTGCCAGCAAAGGCCCATATAGTCAAAGCTATGGTTTTTCCAGTAGCAGTGTAAGAATTGGACTGTAAGGAAAGCTGAACACTACAGAATATATATTTTTGAATTGTGGTGTTGGAGAAGACTTTTGAGAGTCCCTTGGATAGCAAGGATACCAAATCAGTCAATCCTTAAAGAAATTAACTGAGACTATTCACTGGAAAGACAAATACTGAAGCTGAAGCTTAAATACTTTGGTCACATATTGAGAAGAACAAGACTCATTGGTAAAGACCGCGATGTTGGGAAAGATTGAAGGCAAAAGGAGAAGCGGACATCAGAGGATGAGATGGATAGTGTCATGGAAACAATGAACATGAGCTTGGACAGACTTCAGGAGACGGTGGGGGATAGAAGGTGGTGGAGTGCTGTGGTCCATGGGGTCCCTCAGAGTCGGACGCGGCCGAACGACTGGACAACAACAAAAATGTTAGTTTCTTCTTGACGTAGATTCCTCTCTTTGCAATTCCATCTTTGCAAGCCATTGCTCCTGATTCTGCCCTCTGGGGCAAAGCAAAGCAAACTTAACCCCTTCTTCACATGAGAGATCTTCAAATACTTGAAGACAACTATCATGTCACCCTTGGATTTTGTAGGCTAACCATGCCGAGCTCCTTGAGCCATTCTCATGAAATAGCCTCAAAGTTCTGTACCACCTTATCCTTCTTATCAATATCTTTCTTAAATTATGACACCCAGAACTCATCACAAAATTCCAGATGAGGTTTAGCAAAGGCAGGCTACAATGAGACTACCATCTTCCTGTTCATTTAAGCTATGCCTCATTTAATGCAACCTATGATTTCATTAGCTTTTTGTCTGCCACATCACGATGTGGATTTATATTGAGCTTGTTGTTCACTAAAATCTCTGAATCTTTTTCAGAACAACTGCTATCTAGCCATGCCTTCCACAGCTTGTATCTATGAAGCTATTTTTTTTTTAATCCAAGAGTAAGACTTTACAGTTATCTCTGTTGAATTTCATCTTAGTAGATTCAGCCCAGTACTCTAGCTGGCCAAGATCCCTTTTGGATCCTGATTCTGTTATCCAATATGTCAGCTGTCCTGTCTAGCTTTGTATCATCTACAGATTTGAGCATACCACATATACTTTTATCTAAGTCATTGATAAAAGCATTAAACAACCCAGTAGTTTAGTTTAGTTTAGTACAGGAAGACATTGGATAATAATAATAACTGACATTGATATGGTGCTTTAAGGTTTACCGTATTATTTTTATATGCATTTTACATCCTTCATGTAATTTTATCTGTGTCATGATGTCAGTCAATAAACATTTATTGAACACCTACTGTGTGCCAGGTACTGTGCTAAGCCCTGGAGATACAAAAAGAGGCAAAAGACTATCCTTGACCTCAAAGAGCTCACAATCTAATGGAGTCAACAAATAAGCAAATATGTACAAATAAGCTATATGTAAGATAAGTAGGAAATAATTAATAGAGAAGGCACTAGAATTAAGAGAACATTGGGAAAGGTTTCCTGTAAAAGGTGGGACTTTAGCTGGAACTTGAAGGAATCCAAGAGTCAGATGAAGAGGGAGAGTATTCCAGGCATTGGGAAAAATGCCCAGAGCCAAGAGATGGAGCATCTTGTTTGTGGAACATCAAGGAGGCCAAAGTCAGAGGGAATTTCAGTAGCACCTAAAGAAAGCTGTTAGAGGAGAAATCTGATAAATTGGCCTCTCTCGGTTGGTCATGTCCATCTCTGGAATAGTGGTAGCCCAGGTTGAGCTCCATGGCTGCTGCTCCTGGAGCAAGCACTCTCTCACAACTTAACCTCTCCACTATGGTGTTGGGAGACTTGAGAAAACTGAGGATCAGAAATAGAAGCCCAGTAGTTGTTCTGTGACTGGATTATTTTCAGCATTGCAGATTTTTGCCCTCAATGCACCCTCAGCCAAGGCTTCATGTAGAAGGCTGATCTGCTTTCCCTTGACCCTTTCATTTGCCTTGGTGTCCAGCACTTAACCCAATCTTGTTGCCTAGGTGAACAGGCTGCAGGCCTCTGTCCCTGCATGCTGCCTTAATCCTGACTGTGCTCACACTTCCTAAATTTGTGTTAATTAGGCAACAAATGTAGATGTGAACCTAAACCTCCTAAAATCTGCATCCAGATACTCCCACAAATCAACAAATTGCCTGGGGACTGGCAAAAAATTATCTCACGCATTCACACTCAAGGTCAATATAATCACATTATTCTAAGCACCATAACATCGACTCTTTACTTATATTCTGTTTTATGCCCCAAAGTGTCATTTCCTTAGCCATGATTATTCTAGATGACTCAGTGGATAGAGCACTAGGGCCTGGAGTCAGGAAGACATGAATTCACATCTGGCTTCAGACCCTTACTAGCTGTGTGACCCTGGGCAAGTCACTTCCCCCTGTTTGCCTCAGTTCCTCATCTATAAAACAAGCTGGAGAAGGAATGGTAAGCCAGTCCAGTATCTTTGCCAAGAAAACTCCAAATGGGGTCACGAAGAGTTGGATTGACTGACATGACTGAATAACAACAAATCTCAACAGTAACGTGTTAAAAGAGAAGTCCTTAAAGTTCTTTTCCTACAGAATAACTTTGACTTTCCTATCAACATTTTTTCCCCTATTTGATGAAGGAGGAGGTTGCTTTTTGACTCCAAGGTAAAGTATTACAAAGATACCTCTGCCACCTATTTGGCAAAACTAACTTCCTATTGACTTTGTTGATGTTTGGGGACTATGGTTTGCTAGTAAATAGTTAACAATTGGCTCTCTGGGCCAAAAAAAAAAAAAAGTGTACCCTTGACACACTTTTAAGTTTGATCTGCCTCATTAACATTTTCTCCATAACTTTCTTAAGTTTGGACAATCAACAAAACAATGAATCAAACCTTGATTTGTATGTGTCATAGATTCCTGAGGTGTGAATGCTCATACTGAAAATTTAACAATTGGCTCTCACTAGTTGGTTCAAACTGGCTCCAGTACACCCCTGCTTTATCGTCACCTTCCTCCCTCTCTCTTTCCATAATCTCTCCCTCAAGCTTGTTCAAGTGAGAACCTTGGCAACTCTACTGACTGAAGCATATCCAATATTTATCCATCTCCTGAGTATCTTTGTTTTATCTATTTATCTTTTTTTGAGCTAAGTAATTTTTTTAAACCATAGGTTGATTAAGACTGAGGCTACCAGCCCTTCTTTCTGTTCTTTGGAATGAGGAATTCTCTCTAAAAAGGTGTGGCTATATATATTTTTTCAAATGGAGTTGCAAAGTATACCACTCCACACCTTGTAAAAAGTAGTCATATTGCAAACGAGGCCCTGCGGTTGCCTGGAGCCTCCCAGATTATTTGCCTAGGTGATTAGGTTTGCATATGCACTGTTGCCAGGAAGAAAGCGGTAGCCAAAACTGTCTGGTTCTTCTCCTCACCTGCCCTACAATCCACCTCTCCCTTTGTGGTTAGCTCATTATTTCCTTCTAGGACTGCAGGCAGCTGCTCTCAGGCCTTGCTCTGCCAACTGTTCCTGGCAAGGACATCCGGAGAATGAATTAGACGGTGGCTGTCAAAGCTTTTTGAAGTCTTTGGATCAAATGGGCGACCCTGAATGCAAGGTGAATGCATTTATGACTCATGGTTGCTAGCCTTGGACCAGCCATGAACGGGGACAAGGCATTCAGTATCTGTAGCTTCTGCCTGGGTCAGGATGTGCAGTAAATTCATGTATAACTTTGTTTTTCATCTCACAAGGACAAAGCTAGAGTAAGCTAGCAATAGCAGTCAGATCCTGCCAGCCCATATCTTACAATGGTAAGCCAGTTTGACCACAGAATAAGGCCTCTAAGGCTGTTGTTGATTCACTGAAGCAAGTGTGCTAGGGTCTGAATATTGTTGCTGTTATGTTGTTTTTCAGTTGTGTCCCATTCTCCATGACCCCATTTGGGGTTTTCTTGACAAAGACACTGGAATGGTTTGCCATTTCTTTCTCCAGCTCATTGTACAAATGGGGAAACTGAAGCAAATAGACTTACATGACTTCCCCAGGGTCAC
This sequence comes from Vombatus ursinus, assembly GCF_900497805.2. Taxonomy (NCBI): domain Eukaryota; kingdom Metazoa; phylum Chordata; class Mammalia; order Diprotodontia; family Vombatidae; genus Vombatus; species Vombatus ursinus. The sequence continues at coordinate 3,834,631 of NW_020954556.1, read as the reverse complement.
AGAGCTAGTATGTGTCTAAGGCTGGGTTTGATCTCAGAAAGATGAGGCTTCCTAATTCCAGGTCCAGTGCTCTATCCACTGAGCTGCCTAGCTATTAAATATGTACTATTTAATAAAAAGTTAGCCTTGAATAGAATGGGATAATTAGTGTAACAGTAATTAATTTATCAATTAATATTAATTATATAATACTAATAGCATCATTAAAATATAATAGAATTTATAGAATATAAACTCTTTGAGGACAAGGTCATTTTTTCCCTTCTGTATTCACTGCACCTATTTTCCCCTCTTTGATGGAGGCTAACTTTTTATTAAATAGTACATATTTTATGAATATTTATTGAATCAAATTCGATAGAACTTATATACCACCTGAACCTTGCCACCAAAGAATTGGAGGATTGATATATTAGACCCTCTTCAAGGGTGGTCTTAAAAGTAGAAAAAAATGGACAGTTGCCCATGCAATATGATTTGAAGAATTAGGCAAGACCCTATTGCCCTCAGTCATTTAATTAGCAATATAAGTGCCTACTATGTGTAAAGCCTCGGCTAGGCATTGGGGATCTACAAATATAGAAGTCAAAAGACAGTCCCTGTTCTCAAGTCAAGTAAGGGGGACAACATGTAATCAATACGTACAAACAAGATTCATACAGGATAAATTGGAGATAATCAACAGAAGGAAGGGACTAGCATTAAAAGGGACAGGGATTCTCAGATATCTTTCCCACAGAAGCACTAAAATTCCAAACTTAGAAATTTATTCCTTTGACTTGAAGTGTCTCTGTGATCTTCTGCTGAGATACAAACCCTTTTGAATGAATAATATTAATTAATTAATACCTTTCCAATGGCAGGGGGGATGGGACAACATGATAACACTAGTCATGTGAAAGGCAGCTTGTATCATGAGAAAAGAACTGGATTTGGATCCTAGCTCTGACCCTAGCTGTGGGACCCTGAATTAGTCATTTACCTTTCCAAAGCTACTTCCTCATCTGTAAAATGAGGGGAAACTCTTCAAAACCCCTTGATATCATGCCCTAGTCTTCTTTATACTTGTTCCCTTCATCTGATCTAGCTATACTGGCGGTTTGCCCTTCCAATCACCCCCCCCCCAACTCTGTCTCTAAATCTTCACTCTTCCAGTCTACTGGCTCCTTCCCTGATGCCCACAAATAAACCCAAGTCTCTCCATTCTTTAAAAAACAACAAAAAACAACTTTCACTTGTGTCTACCATCGTCTTAAGCTTTCATGTTATATCTCTCCTCCCTTTCACAAACTCCTATTTAAAAACAAAACAAACAACAACAACAAAAAAAAAACCCAACCCATCTACAATCATTTTCTCCATTTCCTGTCTTACTTCTCAAACTCTTACAATGTGAATTCTGACTTCTCTGAATCAATGGACACAACTTTGTCTAAGGTTACCAACACTCTCTTAATTGCTAAAGGTGATGGTCTTTTTTTTCATTCCTCATTTATCTTGAGCTCTTTCATCAAGACCCTCTTGGCTACCCCTCCCAGATGTTCCCTCTTCCCCTGGCAGTCAAAACACTGCTATCTCCTGACAACCTTCACCAACCATGCACCCCCTAAAGAGGGGATAACATTTAAATAGATAACAGCTTTGACATTACTCCTTAGCCAGTGGTGCCATGGGTGAGCAAGAAAGTGCTTGTTGAAACCATGTGGAAGGAAGCATGGGGAGGGAGAAGGACCAGGGGAAGGGGAAGGGAAAGGAAAGGGAGTAAGCATCGATTCCCTTCTCTCAGGGCCTGCTACGTGCTAGGCACTGTGCTAAGTGCTTTTTACAAATGTTATCTCATTTGCATCTTATAACAACCCTGCAAGGTGGGTGCTATTAGTATCCCCATTTTACAGTCGAGAAAACTGAGGCAGACAGAGGTTAAGTTATTGCTGGGGTTCACACAGTCAGTAAGTGTCTGCCACCAGGTTTGAATTCCTGACTTCAGGCCCTGGTGCTCTATCCACTGTGTCTCCAAACTGGAGCCCTTGAACTCAGCCCAACAAGCTCCAGGATAGACGACTGACTGAGACATATTATTCTTGCATGACTCCATCCACCATGTAGCTGACAATGTGATTTTCCTAAAGCACAGGCTTGACCACTCCCCTGCTCAAAAAACATCTATGACCACCCACTACCTCTAGGATCAAATACAAATTCTACTGTTTGGCATTTAAAGCACTTCACAACCTGTCTGCAATTTATCTTTTCTGCCTTATTAGGTACATTTTCCTCTTCTCCCCACAGTCTATATATAGGTCAACCAAACTGGCCTTTTAGGAAGTTCCACATATACTACATGCTGTCTTCTATCGCTGTGGTTTTGGAAAGATCTCCCGAGCTTGCAATGAATTCCCTCCTCCCATCTGCCTCTTAGTACCCCTCGTTTCGTTCAAAGCTCGGATCACCCCTGCTAGTCTCTTCCTCCCAAAAATTTATATAGGGTAGATTTTGTATTTATTTGGTATGTATGTATGTATATATATATACATATGTGTGTGTGTGTGTTCTTTAAGTATATTATATCCTTATAGAATACATACATATATACATATACTTAGATAGTAAGTATGCTCTGGTCCTGTTACATCTTACCCTCTAGGTTCTCAGGTACCCTGGGGGATGGGGTTATGAGAAGCATTAGAGTATCTTTCTACCAACAGCTCAAGCCCCTATTTGCTGTTTCCTCCATTTAGGGGGAGCAGTGAACAGTATATTCCATTTAACCATTTAACATCAGATTAACTTTTCTAAAGGGATAGCTACTTGAAAGATATAGCAAGAACAAATGTATGAACATTTTCCCTAACACCTCAGGGGCATAATCTCCCCTATACCAATGCAGTAAGGGGGGAAGAGAGGGAAGAAGGAATTAGTCTCACAACTTAGCTCAGTTCCTACATAGCACTGGTATCACCAAGTTTATAACCAAAAGTGGCATTCTTGTCCGATGAGTCCATCCACTAGGCTGGGATCCCAAAGGCAACTCCCAAAGAGTCACTCCTTGAGCTTTGCTCATTGAGGCTCAGGGCATCAATCCTACATTGGCTATATCATCCAGATTTCTGTCTTTGACACTTCATGGGATGGAAACTCCACTTCCTTTACTGAGAATGGAAAACAAACCAAAAGCCCAAGGAGGTCCCTTTTTTTGAGGGCGGAATACAGGGTAAGGGGGAGGGTAAGACCCCATGGCCCTTCCCTTTTACCGGACAGTTCTTTCACTGGACACTGAGTAAAGGAGTAACCTCACTCCCACTAATAAGAATGTAGGAGAGAGAGATGACTGGAGCTGATTCAGACCTTTTAAAAAGACTCTGAGAGAGTTCCAGCTACACGGCCAATGAAAAAAAGACTTCTCCCATCCACATAGTAGGCCAACTGGAATGAATTACAGAATGCCCATGCATCATGCTCCCTCCTTTCCAAGGTGCTTCTCTCATGCTTCATCATGATTCTCCCTGGAGCATCACCTTAGTATACTCCATGTGGAGATTCCAACTGAGCGAGCTGGTGAGGTCTGTGCATGTGCCATATTATTAAATTTATATATGTATATATTTGTTGTTCAGTCATTTCAGTTGTGTCCGACTCTTTGTGATCCCATTTGGGGTTTTCTTGGCAAAGGTACTGGAGTAGTTTGATTTCCTTCTCCAGCTCATTTTACAGATGAGGAAACTGAGGCAAACGTTGTGAAATAACTTGCCCAAGGTCACACAGCTAGTAAGTATCTGAGGCCAGACTTGAACTCAGGTCCTCTGGACTCCAGGCCTGGTACTCTATCCATTGCACCACCTAGCTGCCCCCATATATGTGTATATGGTCTTCCCCAACAAAATGTGAACTTTTTGAGGACAGGGGCTATTTTGCTGTTGCCATTGTATCAGCAATGCCTGGCACAATGCCTGGAGTAAGTACTTGATAAACACTTGGGAATGAGTAACATGTTTTGACATCGGCCAATAAGCCCTCCATCTTGGGTGAGGCTCCTAAGTGCCTCATCTATTTAAGCACCTCAACAATCCTTACTTCCTGCTGAGAGATTGATGTCCCTCCATCCATAGGAATGAAAGGCTTGCTGGCACTGAGCCTGAGAGAGGGAATGGGGTTTTCAGCAGGTTACACTGACAAATGTAACTGCTGGCAGCTGTTAGTCCCAGGGCTGCCAGCCATAAAATGTTGACCCCAGCTTGGCAGGCACCATGGGAAGCAGAGAAGGGTGAACACCTTGATTAAGGAAAAAAATTACTTGCTGGAGACTCACCCAATCAATTTGTACCACTCACCACTCAGCCAAATACTTCTTTGCCCATTAGAAACGGTGTAGAAATCAGCTAAATGCTCCACTGGCAGAGCATGAGTAGCAATCTGTCTGAATCAGAAAGGGAGGCTTTTCAGGAATGTCACTCAGAAATTCTTTTGTCAGTTTTGACAATACTTTGTCAGCTTTGACAGAAGGGAACAGCATCTGAAGCCTTGCTTAGATCCTCTCCAACTGCACTGAGCTCTAGAGAGAGCTGGCTTCTTTGCCTGCTTAAGAGTTGGGAAGTTTTAAGTTGTGCTCAGAGAGTTCTGTGCCCAGCCCCTAAGAAGGAGGAGGAATCATTGCCATCTGGAAAAATCTAACCTCTGCAAATAGCAGCAATGGTAGAAGTTATCACAATAATTGGAATTTAGGCAGCACTTTAACCTTTATAAAGCTCTTTACATGTATTATCATACTAGAGAGTCTGTTTCTTTGTATACCACATGATCTCTTCATTCTATTCAATAGCTGTTGGTGTATTACACTGCAGTTATTTTCATGGTGGTCTTGTCCAGTTTATTTATCATGAGCATGGCCCTATGAGTTCAAATCCTACCTCAGATGCTTACTAGCTGTGTAACTCTGGATAAATAAATAACTTCTGTCAGCATCAGTTTCTTCATCTGCAAAATAGGAATTATTTAATTTATTAAATTTTAATAGTTATACTTTAATTTAATAGTAATAATAATAAACCTACCTCTTGGGGTTATTGTGAGTATCAAATGAAATAACATAGGTAAAGTGCCTTGCAAATGTTAAATTGCTATATAAATGTTAGCTTTCATCATTGAGATGATGATGAACAAATGTCCCATGAAATTATGTTTCTTGTGGCCATCAGATGCATAAAATAACTTCACCAGCTTCTTTAATTGCTTCTCCAAGGAGAATTCATGAGCCATCCTTCCATGTAGTTAGACGTTCCTTTTGCCTTTTGGCTTCCTTTATTTTATAGCAAGAGAATCAAGATTGACATGATTCAGTCCCTTTTGTGATCTCCCCACTCATTGGTCGTAGCACAAGGAGCTCACATTTAGAATACCAACAACCAGGTTAATGTTTATAGTGGTTAAAAAGCTGTGTAGTTCTTAGCCTCTCTGCCCCCTTTTGCAATGCTATGCCATCTTTATTTATAAGACCAGAACAGAGTTGTACAGGATTGAAGGTCATTTTGTATTTTTCTTTATTTCATGGCTTGCCATGGCCAAAGAACTCATCATCAAGCGATAAACCTATCTATATTTGGGCTGATCCTTGAGAAGCAGGCTCAACCTATTGCTCAAAAGCAATAGGCTGTGCTCAAGGCCTTTCTGTCATGGTAGAAGCTGCCAGAGCTTGTGCTCCTTACTAAAACACTTAGTAAATACTTATTCATGTGTTCATTCGTTCATCAGTGAGATCAAATTTGTGTTTTGGAAAAGCTTATTTTACCTTTACAATAACCCTATGAGGGAGTCACCTGTAGGTATCATCATCCTCACATTATATATGGAGAACCTGAGGTTCAGAGATGTTACGTGACTTGCTTGTGGTTACAAGCTTAGGATTCGAATCCAGATCTTCTTGACTCCAAGTGTGCCGTTCTATCCACTCTACCACACGGCCTATCCAAGTTATAGTAATCCCTTACATTTGTATGTTTGTGTGAAGTCAAAATAAAAACTAGCACTTTACAACTGCTTGAATGTTTGCAAAGCACTTTACATAGAATCTTTTGTTTGATTGAAGAAGAAGAGGCATTAGATTAATCATTCTTCTTGACCCCAGATGGAAGAATTAGGAGCAATAAGTAGAAGCGATCCAAAGGCAGATTTTAGCTCGATTTAAGGAAAGAAAAAAAAATCCTAATAATTAGAGTTGTCCAAAAGTGGAGTGAAGTTCCCTGTCACTATTCAGGTGGAGGCTGGATGACCACCGGTCAGAAATGTTGTAGAAAGAGACATGCTTCAGGTGGGACTTGTCCTGATGATTTCTGAAGCCTCCTCCAACTCTGTGACAAACTATTTGCATGTTGATGATCTTGTTTGATGCTCAAAACAACCTTATAAGGCAAGTTGTATCTATTGTTATCATTGTGATGATGGAGGAAGAAACTGAATCTCAGAGAGGTTTTGTAATGTGCTGAAGGTCATATAACTAGTTAGTGAGGAATACGGGACTAGAACTCAGGTGTTTTGCCTCCTAGTCCATTCCTCTTTTCATTATGACTTTTATTATTCTTGTTGTTCGAACCTGTAGTGAATTGCTGGTGTGACAATCTGTCAGCAACTTAGGGAATTGTCGGGGGTGGGAGGGAGGGGGGAGGACAAAGAGGTTAAGTGGCTTGCCAATGGTCATGAGACTATTATGTATCAGAAACAGGACTTGAACCCAGGTCTTTTCAACTCCAAGCTGGCTCTTTTAGAGAGATTCATTTTTGGGCAGCTAGGTGGCACAATGGATAGAGCACCGGCCCTGGACTCAGGAGGACCTGAGTTCAAATCCAGATTCAGACATATAACACTTACTATCTGTGGGACCCTGGGCAAGTCACTTAACCCCATTGTGTAGCCAAAAAAAAAAAAAAGACAGAGATTCATTTTTATTACACCACTATTACAAAAATTCTTCATTTTTGTTATACCATACACACTTAAAATGATGTTTCAAGGAGGGAATTTGTTAGGCAGAGTGATTAAGGATAAAGGAACCACAAATCCAAAGCAACCTTTGGAAAGGGAGAATAAAATACCCTTAACAAACCTAACAGATGTTTAAACTGAATAACCAAATAAAGTATGAAAGAAATGTGTGATGTGCCTGGTATTTGTAATTTAGTAATGTCCTTGATAGATTTCCCAGAGTTTTCCAAGGCCAATGTCAAATTGGCAGCATTGAGTTTAGCAGGATGGATAAAATTACCTATTTATCCCTTGGTTAAATCCCTAACACCCTTGAGTTTTGAGCCCTACATATAGCCAGCTTGCTAGTTCACTCCCCTTAGATGTAGCTAATTAGGGGCAGCTAGGTGGCGCAGTGGATAGAGCACCAGTCCTGAAGTCAGGAGGACCTGAGTTCAAATCCAGCTTCAGACCAAACACTTGACACTTACTAGCTGTGTGACCTTGGGCAAGTCACTTAACCCCCCCCCCAAAAAGAGAGAGAGATTGAGGGAAAAGGATGTGGGAAAGGAGAAAACCTATTTTAAAAAGTAGGAGCGTTTCTTCATACTACATCAAGAGTGCTGGCTGATATTGCATTACAGAGTTAAGTGATACAGGAAAATACCATTCTCAAATTAAATATGACGTATAATATTCCAAAAAAGTTAATTTAATAAATATTTGTTAAGCACTTACTATGTGCAAGCTTAACCATTAGGTGACATTGGTAGCCACCAACCTGATCCTGTTCAGCAAAAAAAGAGTCTGGCCTAAGAAGTTCCATACTCATCCTGTCTGATGTTTGCAGCCACTGCAATGGGTAGAAGTACTGAGAAGGGATGGGCTCTGTGCTTCCTATTGCCAACTCTGCCCCTTTCTTTTGGCTAATACCAGTTAATTACCTAGAGTTGTGTGGATTTGTGAATTTTTATTTTTATTATAATTATTATTTATTATTATTAGTAGTAGTAGTAGTAGTATATTCCTGAGTATAGTAGTAGTATATCCCCACCAGTAAGAAATCTCAATTCCTCCTTAACTGAATATATTTTAGTAAGCCTTGGTCATGTGACCTAAGCATTATAGCATTGACTGACTCTTCACAGAAACAGACAAACATACATTACTGCATACAGGGTTTTTACTCTTGGTATAAAATCATTAGGAAAATAAATAATATATAATAACAAAAAAGTGATACTATAACAAAAAAAAATCTTCCAAGGGGCTACATACCCTTTACATTGCTACACCCTAAAAGTCTTCAAGCAGTACAGAAGTTGCTACAAACCTACAAATATGTAGTTCGGTTGTTTTCAAGTGGGCAAAGAACACAGTCCAAAACTGTGTTTGACTCACTTGTCTACCAGATCTAGTCATCAGATGAAGACAAAGAAACTCTGAAAGAACTCTGTACCTGGGATTTATGGCACAGGGGATGGCCTTGGGACCAGGGTTGACTTAGAACAGGGGTGGGGAACTTATGGCTTCAATGCCACCTATGGCCCTCTAGGTCCTCAAGTGCAGCCCTTTGACTGAATCTAAATTTCACAGAACAAATCCTTTTATTAAGGATTATTAAGGACTTATCTTAAGTCTTCAGAGAAGATAAAAGCTCTCCCAAGAAGTGCTTTTCATGATCTCAGATGTCATGTTAATAGAGACCTCCAAATCTGGATGAAGCTAGCTTGTCACTTGTGGAGCAAAGAGGTTAGACCCAATCACTGGTCCTGGAGAGGAGAAGAATCCTGCCACTTCCTGCGATCACTTTCTCTGTCCTTCACCAAGGGGCCTCCTACCACCACTGTCATGTCACTTCCTATGACTATCTTCTCTTTTGCTCTCCAGCCCAAAGTCCTACTACTTTGTGTAATGAGAGGTAGAGGGAGATTAACTTACAAAGCCAAGGGCATTATATCAAGTTCTGTGATATAAAGATAAAAATGAAATCATCCCTGCCCTCAAGAAGCTTATATTTTTCTAGGTAAAAAGGACAGAATGGATAGAATAGGTATACATGATGATGATGATGATGATGGTGATGATAACAAGCACTTCAAGGTCTACAAAATAGTTTTCATATATTATTTCATTTGATACTCACAACAACCCTGTAAGGTGCTGTTATTACCTTCTTCTTACAGATGAATAAACTGAGGCTGAGAGAGGTTAATTGACTTGCCCTGAGTTACACAGTTATTAAGCATCTGAGGCAGGATTTGAATACTGGTCTTCCAGACTCTAAGTCCAATACACTGTCCACTGTACCAACTATCCAACTACTGTAAAATGGTTAAAAAAAATGATTTCAAGAAGGAGAGGGTGCTAATAATAGCAAGACTGATCAGGGAAGGTCTCATGATGGAAGCTGTCAGCTAAGCAGTATTTTGAAGGAACCTAATGATTGTGTGAGGCAAAGGTGATAAGCGAGTATATGTTAGACACGGAACATCTCTTTTTCTGAGGCACAGAGGGCATACAGCTGTGGGTACAATTTTCCTGGAATGGAAACAGTGAAAAAGAAGTCATGTGAAATAAGACTGGAAAGCCAGACTATGAAGGGTTTTAAATGTCAGGCAGAGAAATTTTTATTTTATTTCAGAGGCAATAGGAAATTATTAAAGATTTTGAATAGGGTGGCAGCGTTGTCAGATCTGTGGTAATATTACTGTGACAATTATGTGGAGGATGGATTGGAGAGAGGAGAAACAGGAGTCAGAAAAACCATTAAGGCATCTATTGTAATAGTGTGGGTCAGAGATGATGGGGGCCTGCTCTAGCCCAGAGGTCAGGTGACCAAAAGGAGGGGAGATGGGGGAGGCTTTGAGGGTGCAGGATCAACAAAACTTGACATCCATTGGCTTTTGGGGTTGAGGAAAATGAAGCAACCCCAAGGTCGAGAATCTGAATGACTGGAAGGAACCTCCATAGAAATAGAGAAAATTGGGGAAGAGATGGGTTTGGGGAAAATGTAACAAGTTCCATTTTAGACACATTGAATGTTAAATACCCGTGAGATAAAGGTAAGATGTCCATCAGGTTATATATAAAGTGCCTTTCAACCTCTACCTCAGTGTAAATAAATTTTCCCCTGAAATTACCTTATATTTGTACAGATTATAAACATATGCATATGTATGTATACACATATGATTGTGGGTGTAAATATGTGTGTATCTCCACATTGTATAGATGCACACTTGCATATGTATATGTTGTTTCTTCTTTCTACATATATACATACACATATATGTTGTTTCTTCTTTATAAATAATATATGTGTACAAACACACTTATATACGTGTATGTAGTTTCTTTATATGTAGCCATATTTACAGATGAATGTGTTTTATATGTATATATACACATTTATATATTTATATGTTGTGTTATATATATGTATCCATACATGCTTACAGGTGGTATATGTTGTTTCTCCTGAAATAGAATATAGAGTGCAAGCTTCTTGATAGCTTCATTTTTGTCTTTATGTTCCCAGCAACAAACACAGGGTCTGCACATGATAGGTGCTTAATAAATGCTTGTTGATTGAGATACGTTGCAAGAAGGAAGACTGGGCAAAATAATACATAAATTAAAATGACAATCAACATCTTGCAATGTAATACAATTATATATTTCTCTTCCTGTGGTACTGAAGGTGACAATGAAATCTAAGATGTCAGGGACATATATGTGAAGAAGAGGTTTTGTGTGTGTGTGTGTGTGTGTGTGTGTGTGTGTGTGTGTGTGGCCTATGTAAATTTAGCTCAGAATAGGGTGAAAGGGCAATCGGTATAAAGACAACAGGGAGGCACTGTAATTAGAAGGTGTAAATCTCTGCCTTGTCTGTAAGTTCAGGATGGATGGAAGAAATGAAAATTTCCAATTGTGAAAGGATGTGCAAAAAATAATGATTGGGCAAAATGCAAGGCTGTTGAAGCATAGAATCAATTCCTAAAATTAAGATGATGTCAATAAGGAAGTACGGTTAGGATAAACACAGGAAATCATGCCAATACAGGTAGATTCATACAAGTGGATTTTCTTTTGTGGTTGGTTTCTACTTGCCTATAATGACCCTTTTCTGTGTTGGCAAGGGGAATAAAACCTCTCCTCTGTTCATTGGTTTGCTTAATTTTTTCTTCCTGTGCTATATCTTTTGCTGCAGCTGACTATTACCCTATGTGGGAGTCCAGTCTTTTCTTAGTAACATAAATAGTATTTGCTGACTCCCTCTTGTGACCCCTTGGAGCTACTCCACAAAAGCAAATTTTATATATAATCAAAGTGCTAAAACTTTATTTATCTTAATTATTTCTGGTATAAATCTCAGAACTCTTAGACTTAGAAACAGACAAACCAGCTTGTGGGATTGTGTGTTAATTAAGAGTCAATGGACTGTGAGTAACTGAGCGGCTCAGGACATCACACTGCATCTGTGAAAATTGTTTGGGCAACTCAGAAGTTATTTGGCTTACTTTCATGTTTATGACTTTGTTCTCAAGGCTTGAGTTCATAGGAAGTCTGACCTTGGAATGAATGGATTTTTTTCCCCTTTCTTCTCTTTCTAAGATTGCTTCCCTTTTCTTTAGCAGCAAGTGGTACTGAGGCAAATTACTCACAGCCTGTGTGTCTCCTTTGTACTTACCACCTTCTGCTTTCTATCATAGTTATTTGTGTAAAATGACTTTTCCACTTCTTAATGGACTGTAATTTCCTTGGCACTCTATGTTCCACTCAAACTAGTCTTGTGTTGTTGTTATTCAATCATTTTAAGTCATGTCCAACTCTTCATGACCCCATTTGGGGTTTTCCTGGCAAAGATGCTGGAGTGGTTTGCCATTTCCTTCTCCAGTTCATTTTACAGATGAGGAAAGAGAGGCCAGCAGGGTTAAGGGACTTACCCAGGGTCACACAGCTAATAAGTATCTGAGGCCAGATTTGAACTCAGGAAGATGCCTGGCACTCTATCCACTACGCTGCCTAGCTGTCCCAATCTGGCCTACTTGCCATTCATCATATATGCATTCCAACTCCCAACAATTCCAGGCATTGGAGGACAGACTATCTCTTGTCCCTGAAAGCCTGGAATGCTTTCCCTGCTCACCTCCAACTCTTGGAATACATATCAAGACTCAGTTCAATTTGCTTCCTACCATATAAGATCTGTCCTGAACCCTCCAGTTGTTAATGTTCATCCCTCTGAAATTATTTTGCATTTACTTGGTGCATAATTTGTATTTGTTTATCCCTTCAGTAGAATGCAAGCCCTTTGGGGGCAGGGACTATTGCATTTTTGTCTTTGTGCCTTGTACATAGTAAATAATAATAGCATTATATAATAATAATTATATTAATAATAATAAATAAATAGCATTATAATTATATAATTTGCAAAGCATTTGCAAATATTCTCTCATTTTAACCTCACAACAATCCTGGGACATAGGTGCCATTATTATTCCTATTTTACAGTTGAAGAAATTGAGGCAGACAATGTTATATGCCTTGCCTAGGGTCACACAGCTGGTAAATATCTGAAGCTGGATCTGAATTAAGGTCTTCTTTACTCCAGGTATGGTACTGTATCCATTGAGCCACCTCGCTTTCTCTTGTAGACACTTAATAAATGCATTTTGGTGTGGATTATTTCACCTTACTATCCCCAGTGACTGAGCACATTGTAGTACATACAAACAGTAGATATTGAATAGGATTTTGTTGCATTGGAGGGAATGCTTTTTCTATTCTGAAAAAGGGTCTTTTGTTATAGTAAGAAGTCTCTTATTGCTTGTATCAACTTCTCTGGGGCCACTTAAAGATAGCAGCTTCTGAAAACTGCTGTCTTGAAGAACTCTGAGCTGCTGCTGAGAGATGCTAATTTTCTTGAGGAAGTATGCAGGGCTCCGTGCCAGCAAGTTTGCCTAATGTCAGTTTTGATTCCCTTATAAACTCTGATAACTCTCTCTAAGAGAGAGAGTCTGGCCTACATCTATGGGAACACCAAGTGCTTTCATTGTTCTTACTTGGATCGGTTAGTTTCTACCAGGATCTCAGTTTCTTGAAGAAATATAAGCATATACAACTCAAGAATTAGAAGCTGAGTGGGAGTGGTCGAGGGAAAGGAGTGGGGTCGGTGGGGTGGGACTAGCCACTCCTGGGATTTCTTCTTAAGATGCTAAGAACCTGGTTGATGCATGGAGATATATGATCTTAATAAACATGTCTCCTTCTACATGCAGTGTTATATAGTGGAAAATACATGGAATCTGAGGTCAGAAGACTTGACTTTAAATCCTGACATTTCTGTTTCTAAGATACAAGACTTTGGGGGCAGCTAGGTGGCACAGTGAATAGAGCTCCAGCCTTGGAGTCAGGAGGACCTGAGTTCAAATCTGGCCTCAGACACTTGACACTTAACTAGCTGTGTGACCCTGGGCGAGTCACTTAACCCCAATTGCCTCACTAAAAAAAAAGCAAAAAAACAAACAAAAAAAAAGATACAAGACTTTGGGCAAGTCAGGTGACCTGTCTGGGCTTCTATTTCCTCATCTGTCAAGTAAAGGGGTTGGATTTGATGATCTCTAAGGTCTTCTCCAGCTCTAAATTGTATGATTTTTATCCTAATTATTCTCACGGTCAGATAACCAGAACCATGGACTAGAGCAGAGAAGGTCAAGGGGAGATTTAATAATTATTCAGTATGTGAAGGGCTCAAAGCTCATTGAGATACAGATTTAAAGATGTGTTAGCTTTTTTTTTGGTGTCCCAAAAAATCTATTAAGGCTTCAAGTGGCACTAAGACTTTTGGGACACCCATATTTTGAACACTTATTGTGACCTAAGCACACTGTTCAGTACATGGGACAGGGCATGGAAGGGTATAAAAGGGTTTAAAAGAAATGTAAAATAATGAGTATTCCACAAGAAGTTGAGTCTGCCTTGGGACATAAGACGTGTGTGTCTATTATGTGTGTATATAGACATCTATATGCATGTGTCTATGTGTACATATGTTTACATGTATATTTGTATGTGTATATACATACCTATGTACAGACCCTGCTCAGTACATGGGACAGGGCATGGAAGGGTATAAAAGAAGTGTAAAGTACAGGATCTTCCACAAGAAACTGAGTCTATTTTGGGAGATAAGACATGCTTGTTTATTATGTAAATAGAAATATACAATATGTAAATTGTGTATATTATATAAACATACACATAGATATATATAATATACAAATAATATATACACCAATTATGTGTATATATACATATATACACAGATAATATATGCATAATATAGTATATATACATGTATATAGCATTTATATATTATCTATACATATGTAATATATTATATAAATATACAATATCTAATTATGTACATATAACATGTCTTTATGTGTCTACATAAATATATATGTATGTATGTATGTATGTATATATATATAAATATATGTGAGTATATATATGGGGGAAAGAGGGGGACAGCTCAGTGGCACAGTGGATAGAGCACTAAGTCTAGAGTCAGGAAGATCTGAGTTCAAATCTGGCCTCAGACTTTTAGTAGTGTGACTCTGGGTTACTCACAACCTCTGCCTCAGTTTCCTCAACAGTAATATGAGAATAATAACAGAACCTACCTCGAAGGATTTCTGGGAGGATCAGATGAGATAATATTTGTAAAAAGTGCTTAGCACAGTTCCTGGTACTTTATAAATACTATATAAATTCTTATTCTTTCCCTTCCCCCATCAAAATATACAATATCTAATTTTATATATATATGTGTGTGTGTGTGCGTGCACATGTATATATATATATACACATACACATACATATATACATATACATATATACATATATATACACACATACACACATATACATAGGGAGCAAGGGATCGTCAAGATTTTTCCTCTTCCGTGTATTAAAAAGATTTGTAGGCACATAGGTCATACATTCATAGATTTAGAGGTGGAAGGTGTTACTGATCAGGCAGGAAGGAGATCTTTCATGGAGTTCATGGGGATCTTGGCCATGTTGTGTTCAATTTTTCTCTTCATGTCATAGGACGGCATCAAGTGGCCTGATTATCACATTTCCAGATGGCATGGGCTGGAAAGGCTAGCTAGCACATTAGAGGACAGAGTCAGGATTTTGATAGGCTAGAGCAGTAGATTGAATCTTGTAAGACAGAATTTAATAGGGATAAATGTAAATAAAAATCTACAGGGACAAAAAAATGAAATGTGCTAGTGTAAATGGTTGGGGGAGTGGGGAGGCAGGCACAGATAGACATGCTCACTATTGGAAAAGCTATCATATGAAAGAGGGATTCAATTTTTTTCTTGCTTGACACTAGAAAGGAAAAGAGGTAATGGGTGAAAGTTCCGGGGATTTTCAAAACTAGAACAGGCCAACATAGGAGGAATTGAGTTCTTTATCACTGAAGGCCTCCAAGTAGAGGCTGTAGGACCACTTTTCAGAAATTTTGTAGAGGAAATTCCTATTGAACTAAATGTTGAACTCTGGACCCCTTTAATTCCAGGATAAACAATAAAAACAAAAGGTATAGAAGAAAGCCAGAGTTGATGTGTCCTGGAGTTATTGGGAAAAAAGGTGGCTATTGAGCTGAGTCTTATATTAAGGGTGCGAAGGTAGGGATGGGAAAGCTCGAGTAAAAAGCAACAGAAAGGAGATTTTAAGTAGTAGGAACAGAATTGACAAAAAGCAGGGGTGAAAATGAGTTTGAAGTGTGTTTTTGTGTGAGGTAGGTAGGTAGCACAGTGGATAGAGCTGTGGATAGGACCCAGAGTCAGGAAGACCTGAGTTCAAATCCAGCCTTAGAAACTTACTAGCTATATGACCCTGAGCAAGTCACCTAATAGTTTGCCTCAGTTTCTTCATCTGTAAAATGAAAGAGAGAAGGAAATGGCAAACTACTCCATTATCCTTGCCAATAAAACCCTAAATGGGTTCATGAAGAGTCAGACATGCCTGAAACAACTGAACAACAATAACAAAGAAACACAAAAGAAGCTGGTCTGACTAGACCAAAAGACTCATACTGGGGACTCAGACTGTGAGACTAGGTTGGATGAAGTATGAAAGACCTTGAATGCTATTGAGAAATTTTGGCTCATTCAATAAGGAAGAGAGAAGTCACTGTAGGTTTAAAAAATGGGGGATAACATAAGGAAAGTGGTGTTTTAGGAAGGTTATTTCAGCACAAGTATGGATTTAAGGGAGGAAGAGACCCTGGGATAGAAGACTGTTTCAGTAACTTGGGCATAAGGTGATTGATGAAGGTAGTGGGAATGCAAAGAGATAGATAGAGGATGTGATTGCCTAGATGAGCCTAAGACTGGATCTCAAGTCCCTGGATGCCTCTCCTGTTTTGTGTGTTTCTTTCCCTGAGCACAGGTGACCAAACAGCAATCCTGAGATGAATGTTCTGAGTCTTGGCAATAAGCTTATGAGCATAAGAGGTCAGAAACTCCTGGTTCTGATGCTGAATGCCCAGTTTGGGGGTGGAGGGTGGGGAGGTAGGGAGGTGGAATGCTTCTCGTGACTACCAAAATGTTCTAAAAAAAGATGATGACCCTCAATTTGTTGATGAGCTATTACCCTGGCTTGCCAGAGGATATGGATCTCAAGTGAAGGTTTGGACAATGCAGAGCTAAGATGAAGGTGAAATGACTGTTCCACAGTCTCATAGAATGTTTCATTTTTTAAACAGCAACTTTCTGTGAAAATACAGTAGGAAAAGAGTTCCTGCTCCAAATTTTAAGTCTCTATCAGTACAAACTTATGTATTTTGTATTCTAAGCATGACTATTTTGGTTAATAGCTATCATGAGCCTAATCTACT
Organism: Vombatus ursinus; assembly: GCF_900497805.2. Classification (NCBI taxonomy): domain Eukaryota; kingdom Metazoa; phylum Chordata; class Mammalia; order Diprotodontia; family Vombatidae; genus Vombatus; species Vombatus ursinus. The sequence goes on along the minus strand of NW_020954556.1, from coordinate 3,817,755 downwards.
TTGTGCACTGAATACCTTTCTTAAAGGGCCCCTGTTAATCTCTTTGGAGGAGACCCTGGACATGAACAAAACCTAAGCTTTATTTAAGAGTGATCTCCAGAGCTGTACTCTGGAAGGAGAATATAATGAGCCAGAGTTCAAGGAAAATCAAACTCTTCCATTTGGGACCAGGCTTCCAGAACTGAGTCCATTCAGCATGAGCCTAGAACTGGTGCACCTTAGCAGGAGAGGGCACTCTAGCCCCTGCTGGACCAGAGGTACAGTTGTATGAATACAATTATTAAACTCTGCTACCTTTACTTGTATGTGGTTTTGACTAAACAAAACAGAGGACAACTGGATCATAGGATTTAGGGCTGGAAGGTACCCTTGACATTATCTAATCCAGTCCCCTCAGCTCCAAGAGTATCTCCAGCTGTGACAGGGAATGTACCTAGTCTATCTCAGGAGGAGTAGTAGAAGCTTCTTTGGAATCTAGAAGATGTGAGGGAAGCAACTCTGTACTTGGTGACAATGACACTTACTCAGGAGCATCCTGAGCAAAATAAAAGGCGCATACTCAGACCTTGCAGATTCTCAACACAACGAGGAAGACGCTACAAGTGAGGGAAGCAAGGCAACAGCTGCTGCTGATAGATAGCCCTGATCTAACCTGTGCTCCATACAAGAAGGTAGAGCTAGGAACTGTGGAAGTTTCTTAATAGAAAACAGAGGGGAGAAGCAGCATTTTCACTGCCGGTGTTTGAGACTCGCTGTATACTACTACTGGAACAGAACTTTATAGTGTTAGAGAAGAGAGAAGATTTAGATGAGACCTGGTTTCGAAAGCTAGGTGGCATAGTGCATAGGGCCTGGAGTCAGGAAGACCTGAGTTCAAATTCTGCCTCAGCTAGCTGTGGGACCCTGGGCAAATCACTCAACATTTGTCTTCCTTCCTAATCTGTAAAATGGGCACTGGGCAAATCACTCAACATTTGTTTTCCTTCCTAATCTGTAAAATGGGGATAATAGTAAACCTCTCTTTCAGGGTTGATGTGAGGATTAAATGAGAATAATTGTAAAACATTTAGCACAGTGCCTGACACATAGTAAGCACTATGTAAATGTTAGCTATTGTTGACATCAACAAAGCAGCATGATTTGGGGCATCAGGGGTTCCTGAGCTTTTTCTCTGTGAGTTTATGTGGGTGTGTTCCTCCTGTGTTGTTCCCCCTCCTTTTGTGTGTTGTCTCCCTCCATTAGTCTGTAAGCTCCATGAGGGCAGGTACTTTCTTTTCATTAATCACCAGCACTTAGCACTGTGTCTGGCACAGAGTAGGCTAATAAATGTTTATTGGGTTATTGGATTGGATTGTTGTATATATTCCCTGGGGAAGTCTTGTGTGCCAAAAGATGCTGCCAAGCTGCCTGGAGTATGCCAGCTTAGAAAAGGCCTGAGGGTTCCTTCTTCTCTTGAGGATACCACTTCATTCCATTCACCAGGGTCACGACCTTGGAGCCATCCATGACACTTTTGATATCTCTCTCTCTCTCCCCACATTCAATGAGTTACTGACTCTTATTGATTCCACTTCAACTCCTGGTGTCCATCTCAATACTCATGCAGCCATCACCCTGGTTCAGACTACTGTAACCTCCCATCTCCACTATTTCAGTAGATTCCTAATTGGTCTCCCTGCTTCTTGTCTCCCCTTCCCCCTCCAATACATTCTCTTCAGTGATGCCAAAATAATTTTCCTGGAGCACACACCTGATCATGTCATTTCCCTACTCCAGAACCTTCAGTAGCTCCCTATTGCTTCTAAGAATTTAAGGCATTCCATATGGGAGCTGGACTTGATGGCCTTGGACTCACAGTGGCCTTTGAGGTACCCCCTAGTTCTAAATCTGTGACCCTGTGTTCTGGATCTACCCTGCCTTACAGATTTATTTCACAGTGCTATCCTTCATAAACCACATTCCAGCTAAACTCTCCTACTAGCTCTTTTCCAAACTCAGTATTCCCTTCTCCCCGACTCATTCCCTTTGCATAGGCATTGCATTTGTAGAACTCACTCACTCTTAACCTTAGAGTTTTTAGATTCCTCAGATGTTCAGCTCAGGTGACACCTCAATCCCAAAGCCTTTTCTGGTTCCCAATACCCCCACTGCCCCGGTTATTAGTGCCTTCTCCTGAAATTAGTTTGTCTGTCCTTTGTGTATTACAATGCATTCCTGCTATAGCCCCAAGTAGAAAGTAAGTTCCTTAAGACAATGGACTATCTTTTTGTTTGGATCTTTGTATTCTCATCACCTAAAGCAGTACCTCCCAAATAGTAATTGAATTAAATTGTCACCCTGAATCTTATGGCATTAAGTTCAGAAAAGACCATGTCCTGTAGTGCTAGTGCTTTCCCTCTGAGACTATCTCCAGTCTCTCCTGTATATATTTTATTTGTATGTAGTTGTATACATGTTGTCTCGTCCATTAGACTGTGAGTTCCTTGAAAGTGGGGACTGTTCTGGCCTTTCTTTGTATCCACAATGTCCGGCACAAAATAGGTGCTTAATAAATGCTTGCTGACATCTTGACCGGAGCCTTCTCTTCTTCCCTAGGGCATGTCAGAGGTCAGGAGGCACTGACACTAATAAACCATGGTGTGGCTAATGACCACATGGATGATCGAAAGATGATGGTAAAAGATATGTAGCCACGTTACCCCTTGCAGCTGTGAACAAAACAGGCAGACCTTAAAAAAGAAAAAGCTTGGATTCCATTTCTTTGCCAGGCTGAGATCCAAAGAGAGTCCTGGATGTAGGAGAGAGTTGCAGTTTGTATGGAAAGTATCAAAATCAGGCTACACAAAAGCACTAACAGATGAAGGATCTGTGGGCAGCAACATGCCTTTCTCAGTACTATACTATAAAGTTGGCCTGACTATCTCGATTCTGAACACTGCTTGGTACACTTCTGTCGTATTTGGTGGAGAACAATTCTCCTCTCTCTCTCTCTCTCTCTCTCTCTCTCTCTCTCACACCCACCCACACCCACACCCACACACCCACACACCCACCCACACACACACACACACACACATAAATTTGTACCCCAGCAAGTCTTACCAAATATAGACTCCATAGTACCTTCTATAATACCATAGACCCCAAACTACTTTGTCAAAGGAGTATTCTAGGCACTGAACACCGAATGGAACTCCTGGTTACTGATTTGTATGGATACTTGACTGCTCATCTCAGTCATAGGTTCAGAGATTTAGAACTGAAAGGGACCTCAAAGGTCATCTAATCCAACCTCCTCATTTAACTGATGGGAAAGCTGAGGCCCAGATAGGTTAAGTGTTTCGCTTTGCATTTCTTCCTATTCTAGCTGTGGTTGATATAGTTCTTCAGTTGTGAAATGGTTTCTGAACAGGGACCAAATAATTTGTGAAGGGGAAGCGGGGTGTGTGGGCGGCATCAATGGAGGCGCCACATCTTTTCATATATTAAATGCCACTATCTGTGTTTATTCTCTCCCTGATAGGGTTCAAGGATGAGTATGTTCACTTTTCTAAATTCTCTGTATTTATAAGGAGATGGAAGCAATCACTCCTACTCTAAATGTGTGCTTTCTAGTTAGGAAGTGTGATTCTCTCATGAGCACTTAATTCAATTAAAAAAGGAGTTACACTTTTGGCAGTAAACCCAAGGATTGTAAATGAGATGAAATAAGAATACTGAGGCCAAGAACATTATGTGGATTTATGATATTCCTTTGAAGTCTTCATGAATCCATTCATTAAGCAGTTCATTGGCACATGGGGGAAAAAGCACTTTGACAAGATCTAACTTTGTCCCAGAATTGGTTGTCATTGGAAAAGAGCACAAAAGTAGCATGAGTTTTCTCCCTAGATTTTCAAAATAAAAGCCCACCCTTTCCCCTTTACACACCTTCTACCTTTAGTGGAGTAATCTTAAATCATGAAATTTAAAATTACATTTTTTGAAGGTTCAAGTGTTGTTTTAAATCTCTGACATTCTGTTCTTGCATGTGGCTGGTTGTTCACATTTCATATTCTTGACCCATATTTATAATAACTGACATTTTTATAACAGACAGGTGCCAGAGGAACTGGAGATCTTGCTTTGAGAGAATGCCAGGCAGTTACTCTCATATGGTAGCTATCACATATCCCCTTCCCTGTGCCATTTTGGTGAATACATAGAGGGAGAAGCATTTTGCAGAAAGAGTCTGTTAAGAGGGGGGTCACCTGTTAAATTACTTTGGAAGTTAAGATACTTTCAAAAGAACCCTATAGGGACACCACCCCATCTGTTAAATGCCATATGGGGCTCTATCTTTCCCCTCACTTTTATTGCATATGTTTTTAAAACCACATGTTCATTCAGCTGTTTCTCATCAGTTTTGTTTTGTCTCCATATAAACACACACATACATAAAGTAAAACAATTTAACTAAAAGGAGAAACCTTTCTTAAAGGACCTCTGCAATAGCTTTTACATATACTTCTGAACATAAAAGTTAAGTTTACTTGTCTTTATTTTCATTAAAATATGCAAGTCACTAATTCAAAAGATCATTTTAGAGCTCTGTTCTTTGGTTTGCTCCCTCCTTTTCTCCTTCTCTTTCTCTCTCTCCTTCTAATCTTTTTCGTCTTCCCTAAAGCAAAGAGTATAACAATAATTTTGCAAATGGTTATAGTAATCAGGGGTAAAAGATATTTTCAGAGAAATGTGTGATAAGAAGAGGTGAGCTGGTCACAGGGTGAGGGAAGAAAGCAAGCATTTATTAAGCATCTACTGTGTGCCAAGCACTGTTCTTAGCACTTTACAAATACCATCTCATTTAATCCTGATTTGAGGGTGAGGGGTGGCAGGTGGAGAGCCAGGATGCTCCATTGGTATGAGTATGATGGAAGAAGAAAGCTGGGTTATCCTCTAGTATGCTGCCCCCTGTGGTGAACCAATGCAAGAACACGGACAAGAACCACAAAGGATGGGAAAGCATGAATGGCTTGTGAGCTGCACAGTTGCAGAGAATGTACAAATTGATGATATTACAGACCTCCCAGAGTATTTAACTAATAGAAACCCAGTATTGGTGGAGGATAGTTGGAGGAAAATGTAGTGTAAAAGAGCAGTGGGCTGGATGTGGGAGAACATTCCTATAGTCTCTGATACTAGGATGGCTCCAGGTGGTGGATCGCCTGAGCTCTAGAGTTCTGAGTTGTAGTAGGCTAAAGTTAGCAGTGTTCTGGTAAATATTTAACAATGAACTCTCCAAAAAAAAAAAAGTACACACAGCACACTTTTAAGTTTAATCTGCATTAAAGATATATGATCATAGATGACATTTTCTCCATTGTGTTCTTAAGTTAGACAATCAACAAAACAATAAATCAAACCCTGATTTACTGATAGCTGAGATGTAAATATCATATTGAAAGTTTAACAATTAGCTCTTACTAGTCAGTTTAGCTGGTTCCAGCATACCATTGGAATCCCATTGAGTATCCATCCTAAATCTGGCATCAATATAGGCAATAGGTTGCCTAAAAAGAGACAGACTTAGAAATCACAGGCCTCAGTTTCCTCATCTGTGAGGAAAGGGAGTTAGACAAAGTGATCTCTAAGTCTTCTTCCAGGTTATGATCCTGTGTTGTATCTTAAAATATAAGACAAATCTTGTCGATGACAGATGGAGTGAGAATGGATAAGAAGTTGTTTGGAACTAATTGAAATATATATATATATGTGTATATATATATATATATATGTCTTTGCTCTTATTCTCAACATTTAAAAGCTGCTTGGACTTGCTCATTCTAATGGGTTTGTTCGACCAGCTCTCACATTACACTGAACTTTCCTGGTGCTCATCCATGGTTAGTGCCAAAGAAGTTGGAACATTTGCCAACCACTCCAACTCAACCAAGAGATGCAGGACCCAAATAAGCATTGAACACGAGTGACATTCCATTAAAGCAGGGGTTCCTAACCTTTCTTGTGTCATGGTAGTGTCTTCAGCAGTCTGATGAAACCTGTGGACCCCTTATCAGGATGTTTTTAAATGGATAAAGTAAAATACATTGGGTTACAAAGGAAACTAATTATATTGAAATACAGTGAAAGCAAAACAAAACAAAACAAAAAAACTAAGACAATAAGAAAAATTTATGCATTCCAGATTAAGAATCCCCACCTTAAAAAAAGAAAAGAGCAGGTGATGGGCAGCGAGTTAAGCATAGTCTTTCCAACAAAGATAGGAAATTAAAAGAACCCAAGGGTAGAGCATTATAAGGAACATAGAGATAGAAAAGCATAATCATGAGATAATACATGTAAAACACTTGGCAAATTGCTATATAAATGCTAGTTAGCATCATCTTCATCATTATCATCATTCTAAATGCGTTTTTCCTTCCATAATCTTTGGTCAACGTTGGTAGGTAGAGTACCTGCTAAGTTTTTTTTTTTTTGTTTTGTTTTGTTTTTATTTTTTTGAGGCAGTTGGGGGTAAGTGACTTGCCCAGAGTCACACAGCTAGTGAGTGTTTTGTGTCTGATGCTAGATTTGAACTCAGGTCCTCCGATTCCAGGGCCCATGCTCTATCTACTGTGCCACCTAGCTGCCCCTAAGTTTTTTAAATGAAGTAGGAGGCTAGTGGCTGGAAACATTCTCTCACTGTAGCTGGGACAGTGTTCCCTCTCTTGCTAAAGTTTCTTTAGAACCTGGATTGGAAGGACAGTAACTCATGATGTGGTTCTTTGTAACAGCAAAGTTTGAGATGCTGTGCTCAAGTCATGGACTGCAGGGGATAAGGTAGTAGACTAGAAGATCTGGAAGTCTAGAAGATCTGGGTTCAAATTTTACCTCAGATACTTACTACCATATGCATGTCTTTTAACCCTTGACCTCAGTTTTCAAATCTGAAAAATGGGATTAAAATATCTACAGGACTCCACAAGTTTCTGAGATCATGTATGTTAAGCTGTTTGATAAACTTAAGTTACTAGATAAATGTCACTTAATACTTTGATATTTCAGTTCAGTGATGTGAGTATTCCCTCCCATAGTGAAGGTCACAAGTCATCCATATCTTTTCATTCGCTGTGATTCTTTTCTGTATTCTCCCACAAATCCTCCATAAGAGGATCTACCCAGCGCTCTGAATCGTACTTGGACTGATCATCTATCTTCTCTCTCTCTTGCTTCATAGGTGGCTGGCCTCCTTTAGCAATCATACATTTCCTGTATAATATTTTGAGGCCATTTCTTAAGTTGAAAAAATAGGCAAGGAACCAGATAATCTACATGGAAGTTCATGTTTAGGTTTTAGGATGGATGACAAAGAGGGTTGAGATAGCCTTAGATAGAGGTAACCAGAAGCTTCTCCTTATGTGTAGCATCATGGGACTTGGCTTCTTCTCTCACCACATACCATCTTATCAAGTTAAAGTTCTCATGGGATGGTGGTTGGCAGAATGATCTGTAAGGCCAAGGAGAAGTCTGGTGTCTGTGTGGTATAGAGGCATACCCTGAGTAATGTTAACTGGTTCCATCAAAATGAGATTTTAGACAGAAATACATTGCAGGGAGTAGTTATTACCATTGAAACAATATTATTAGAGGAGCTGTATTCTTTGGGGAGGGTTCAGGAGGAGAATATGATTTTGGTCGGTTATGTCTGGGGTAGCCCTAAGGAATGTGAATAGGTTTTGAGTCAGGAAGAATCTGAGACTAGAAACTTCAAAGTTAGAGGCTGAATGTGGGGTCTCAAACTAAGGCAGAGTTGGGTTAGGCTAGACCAGCCCTAGCATAGGGAAGCCTCCAGGGTGGGTAGAGGTTGAGCTAAGGTGATCCAACCTGGGGTGGGAAGTTTGAGGGATATGGGGTCCAACCAGCTCAAGGTAGAGAGATGGAACCAGTCCATGACTCAGGAAAGGGAGGTTGGAAGGCAGAAGGGGGGAGGAAGGAAAGGAGTTTTAGGATGAGTGAAAGTTGCCTAACCAAAGAAAGGACAGCAGGTTTTCACAACATTAAAGCAGGGGGTCAGTTATGATGCATTAAAAGATGTTATGAAATGCTGTTAGTCACGTAATCTTTCTTTGGGGGTTCAATTATACTTGCATGGCTATACCTTATCTGTCTCCCTCTGACTCTTCAAGGCTAGTTCAAGGCTGGTGCATGGTGTTTTGATTGAGTCACTCCCCGTCCCCCTGCCAGAAAGATTTCTTCCATTGGCCTGCCATAGTCCTTGAAATTCCTAGTCAGATACTCTTTTTTAAAAAAAAACCCCAAAACATGTGTATTTGAAAGGACTATCAAGCTATGCGTTGCAGATTTTCAGTTTCATATGCAATCATCTTTTTTATTGTGCTATTATAGAAATGCTTGTTTTATTCCATAAATTAAAAATAAAATAAAATAAAAACAAATGAAAACATTCAAAAAATTTGACTCAAAAAACATTTAATTCAGCAGTAGAAGGCACTATGTTAGGGTGTTGGTTTGAGCTAAGGCACTTAAGGTCCCTGTTAAAATGTATATATGTAACTTCAAAGAGTTGCCATATTAAGTCATTGTCAGTATCCTTAGTGGTAAGTATATGTAGAAAGTTTTTAGTTAATGCTTATTCACCCATACCAGCCATTAGGACCCGAGTACGAAATAGTGCATGAGAGAGATGCCTAGCAAGGCATTAAAGGCATGGAATATCACCATGGTCAAGAGCAGGATTTCTTATACTAGGGATCATGGACCGCCAAGGTGTCTGTTTTATAGAATCCAGGGGATCCATGAACTTGAAACTTGTTATGTTTTGATATATTTCAGTGTAATTAGTTTCCTTTTCTTCTTTATTTTATTTTTATGCATTTAAAAACATAATTTTGAGAAGTGGTCTATTGATAGACTTCACCAGACTTCCACAGGGGGCCATGACACCAGAAAGGGTAAAAACTCCTAATCTAGAAGATACAACACTGGATTCAGAGTCAGGAAGATATGGATTTGTTAGCTTTGTGACCCTGGGCAAGTCACTGAATTTCTCAGTTTTCTCATCTGTAAAATGAGAATAATAATAGCACCAGAACTAAATGAGATGATGTATGTGAAGTGCTTCACAAACCTTAAAGCTTAGATAAATATGAACTCCTGTCAAGATAAGGAAGCTGGGATAGAATGAAAAGGGCTCCAGAAATGTACAGAACTTGAGGCATTATACAATCAATTAGTCAATAAACATTTATTAAGTGCCTAATATGTACCCAGCACTTAACACATTAAGTGCTGGGGATACAAATGTGGTTGTTCGTCCTTTGTACTCAAAGAGGACCAATGATATCATGATGTTGGGGTCAAAGTACAATGAATTTGACTATGGCTGGTCAGTCCAATTCGAGCTCAAAAGGCTCTACCACAGGTCAGACAAAAATAGTCCCTGGTTTTGGACATTAGGGATGGATATGCCTCTAGACAGTCTCAGCCCTTAAAAAGCTTACAATGGGGTGGGGGGTTGGAGGGGAAGAGAAGCGAAGACAGCACAAGAAAAGGAAGCTGAAAAACATGGGGTGGGGGGATGATGTTAAGAAAGTACTCCCCATAAGGGCATGATGGAGAAGTCCAAAAAACAGTGGAGCTAGTTGTAAATAGAGAGAAAAATTGGACAAGCCCGCTCTTTAAATACAGGAAGAAGAAGGGTGGGGATGGGATGCTAGGCAGCTGAAGGTCATCAAAGCCAAATTGAAGTCAGGAGATGCTAGAATGGGGTGGAAGGGCACCAAGTACATATTCTTGACTCTTTCACAACTGACTTCTGGCTAATCTTGGTGGGATTTGGAGTTGTAGAAAGAGAACAGAGAATAATAAATACCATTTTGCTTCAGAGTCACTTAATTCCAGATCTGAGAGGGACTTTAGAATCCATCTTTTCCTATACATAAAGTTTGATTTTCCTCTACAACACCCTAGAGAAATAAACAGCCATGTGAGGTTGAGTTCACCATCTATTCCAGATTCTTAAGAAACCAGCTGAGTTCTTGGTCAGTTCTATGAATTAAATGGCCCAAGTGTCTGTTTCCATCTAGATCTCTCTGCCATACCACAAATTTCCCTTAGCCCAGACCCTGTCCTCTGAGAGAAGGGAGGGATGGAGATATCAGAAGGGAGTGGTACTTGAAACTTGCAAAGAAGCAGTGATAACAGTGGTGGAGAGAAGTGTGACTTTGCACTCATATCTTGCATGTCACTTGCTACACTCAGGACTCTGGCATCTCATGGGTTTACAGAGGCTTACCAGGTTAAAAAGCTCACCATTGGCATTTAGGTAATCAAAGTCTCCAAGGGAACATAGTCTTTCCTCCAAATAGCTACTGTAGTATCCGTAGATGCCGGTTGCCACCAGGTTTGGACAATGAGAGGAATACAACATATTAGAGAATTTGTAAAAGCAATAGAAAGGCCAGGTGTGATGGTACACACTGGTAATCCCTGCTCTGGGGAAGGCTGAGGTTGGTGGATCACCTCAGCTCAGGAGTTCTGAGCTGCAGTAGGGATAAAACAGGGTCAGTTATGGCACAGCGGATAGAGCATCAGGAAGACCTGAGTTTAAGTCCAGCCTCAGACATTTATTAGCTGTGTGTCCTTGAGCAAGTCACTTAACCCTATTTGCCTCAGTTTCCTCATCTGTAAAATGAGCTGCAGAAGGAAATGGCAAACCACTCTAGTATCTTTGCCAAAAAAACCCCAAATGGGGCCATGAAGAATCAGACACTTTGAAATGACTAAACAACAATAGGAATAAAACCCATCAGGTGTATATATTAAATCTGGCACCAATATGGTGAAATTTTGGGGGAGAGGGAAGGTAACAGGCTGCCTGAAAAGGGCACACTGGGCCAGACCAGAAACTGAGCAGACCAAAGTTTCCCTGCCAACCAATAATGAGACCTTGCTTGTGAGGAACTGCTACACTTCCAGCTTAGGTGAGATGGAGAGAGCCAGTCTTCTTCCTCCCTTCTCTATAAAAAAATAGCAATAGGAGTTAAAAAAAAAAAAAAGTCTTCCCAACTAGGCTATCAAGAGCAGGACTATTCCATTAAATTGGGTTATTGTGAACTCCTTACTGGTTTGTGATAACAATGTTAGTATTAAGTACTGTAGATCTATTTGTGGTATTATTTATCTTCATCATGTTTTACCAACAATTAATAAATTAAATGTGCCGTTAATTGGTTGCCATGGTAGCAAATAGAGATACACAGAAATGGTTATATCCTCCAAATTCATCTCTGCTTCATGAAATGCAATTTTGTGTGGACATTATGTTAATACATTATAGGACTATGGTGTGTTTAGAATCATAATTATTTGATGCTTTGGTCACCAGAAAGCTTTCAGAAATACCCATATGATTGCTATCTCAAAAAAAGAATAATTGGGCTTTTTGTCTAGTTTTTCTTTATTGGAACTGGGGGCTATAATTGAAAGCTTTGTCTGAAATTATTACTCTTTGTATATTCCTGTGCTCTCATTTTAGACCTTGAACATGTTCTCATGCCAACCCCTTAGGGGCCCCATGTTGTGGGTAAATATTATATGCAAAACATTATTGCATATGATGAAATTCTACTTGGAAATTTAGGCTGGAACAGCTCTGGACTGGAATAGACATTTGTTTGTCTTGGTTCTTTCCAGTCAATGTCAGACTTCCCTTCTGGGCTTTTTTGCTCCTTTTCCTCCTAATGAAGTTTCTCAATTAGTTTTCTAATTCTGTGAATATCTGCATTCTAAAATGCATCTCCTTTATTTGCTTATTCCTTTTTCTTGAAATCCAGAATTTCATGTTTGTCTTCAGGATTGCTTTTCACATTCAGATTAAGCTTATCCATGAGCATTTACTATTCATGCATTTAATTCACTTATTTTCTAAATGTCAAGGAGTTGTCTCTCACTTTCTCTCCCCCTTCCCCCACATTGGTTTTTATTTAAAGAAACAGACCAAAGAAACCCACCCAAATATGTACACAATCCTAGAGTTAGAGCCAGCTTTGGCCACAGTTGCTAAGTGTCTTCATGGTAGTTCCCAACATCCACGGCAATTAGAGGCTTGTTTTGTGTGGGACCGCTGCTTCAGGCTCATCCTGACCATTTAAGAGACTGAAACTCTCCGTGGTGCCTGCCATCACTATGGTAATAAGGCCAGTGTGATAAAGAACTGATGAAGAATCTTCAGAGAGCAAAGTGAAAAGAGAGCCAAGGGAAAAGTGAAACAGACAAATAAATTGCACGGATGGAACCAAGGCGGTGGTGAAAGGAGACAAACAGAAGGGAAGAAAGGAAACAGATAAAAGAGAGAACACAGAAGAGGAAGCCAATGGTTCGATATTCATGCCTCCTTGTGGCCCTGTTTCCTCAGCATAGAACTGTACTGTTGCAGGAAAGACACTGCCCTTTAGAGAGGATGAAAATGGGACTTTGCAAAAGGAAATAGTAGTAGAAGAAAGAGAAAGAGATCCACCTTTTGAAAGGTAATCCTCCTAGAATCTATCATTTACTAGAAGCAGCAATCCATCCTCTCAAGCAGCTTAGGCACTATAAACCTGCGTATCTAGTATGGGCACTCTTTTTTTTTCCCCATAGGAAACAAACAACTAGAAAAAAGAGAATAAGAGGACAAAGCAGATACTGTATATGCAAAGGAAGAACATGATGCGTTTTTTAAGTGGCACTTATTATAGGAATTCAAATCATAAGACATTATTTTTTTTTAATAATTATATTTTCTCAGATAGTTCTCGTCTGTCTCTGTGCTTTCTCCCTTGTGACCTCATCCAATACCACAGCTTCAATTGTCACCTCAATGCAGATGACTCCCAAATGTATATATCTAGCCTCAATCTCTCCCATGATTACTACTCCTACATTTCCAAATGCCTGCAGGATATTTTTGCCCAGATCTCTACCCCATGGGCAGTTCAAATTTGACATGAATTCCCCATTTCGCCCCCAAAACCTCTCCCTCAGCCAATTTCTCTATTTCTCTTGATGTCATTGACTCTCCCTGGTGCTGTTGTTGTCCTTGAGTCGTTTCTGACTCTTTGTGACCCCATTTAGGGCTTTCTTGGCAAAGATCCTGGAGTAGTTTGCCATTTCCTTCTTTAGCGCATTTTACAAATGGGAAACTGAGGCAGACAGGGTCACATAGCTAGTGAGCATCTGAGGCCAGATTTGAACTCAGGAAGATGAGTCTTCCTGACTCTAAGCCTGGCACTCTATCCACCCAGACATCTAGCTGCCCTTCTCCCCATTACTTAGGCTCAAATCCTCAGTCAATTTAAAATAATTTATTAAGTGCCATTCTCCTCATCACCCAGCTTGAAAACCTACAAGTCAATCCAATTCAACAAATATTATTAAGTCCTTACTATCTCAGTGTTCTCACCCCTCTCCCATATCCAATCTGTTTCCAAATCCTGTTGTCTCTACCCTTGTTAACTTCTTTCAAATACACTCGCTTTCTTCCTCTGACACAATCACCACTTAGGTGTAGGCCCTCATCCCCTCACACCTCGACCATAGCAGTAGCCTGCTGGGGGCGTCTACCTGCCACAGCTCTCTCCCCATTCCAGTCCCTCCTCCACTCAGCTGTCAATGGTTTTCCTAAAGCACAGTTATGACCATGCTATCTCTCTAGCCCGGGGGTGGGGAACCTGAAGCCTCGAGGCCGAATGTGGCCCTCTAAGTCCTCGAGTGCCACCCTTTGACTGAATCCAAACTTCACAGAACAAATTCCTTTTGGCCTGAACTCCTATAACAACCTCTCAACTGGTTCCTTTACCTTTCAGTTCTCCCTTCATCCTTCATCCTTCTTTGTTGCCATCATGAGAATCACTCAGATTTATGTAGTCCTTTGTTGCTTATAATGCACTTTTCTCACAACCTTTCACACAGCTGGCAAATCCATCTTCCTAAAGATTTGCAGCCCCTGTAGTGGAAAGAGTTCTGGACTTGTAATCAGGAGAGACCTGGGTTCAAATCCCACCTCTCACCCTTATTAGCAGCGTGACTGTGGGCAGTCTGCCTACCATTTCTGAGACTCAGTTTCCTGTTCTTTAAAATAGGGCTAAGTATACCTCTTGTACCCATTTCACAAGGCTGTTGTAGGGCTCAAAGAGACATGATATGTGTAAGGTTTTACAAACCTTGGAATGCTATATAAATGTCAACTGTTATTCCAGATGCAGAACTGTGACCATGTGATTGCACAGCTTAGAAACACCCAGCAGCTCCCTATTAAAATTAAGATAAATTACAGTTTCTTTATTTTATCAGTTTAGGTTTTCCATGATCTGGTTCCAACCTACCTTTCCATCCTTATTTCAACTGCTTTTCTTCACACACTCTAGGGCCCAGCCAAATTATGTGGTAGGATGGCCCCTGACTTCCTGCTGCCCTAAGACAGGATGTCTCATTATCTCCCATTGCCCTCTCCTACCTTCATACATAATGCATTTATGTAGATCATCCCTCATATCTGTGAGGCAGTCCCTTTAGATCCCTGCTTGTCAAAATCCTTTTCTTTTCATGCCCAGCTCAGGTTCCACCACTTTCACATAGCCCCCCTTTGCCCCTGCCCTCCCCAGTTGTAAGTGATTCTTGCTCTCATCCCTAGCTGCCCCGTTAGATTTTCTGGAAGTGCCTGGTCTGGGTTTCACCTTGGATCTTTTCACATTCTTTTGCATAGTGTATTTTTTGCATACATTTGTACTCCCCACTGATTAAAGTGCAAATTCCTAGAGGCAGGTACTATGTTGTTTTTCATCTTAGTATCTCTAGCACCTACCATAGTGCTTGGCCCATAATGAGTGCCTAATAAATGTTTATGTAATTGAATATAATAAAAACAGATGGATCCCTCTTATGTGTTTTTAAAAATCTCTGACATGGAAAATTAATTTATCATTTCATTGAATGACAAATAGTCCTTAATGTTCATCTCACTTTGATATTTTTAACAGTAGTACACGCAAATTATATTTATATTTACTCAGAAATCAAATAAATGATCTGTACTCTATTAGTACTAATACTCTATTTCATCCCTTAATCATGATATTTTCTGATTCCTATACATACAGATTTATAGCACAGGCTCTAGAGTTACTTTCCCATTGCACTGGCTGCTTGCACTGGCAAGCTGTGTCCTCACAGCATGGCTGCTACTTCTTTCCTTAAGGTTCTAGGGGACCGTGAGGGATTGGAAGGTATCTTTACATACTACAAGAACCCCAACTGGTGTACTTCTCCTATGGAATATCAGTTGATAGTTAGACTTAGCTTTCAGAAAGTAATATTTATTAATGTGGTATATAGTAAGAACAGTTGATTCAAACAGCCCTTCCCCCAAGTCTATGACATAGTTTCCCATGAGCACACAGCTAGGAGGTCCCAGTAAATAGAGCACTATGCCTGGAAACAAGGAAGACCTGGGTTCAAATCCAGCCTCAGATACTTCCTGTGTGATACTGGGCAAACCACTTAACCTCCATCTGTCTCAGTCTTCTCATCTGCAAAATGGAGATAATAATATATACCTCACAGTGTTGTTGTGAGGATAAAATGACATATCTACAAAATACTTTGTAAATCTTACAGTGCTATATGAATGTTCTGTGCCACTATGACTATTACTACTATGACTGCTGATGCTATTGCTAAGACTTTAACTGCTGCTGCTGCTATTACTACTGCTGCTACTGCTGCTATTGCTGCTACTGCTGCTACTGCTGCTACTGCTGCTACTACTACTACTACTACTACTACTACTACTATTACTTACACACAGAGACCCAGGAAATGTAGGCTTAGGATTTGACTCAGACTTGGTGGACAAAGGGTATAACTCATAGCTCCTGGAAATCCTTTAGTAAGAGTACCCAATCTGTTCCTCTTATAGTTATGGTCTTACTTTCTTTTGGATTCCTCATAGAATCTTGAAGCTGCTTTTCCTCAGTGTATTTAATTTGTCTGGGTGCATACACTGCCATCAGTCACTGCTATTCTAAGGACACTGCTGAGAGGGTGATGGGAAGCCCAAATCCTATAGTCCTTTTCCAAAGTTCAAAAGGTCCTCCACTGGTCTGGAGGAGAGGAAAAAGAAGGAAGCTTACTTTTAGCCACCCCACCCCCTTTTCAGGGGCTTGACTAGAACTATTCTCCTCTATAAGCTGCCAGACGTTGAAATACTGGGTTATAAAGTGACTTGCAGTTTTACAGAAGAGCCAAGGGGCATGACGGGGCATACATAAGTTTAATGCCTTTGATTGATTGATTGATTTAATAGAGGTGTTTTCACCTGATAAAGGTGTCAGGGCTGGAGCATTTTGTTAGTTACTTTAAGTAGGCAGGGATGATTGATTGATTCAATTAACCCCAGCCCTTACATATGCTTAGTATTTTCTTTGACAAGGCAACCACTTCTGACTTTGATGGGATAAGGTTTGTGGAAGAAGAAACAAGAAGGGAACTCAAGAAGTAGAAGGAATGGTAGAGGAGATTTGGAGGACAACAGAAAGCAAAACTAGAGATTGAAGTAGAGATGAACTTGGGGAGGGGGTATTTGAGAGAATTTGAAAAGTTGGAGGAGGTCTAGAGCTAAAGGATATGGCAGCTAGGTGGCCAAATATATAGAGTTCCAGGCCTGGAGTCAGAAAGACTCATCTTTCCTGAGTTCAACTCTGACCTCAGATACTTCTTAGCTGTGTGACCCTGGGCGAGTCACTTAACCCTGTTTGCCTCAGTTTCCTCATCTGTAAAATGAGCTGGAGAAGGAAATGGCACACCGCTCCAGCATCTCTGCCAAGAAAACCCCAAACGGGGTCATGAAGAGTCAGACACGACTGAGAAACGACTGAACAACAAGAGCTAAAGGAGGAAAACAATGCAGCTGAAGGAAGACTCAGGTTGAAGGAGGGGAAGGATTAAAGGAGACAGGAGGTGACTTGAGCAGAAGGACCTGAGGAGTTGGGAGAAAGAAAACAATACAAGGAGAGAGCTGAAGGAGAAATTGAGGAGGAAGGCAAATAGAACAGAGGAGAAGGACTTGAAGAGAAGGTGAAGAAAATTGACAGTGTGAGCAAGACAAATTTGTGAGACAAAGTGAGATGTTAGTGAGACGAATTAAAGGAAGTTAGGTATGGCTATCAGGATGTGAATAAAGTTGAGGAGGAGAGTAAAATGTCCAGAGTTGAAGACTTCCATAAGCATTTTGACGTAGCAATTCTCTAGGGATGCTGCTAGCGAGAAAGACAAAAGGACTGACAATCTCACTTCCAGCGAGTATGGAGAGCAGGGAGATGTTGTGGTAACCTGCATGGAGAGTGTGATGTTCTTCCTTTTGCCTTGGCCAAGTAACATTTATCTGGACTCAAACTGCCGGCTGGTATTCCCTTCCATAAGAAAAACTAAAGACACCCAAAGAATGTCCCTCTCTTCTCCAGTTCAGCAGAGTGAATGAACAAGAAAGAAAGAAGAAACAAGAAGGCAGAAGATGGAGAAGGAAAGAAGAGAATCCTGAAGTATTTCAGGAGATTGGGAAGGAAAGGGTTGTATGGGATGTAACACAAAGGAAAAAAGGGAAGAATACTTGTTGAAGCCAAGTAGCAAGCTCTTCCCAAATAGGGGAAGCTGTGTTTCTGAGCAAGTATTTGTTTTCCACAGAAGATCATATGGGTCCACAGGTCCTTTTAAGTCCTTTACATCCATCAGATTCAAAGGAAGTAGAGAGGAGTGGTTGTTGGTGACTACCTGAAGAGAGGTACTAAGGCAGCTATTTGTCAGTCTGATAACAAAAACAGAGAGGTCTGATATCTTTCCAGAACATATGGTGTACCCAAAACCTGACAGAAAACCTCCTGAGACTTGTAAAATGCAAAATTACTACTCACTACTGATGATTCATGTGGGTGCAAATGATAGTCAGAAGCAATTTAGAAAGAATTGCTAAAGGTTACAAGAAATTAAGACCTTCGGGGTACAGTTGACGTCTTCATTACCACTGCCAATTTAAGGGCCTTAGAAGAGAAAGGCAGACTTGGGAAGTGAACAACTGGTAAGAAGATGGTTAGTCTGAAGGAGATTTAAATTTCTGAACCATGACTTAAAATATATGAATGATAACTTAGAGATAGGTTGTACATAAAAAATATAGGTAAGAATGTATTTGGTTGGACTCTTCTTTTCTTTTTCTTTCTTTTTTTTTTTTTGAAGCAATCAGGATTAAGTGACTTGTCCAGGGTCACACAACTAGAAAGTGTCTGAGAGTTGATTTGAACTCAGGTCCTCCTGACTTAAGGGCTGGTGCTCTATTCAGTGCACCACTTAGCTGCCCCTAAGAATGTATTTGGTTGGATTCTTGCAAATATAATCAGAAAGGCTTTAAACTTAAAAGGAAGGGGAAAAGGAAAAACTGCTTCTATGTACTCCAATCTAGACATCACAGAAGGTAGGAAGGTGACTAGCAGTAGAGATGACCAGAAACTCACAGAACACAAAATCCAAGAAAAGAACCAAGAGTGAAATCCACAACCTCAGATATGTATGTAGATGTACAAAGTTTGAGTAACAAAGCAAGGGGAACTGGTATTCCTTCCAAAAAGACAAAAAAATTTGACTTTTAAAGTTATTACTGAGATTTAGTAGCATGAGACCTATGGCTAGAATGTCTCTGAGGGGTATACCTCATTCAAAAGAAATAAAATAGGTGAAAGGGGAGGCGAGTGTGAGCAGTATTATAAATTTAGAAGATATACTCATTTGAGAAGATCAGGAACCAGAGGTGGGAAGCATGCTGGAAAGCACTTAGTTGGAGATCAGTTATGTCAGAAATAGATGTAATGCTGTTGAGCAATATACCCCCTTGGATGTGGACAGAAATAAGAAAAAAGATGTTGTTGTGTTTGTCCTTTGTTCTGGAAAAGGACCACGACATCAGGAAGTTGATGGCATGATTTGCAAATGACTTTGATTTGAGTGAGGGAGGGCTGTGCAAGGTCACCAGCCTCACTTTTTCCTCCAAAGCCATCTGGGTCCAGTGGCGAGATATAGATCAGGACAATTGGAGATGGCCAGGATTTCTATAAAGGACTCTGCAAACCTTGAAGAATCATAGTGTAACTCTTACTATTGTGTGCAAATGAAAAAAAAATTATATGTAGTGCTTGCAATAATCAAAGGAAAGTAAAATTCCTGGGCCCTAAGCTATACCAGGAATGATTGAATTTTTTCTGAATGAGGAGTTTGAGAAACATACAAGCCATTAAGGATGAAACTGTGAAGACACAAAGAGATAGCTGCTTTAAATACACTGTGTTTTGATGTCCTGTAGATCTCTCTGTTTAAAATGGAGTTCTTTATATTTCCCCAAAAAACTCTCCCCTCTTTCAAACTTTTCTGTTTCTGTCCAGGGTGTTACTATGTTGCAGTCATCGAAGTTCACAATCCTAGAATCGTACTTGACTTTTCATTCTTCCTTAACTCACATATCCCTTCAGCTTTGTCAATTCTGCCTTTCCAACATCACTCACATCCTTCTCTCTACTTACATGGCCACCAGCTTGATTCGGGTCTTCATTGACTTTGACCTCAACTATTGCAAAAACCTCCTAATTGATCTCCTTGCCTCGTCTTTCTCCTCTCCAATCCATCCTCCACCCAGTTGCTAAAGTACTATTTCCAAAGCAAAGTTCTGACCACATTACTCCCCTAGTCAGTAAACTCCAGTGACTCCCTATTATTTCTAGGAACAAATACAAAGTCTTCAGTTTGACATTTAAAGCCCTTCACAACCTGACTCCAACCCACCTTTCAAGCCACATTTTATGGCTCATTCAAACAGGCTTCTTTATTGCTCTTCACACACAACATCCTAGCTCCCATCTCAATGCCTTTGTATAAGCAATCCCACCCTCCTTAAATGAACACTCTCTTCATCTCAGCCTCTTGGAATCTCTCCTTTTCTGATCCTCCTGGTCATTAATTTCTTCCCCTGAAAATTACTCTGTGTTTATTTTGCATAACTTGGCTCCCTCTGGAGAAAGCTAGGGGTGTGGTAGAGGAAGGTCATATGTGTTAAAGGCAATGTATGTAGGCAGATATGACTTTCGGTAGTTGGAAAGAATGCTAAGTGTGATGCTGTGTGCTTGTGTAAGGAATTTACTGAGTTGTTTCCAAATCTTCTTTGGAGAGATGTGGAGAAAGGACACTCTTGGGAGAAAGACTTTGGAATGGGAGATAGTCATGGAAAACTAGCCCCAAAAATGTCCCTGGACTTATTTGTAATTCTAGGTGCTGCTAAAAATGGATCTCCTCTGGGTGAAATTGTGCTCCTTGTTTGAGCTTTCCTCTCTTGTTCTCTCTTAGCCTTGCCACCTGAGACTTTTCATTTGCCTAACAGGAGATTCTCCTCCCGGGTGCTAAGCTCTTTAGAAAAAAGGTTAGGGAAGGCCTCGCTAGCCACCTCCTTTAGGCATAGTCTTCTCTTTGGACTCTTTTTCCTGGTGAAATTATCTCATCACAGGCCTCCTCCTATTTTATGATGAGCAGTCTATACACTTCTCAGATTTTTATCTCTGACTGCTGAACTATAAACCTGGTAATGTTAAGTTGGCCCGTAACTACCAAAAAGTTCTGGGGTCCAGAATTTTTCAAAACCCCAGTCTCTTCCGTTCTCCATTGTAGATGAATGGGCAAAAGAAAAGGTACAGGAAAAAGCCAAGCCCAGTTGGCAAGGTCTTTGCTACCTGCTTATTTTGAATTCCTGGCTTTTCATATGCAAATGAGCCAAAGTCTGAACTAGGCTTTGAGGCTTTGCTTTGGACACACAAAAGCCCCTATTTTCCCTAAGATCATAACTAAGCTGTAAAATGTAAGTAAAAATGCTTATTTCAGCAAAGCAGTATTTTATTTGGCAGCCCCCTAATAGGTCATCTTGAACTTCCTATTCTTAAAACTACTTTGTGGGAAACCCCCAGCTGTTTTCCCCAGGGAAAAAAAGGTATTTGGTTTTGCCAAATTGCTATTCCTACTACACAGACCTAACTCTGTTTCCTGCCCTCCTCCCCATTGAAAAATCCTCAGTATCTCCCTATTGCCTCTAGGATAAAATACAAACTATATTATCTGACATTTAAAGTCCTTCACAGTATGAATCTCACCTATATTTCTAGGAAACTCATGCTGAACTCTACCCAAAGAGGGATTAGAAAGGTGTTCAATGTGCAAGGTAAATCACATATGGGAAAGGTGTTTATTTCCTACACACAAAAGACATGCTAAACATAAGGCTCACATTGCACAATTACAGAATAACCTTTAAAAAAGGATTCTCTAACTTAACTCAGGGCAGCTAGCTGGCTCATTGGATACAGTGCCAGGCCTGGTGTCAGGAAGACCTGAGTTTAAATCTGGGCTCAGACACTAGCTGTATGACCCTGGGCAAGTCACTTAGCCTTGTTTGCCTTGGTCTTCTCATCTATAAAATAACCTGGAGATGGAAATGGCAAACCACTCCAGTATCTTTACCAAGAAAACCCCAAATGGGGTCATTAAGAGTCAGACACGACTGAAATGACTGAACAGAAAAAACTTAACTTAGAACTACCATTACAATCTTCCTGGGGAGCTGACACAAACTTCATCAAGACATAAATAAGTTTCCAGCACTGATGATTAGGCATTCTTTATTTCACCTCAGCATTAGACTGTCTTCCTAAAAGTCTGTATCTCCTGGCAAGCCAGGACAGGGCCTTGGTCTCCTTCTCTTGTCAGTTATGATCTTTTCTTAGGAAGAAATTTTCCTTTGATGCTAGTTAGCTTCACTCAGTGAACCCAGGATATCTATGGATATCTCAGACTCACAAACCTGCTTCCAAGCCTGGACATGTCCACCTGGACATCCACGTTCTGCAACCTATTCAGGAGAGGAAACACAGAGCTGAAATTATAGCCAGGGGCCCAGACACAAACAAGCTCACCAGGAGAGTCCCCAACTCTAACTGCCACGTGAGGGTAATCAGCATGATGCTAGGATAAGGAAGGGTTATCCCAACCCCCAATCCCTGCTGGAAAGCTCAGAATTACATGATGCCACGTGGAGGATCAAAGAAGGGGGAGGGGAGTTAATTTCCATCTTGCTATCCTTTTAAATGTTTCAGTACCCTGCTTTGCTGTTGATGTCGTGCATGGATGACTGTATGGGCAGGGGAGGACCATTCAGGGATTTCTGCGGGATATAAAATCAAAACACCCTTTTAGCACTGGGCTACCACATAACTGAAAGCAACCTAGAGGTCACTCCTCCCCAAAAGGCCCAACCACTGAGTTACTGTGTTTCCTGGAATCTCCATAAGTTTCCAGCAGAGCTGTGGGTTCACACTCCCTGGGGTGGCCCCATAGGTCAAATCAACTACTACACTTGTCTGTGTTTACTACACACCACAGTATTAGCCAGATATAACCTGGTACCAACTTTCCAAGTAGCTACTGTGTGGTGAGATGAAAGAGGAAAGTCATAAGCATGGCAGGAGAAATTCTTCAGAGATGAGTGGAAATTCAGCACAAAATAATGTAATATAAGCATGAGCCAATGATAAAAAAAATGGCAGGAAACAAACTCTCCTGAGGTTTTGAAATTGTCAGTAACAACAGTCGTTCCCCCCCTCCATGTTGGTTACTAATCTCTACCTCTTCCTTCAAGCTTATAAGATAGCATCAATCAATTAATCAATCAATATTTATTAAATGCCTACTACGTACCAGGTATTGTGCTAAGACCTGTGGGTACCAAAAGAAGCATAAGACAGTCCCTGCCCTTAAGAAGCTCATACTCTAATGGTGGAGAGAGAGAGAGCAAACAAATCTGTATAAACTATATACAAGATAAATAGGAAATAAATGGGAGGGAAGGCTCTAGAATTAAGAGGGTCTGGGAAAGACTTCCTGTAGAAGGTAGATTTTTAGTTGAGTTTTAAAGGAATCCAGGGAGGTCAGTAGTCTGAGCAGAGAAGGGAGATCATTCCAGGCATGGGGGACTCCCAGAGAAAATGACCAGAGGTGAGAGATGGAATATCTTGTTCATGGAACAGCAAAAAGTCCATTGTCACTGGATTGAAGAATGCATGATAGAGAGTAAGCATTAGAGAAAAGGTATATGTGCAGATGTACAGTAACTATTCATGTAATATATATAATTTTTACATATTTATATACATATATATGGAGATATATATGTATATGTGTATGTATAGGTTTATGTACAAGGTGTCCCAAAAGTCTTAGTGCAATAGTTTTAAGCTAGTAAAGCTCAAAACTTCACTAAGTTTTGAGTATAAGTATAAGCCAAAAGCATATAGTATTACTGACAAAAATAAAGGAAGACATAAACAACTGGAAGGATTTTAAATACATGTGGAAAGGGCAGTCAAACATAGTAAAAATGTCAAGATACTAAAATTAATTTATTGATTTAATGCATGCCAATCAAAGTCCGAGTGGTTTGCTTTCTAAGACTTAATAAAATGACAAAATTTATATCATAGGTGCTTTAAAAATAAAAGCTGATGTAGGGGGACTTTCCCTTCTAGACTTTAAAACATAAGTCTCTAATCATTAATACTACCTGCTATTAAATGACAACAACAACAACAACAAAAGAAATGGAAAAAAATAGATCAGTGAAACAGTAGAGATTCCAGAGGTATAACAAAATATGTACAGAGGTGTGAGGAGGCTTTTTGGCATAATGGATAAAACACTGGGCTTAGAGTCAGGAAGAGTTGAGTTCAAATTCTGTCTCAAGAAACTAATTGGCTGTGAGCTTGGACAAATGACTTCCCATCTTAAAACAGGGACAATAACAGCATCTACCTCACAGGGTTGATGAAAAGATCGAATATATCTAAATTTCTTTGGAATTTTTAAAGCCCTCTATAAATGTTAGTTATTATGAGCAGTGTCAACAACAAATCTATTGATATTAAAAATTAGGGAAAGGGTTTATTATTTAACAAATGCTTTGAGGAAAACATTCCATATAAGTTAAAGGATAAGCTTCTTATACAAATGCTGTCTATCACATACATTCTTGACAACCGGGTCCACGGAACACGGAAAATGCATACCTCATAATGCAAATCAGTTCAGATGTGCCAATCCTTCTCAGGTTGCTTCTGGTTACACTGATGCTTAACTTGTAGATTTTTTTTTAAAGAAAGGCTTCCCTGAGAGACTATGCCATTTAAAATCCACTAGAAGGGATGACAGGAAGAATCACAGTGCTTCACTTCACCAAGCATCAGCTGATGATTACTTACATGACAAGAAACCCCAGGATTCTATCTTAATCAGAGGGTCAATGGCAAGATTCTTTGGAATATGGTAATATTTGAAACACTTTCAACAAATGACCCAGAGTGCAAGATTCCAAGTTGACTCTGACTATAGCATATCAATAACTGGTAAAACGACTTCCCATGATGTCTTCTCATTATATCCAATGCTGCCATTGTGCGTTTCTTCCAGACTTCAATGGTACCTGGTTGTGCCAGGAAACAGCAGGTTCAGAGAAGTTTCATCATTCAGAGGTAGCAAAAGTACCTTCAGAGGGAACTGATTCACTTTGCAAGGAACAGACATTCATATAATTAAAAACATTCCAACCACAGGAAGTTATTAACAGATATCCCAGAAATGGAAACCATTCAAAAGGAAACCAGGATCATTCCCTCTAAAGCCAGTCATCAAACCAATTTACTTAAAAGCTAAAAGTGTGCCCTTTGCTCTAAAGGTGGGAAGGGCCTGGGGGAAGATGATTGAAGAAGATTCTGAGCATCTCATCAATTGAGGGGCTCTTAAACCAGTTATACAGTCTTGTAGGCTATACAAGTTGTATTTAATTGTATTTAATTTAATTATATTTAATTAGTCATTTTATGGTGACTAAAAGTGCACTGTTATAAAACTTTTCTAAAGCACCATAATCTAGTGCCTATAATTTGCTACTTCCAGATCTAGCCTAAGTCTTCATCTTCATCTTCTAGCTCTGCTCTCTGGGACTAAGCTGAAAAAAATCTAATCTTTCTTCCACGTGATAGTTCTCTAAATGCTAGAAGATAGTGAAGGGGATGAAGCAAATATGTAACAACTGACTCTTAGAGGGGAAAAGTAAGCATGACACACTTTTCAGTTAAATCTGCATTATTAATATTTTGTCCATCACTTTCTTATGTCTAGACAATCAACAAAACAATAAATCAATCCTGATTTGTAGCATTTACCGATTTCTGAGGTATAAATGCTCACACTGAGAATTTAACTGTCGGCTTGATTTGAGCTGGATTATATTCCTATCCTACTAAGTCTTTGATTTTCTGGGCTATACAACCAAAGTTCCTTCAACTGATCCTCACATGGCATGGTCTTCAGGCCCTTCACCATCCTGTTTATCCACTTCTGGGCACTTAACCATTTATCAATGTCCTTCCTAAAATGTGGTGTCCAGAACTTAACATAATACTTCAGATGTGGTTTGAGCAGAGTTAAATAGAGGAACAGTGGAACTGTCACTCTATATATTTGAGGCTTAATGTATCTCTCCTTGATGCCTAGGAAAGAATTAGTGTTTTTGATTTCATGTTACATGGTTGACTCATATTTTTTAGTTTTCAGTCCATCACAGCCCCTAGATCTTTTTCAGATAGTCTGATACATAGATACTCCCTTGTTTTGTACCTATGAAATTGAGTTTTGAAATGAAGTAGGACTTTACATATATCTCTGTTAAATTTTATCTTAGATTTGGTCAGCATCTTATAGTCACAGTGGATAGAGTGCAGGGCCTGGAGTAAGGATGATCTAAGTTCAAATCTGGTCTTGAGACAGTTACTAGCTGTGTGATACTGAGGAAGTCACTTAAATTCTCAGTTTCTTCATCCATTAAATGGGGAAAATAATATAATTTACATTCCAGGGTTATTGTGAGGATAAAAATAAGATAATATTTGTAAAGTGCTTTATGAACCTGAAAGTGTTATATTATTTTATAATTGTTATTCTTTTTTTTTTTATCCTGTCTTTATTATCCAATGTGCTAATTATCCCTCCTGGCTTTGTTATCTGAAAGTCTGATAAGCATTCTATCTACATTCTCATTCATGTTACCAGTAAAAATATTGAACACCATGAGGCCAAATTCCTATGGTACTCCACTTGAAACCTCCCTCCAAGTAGAGAAGGACCTATTTTGACTTTGGGGCCTGGTCATTCAGGCAGTTCCAAGACTACTTTTGAGAGATATGCAGTGTTCTAAAGTCCATATCTTCTCTATCCTGTCCATAAAGATAGTATATGTTCTATCTCCTGTATGGGTTGTATCCCTCAAAAGTGAGCTCTTTGAGAACAAGAACTGTCTAGTTTTTTGTTTTTGTTTTCCCAGTGGTTGGCATAGTGCATAACATATGGTTGTTGTTTGTCCTTTGTTTTTGAAGAGGACCAATGATATCACAGTGTGATGTCTTGACTTGTGCGTGAATTGGAATAAAGTGAAGCAGATAGTAAGCGCTAAATAAATGCTTTTTCATTCCATAAGATATCTGGCCAAATATTTGCTAAAATCTAGAAAAGGAAATGATGATTGCAAAGAACCTGCATGGCTTTACCAAGAATGGATCAATTCAGGCTAACCTATTTCCATTTTTTACAGGATTATTAAACTGGTAAATTGGAAGAAAGCAATAGATATTATTCCTCTAGATTTCAGCAAAGCGTTTGACAGTCTGTCATGCTGTTCTTGTGGGAAGCAGTCAGAATTAAGAGCCACCATGGCTTCATCACTGGTCATGCCAAACTGACCTCATTTCTCTTTTTGACAGTGCTACTGTACCATTCTTGATGATGCCATGTTGGATTTCACTGCTGACTACTACCCCTTTTAAACATTAAACATCCCCTTAATAACATGTCACACCTGGGACAACCTCTTCCATCACACATGGAGCTCCTGGGATAGCTATCCATGGTTCAAGGTACCCTATGGATACATATCCATTCAAATTATAGCTTACAAGCCCCTACTGATAGATTTACTTTTTCTTCAGTCAGCTAGAGGACAAAGTTCAAAACAAAGTTACGAAATGAAATAGCATAGTAAGAAGATTTTCACTAGAACATTCTTTCCCCCAGAAACCTATGGCAGCGTCTCCCACAAAAAGATAGAAAGATAGATAGATAGATAGCATTTATGAAGTGCTTCCTCACTATATGCCAGCTTTTTGCTAAGTGCTGCAAGTAAACCAGATAGTCTCTATACTCAAGGAGGTAACTTTCAAATAGGAGATGACTAATTCACAAAGGCTAAGTCATCCCCACTGAAAAGTGGGGATATGTGGGGATAGGTGGGATAGGACAAGGTATTTGCATAGTTGTCAGGTTGATGTGGAGAAATTTGGAGAATTAGTTGAGCTAGGATTGAAATGAGCATATCTGAAGCCTCTCATGAAATGGCAGTTCTGGTTAGAGACTCAACAATCAGAAGAGCAGGACCAAGACCAAGGTATCATCTGTAGGGAGAGTGAGTGCACATAGGAATCATTCATGAGATGCCTATATGTGGGGAATATGGATGTGTGGGGAGAGGGTACTCGTGAAGAGGTAACTCACACTTCTGATGTTGCAAGACTACAGATGTTATCACTCTGCTCTCACTGGGAGCCCACTCCCGGTAGGTCCAGGGTGATAGCAGTATAGATGGTCTTTATTGGCACACATTGCTTTGCTGTTCTGCTCCTCCCTTAGACTCCTATGAATGTTGTTTTTGGGTGATCATTGCTCCCTGCTTCTTGAGTCATCTCTTCAAGTCTTCAAACCATCTTCCGTTTTAGTCAGGTAGGACTTATTGATTAAAACCTTTTCCTGATAAAGGCAGGCTATAATTTTTTAGTTATCTCCACCACACCCAGTTAATTTAAGTCTGGCAGAATGTCCCCGAGGCTTCATATGGGTTTTTCCCTTTTTGCTTTGTCTGGCTGGAGATCCAAGTCTTCCATAGTTACTCTTAGATACTTCCAAGATCCTCTAAGACTTAGTATGCAAATTAATTTGAACTGGAATAAAAGATAAGTGAAGAAGGCAAGGTCATTGTTCTCCACCCCCCAGCCCACATTCTTGTCTTTATTATGTATATCTATAGGCAGCAAAGTCTGATTACTTTCTTGCTATATTTTGCCAAATGGAAAATTTGAGTCTCCCTACAAACACACTCTAGGATTTGCCAAGATCTGAATTAATGTTCCATGTACTGTAATTTACAAATTCTACTCTCTTTCCTTTAGAAAAAAAAACGGGACAGTATTTGTATCTCTGCACTTTGGCTTTCTCTCTCATTCTCCATGACCTCGAAGATCAGTGATGTCAATAGTCATGTCTGTCAATTCTTTCAGTAGACTGGCATATAGTTCAACTAATCCTTTTGACTTAAACTCATCAAGACAGTTAGGTGCTCTCTTATTTTCTCCTTATGTATCTTGAGTTTTAGCTCCCTCATAACCCTTGGTGTTCTGACCTTTCTGGTCCAAAGATCATTTTCCTTGGTAAAGGAAGACAAAAGCTAAATAAAATTTTTTGTAGTTTTTCCTTCTTTCCATCCTCCATTATCATGGTTTTATTCACTCAAAAAGGGGTCTTTACCCTTCTTTGGTAATTGCTCTTGCCACCAACATGAAATATTCCTTTTTGTTAACCTTAGCATTTGTCATTAGTGTTAATGAATTCTTTATAGTTCTTGCTGGGGAGAAGTCTTTGCAAAAACTTGATCTTATCTGAGCTTATTTGCAACTGATTGAGTATTGATAGGCACTTCCTGTATTCATTCATTCACCAAATGTTAAATCCTTACCGTGTTCAAAGCACTGAGCTAGGTGCTAGGATGATTAGAGTGTAATAGAAAAAAATCTTGGATTTGAAATCAGACGAACTGGATTCAAATCCTAACTCTGCCACTTACTGCCTGTATGACCTTGGTCAACTCACTTAACTTTTGTGGACCTGAGTTTTCTCATTTATAGACTGGGGGGTGGGGGGTGGGGTGGACTAAATGACCTCTAAGATCCCTTCCGGCTTTGTCTGTTATCCTGTGATCCAACCTATGTCATCCTGGTCAAATCACTTAGCCTCTTTGGGCTTGTTTTACAATTTAACTTTTGTAGGAATAAATGATATCCAAGATCACTTCTCACTAAAAACCCTATGATAGGTTTTATTGGATTGTTTCTTAACAATTCCTTAAGCTGTACTTGAGTAGTTATTTTCTTTAAGAATAATTATATGAACACCACACGTATTAATAACTATTAGCCTGAAGAAATATATATTAATTAGACTTTTTCTGAGGTTTTTTTTTTTGCAGGTTAATAGCTTTTGCTGAGTAATTAATGAACAAAAATTGGTAATATTGCTAATGTAAGGACAAAAAAAATAACTTGTAACAAAGTGAGAAATCACTGGAATACAGATATATGACACCTTGTACCCCATTCTCTTTCCAAAAGAATAGAATGATGTTGACCAAAAGAGAGGGATGGTTTAGCCTGCAGGGAAGGAGCAAAACACAGAAAAAGGTATTTAAACATTTGAGAAGGAGAAAAAGATTTACTTGATAGTAAATTGGAAGTATTCTATTAAAGGCAGAACATAATTTTTAAGACACATCCAGATAAAATTAATTATATTTTTCAATAAAAGGATACTGAAAATTAATAAGCTAAAGCCTTAGAGCATGTCATGTAAAATCACATTAGTTTTTAATTATCAGAATAAGTCTAACTTATTTAGAATGGTGTTCTCCAAAGTAGGTACCAGGGTCCTATGGAAGGGGCCTAAGGCATGACCTTAAAGCAGATGTGGTATGACCCCAATGGGGTAGGATAATCAAATCATAAAGTGGGAAGATGGTTTTAATCCCACCCTCATCTTAATAGCCAATTGTGGGGCTTATCTCCAACAAAATCATACTTACTCATTATCGGTTGTAGATCATACTCTCCTACTCCACCCCACCTTAACTCCCAACCTTCTCCTTTATAAGTGAGAAGTCTGACACTTCAGGGTAGTTATACTTTAACACTACTAGGGCACCCACACAAGCAACTGTACAGTTGCCACTGGGAAATTTTTTGCTATTTTTCTCAACCCTTCTTAGCCCCACATACCCAGCAAGTTAAAAATAAATGAATTACTAATAGGAGTACACAATCAAAAAAGTTTGAAAAGCACTGATTTAGAGGACTAGGGAAGGTTAGGCCAGGGCCCAAGTCCACATGCCTCAGGTCATTCTCTGGCCTTATCCAAAATCCGACTGTAGTCCTCCAGCCAAGCCAATCATATTCATCTGTGGGAAACCATCTTGATCCAAGCCAACAAAAATGTATGATATCTACTTGTCCTGGGGTTGGAGGTAAAAAACTAAAACCAAAACCAAAAGACAGTTTTGCCTTCAAGGAACTTATTCCACTGAGGGGATAGAGCATGTAAATGAATAATTATAGATACATGAAAATTTGAGAAGGGAGAGAGCCCTAGCAGGATAGGTTTCGCCTAGAAGGTTCAATATGTTCACCTCAGAGCAAAGGTATATAATCACATTATAACAATAATAATAATAACTGACATTTACCTGGAGTCTCTGACCTTAGGAGTCTGTAAGGGTCAGAAGACAGAGCCACAGGAATCGAGGAGTTGGAATCCAGGCTGAGTTTTATAGCCTGCAAAACATTAATATCCCAAGAAGCAAGGATCAACCTTTGAGAGTTGGTCAATCAATGAACATTTATTAAGTGCAGCTAGGTGCTGCAGTGGGTAGAGTACCAGACCTGGAGTCAGGAAGACTCATCTTCCTGAGTTCAAATTTGGCCTCAGACACTTACTAGCTGTGTGACCCTGAGTAAGTCACTTTACCCTGTTTGCCTCAGTTTCCTCATCTGTAAAATGAACTGGAAAAGGAAATGGCAAACCACTCCAGTATCTTTGCCAAGAAAACCCTAAATGAGGTCACAAAGAGTTGGACATAACTGAAAAATGACTAAACAACAACAATGTGACAGCTATTCTGCTAAGCTGTGAAGAGGTCACCTTCAGGTTTCTGGTCCAGGGGATGGACTCATCTGGCAACCGCGCTGACTTGGGATGTGAACTTAGTGGGACCAATGAAATATAGGAATTTAGCTAAGTTTTGAGCTTATTCCCCCAGAAACCATGGTGGTATGGGATAGAGAATGCCATGGTGGGGTATTGAGCCAAATGTTTTCCTTTTTAGCGGTTATCTTTGAGGTACAAAAATTCCTTTGTAAAAGCCACTTATGTTGGGTGTTTAAATGGTATTGGTATGCTAGTCGTTGGCTCTACCACAATAGGGGTAGGGAGAGGGGAACTCAGCCAGTAGGGACTTGAGCCAATGGCAATAGAGAAAGAGAAACACTATCCAACCCTTTAGGGTTACCCCCTGGAACTACAAGGAAATGTAGCAAGCCTGGCTTTGAGAGAGAGGGCCAGGGCATACTCTTTACCTACATGGTACTTTAATCAATCATTCAACAAGCATTTATTAAACCCTTAGTCCGTGCCAGGCACTGTGCTAGGTGCTGGGATACAAATAAAAAATAAGACAGTTCATGTTCTCAAGAGAATATAATATTTATTATTATACATCATATCATATATTACATCATATAGTTGATCTTCATCATGCACCCATTTAACTTGTGATTTCAAGCATTTGTATGATTTTATTAGTAACTTCATTTTCACTTTCACATTGGCAGCCGCTCACATTTGTGGCTACTCACAATAGAGACAGAGTGTTGGAGTGTCAGAGGTGATGTTGAGACCTCACTAGTCCCAAGACATCTCCCAACATCATTGACTAAAGTTCCAGCAACCTCTCCCTTGGTTTTTAGAGGGTGGCCAAGGTAGAGAAGTTTACAGCAGTATAGTATATAATACAGTGCCCTCACACTGCTATCTGACACAGTGGAAATAAGATTCAGGTTAAAAGATGTTTTAGTTTTAAGAATTTTATTCGCTGTACAGTATTTATGGTACCATAGATTTCACGTGTTATGAAAAGTGAATATTGTCTGAAATCAATGGATTTTTTTATAAAATCAAGATGTTAGCACAAAAGTTCACAGAAGTCTAGGAAATTACTAGTGAGAAAAAATGTTTTGCATGTTACCAATTTTATTTTGTGTATTGTGTTTTATGGGTTATTTCATGGTTACTGTGTTAGGAAAAGTGCATGTTGTCAGAATCAATGTTTTGTTATAAAGACTCAAATGCATAAAAGTGTATTTTCAGCAATCTCTAGCAAAAGATTATAGTTTTCGGTGGTTGTGGGAACCTACCCCCTTCTTTCCCTTAGGTTCACTGTATCAACAGTCATGTTTTTGACTTTCACACCCTTTTCTAGGAACATTACCCCCACAAAAGTTGAAGACTGACTGTTCTCTCTGTCTGTCTATCTGTCTATCTATCTACCTATCTATCTATCTATTGGGGGTGGAGATGAGTATATTTGGGAGCTTTAGTCTAGGTAGTCACAGGAATTATACATGAAGCCAAAATGAAGATTATAGATTGTCACTTGTCATGCCAATTTCAGTAGCAATGATAATATTGATTTTTGTTCCCAGAACAGAAGAGGAAAAGCAAAGGAGTTGGGGTGGGAAAGATTAAATTATTCATCTTCCAATGTAGGGTGCTGTGTCTCCAGGGTGAGTCTCAAAACTGAGTGGATTAACTTCTCTGAGGTTGGGAGGGGAGAGGGGCAAAGTACTTTGCATACATGATCTCATTTGACATATGGAATGTGTAAAGGAAAAAGGGAATGACATTTTCTTCTCTTTTATCACCTTTCCATAGTTCTCAATAATCAGGGTACCTTAGTCCCTATTTTTCACCTATATATGCCTTGACTCCATTATTTTTCCTAAAATTATCCAATTCTTCTAATCCTCTGGCATATAGACAAATTCCTTGATGTAAATTCCCCCCAATGAATTTTGTCATAATCATTCCTTCCTTACTTCCTGGGAATCAGTGGATTCATGTTGGAGAGGGCTTTTTGATAAGGTAAAGTATTTTTGCATCCAATTTACAGTAACTAGAGTAAAATCATTTTAATTTATACTTCACAATTTCAGTTCTATGGAAATTAAAACTGGGCTGGCTTTGTACTATCTGGGAAGAAAGGGTTTGCTCTGAAGGGGAGTAGAGTAAGCAAAACTGGAAAGAACTATTTATTTAACTGATTGAAAAATTCCAAGATTTAATTCAAGGAGATACATTCAGTCTCATAGGTATCCTTTAGATTTGAGGGTTGGGGGGAGAAACTAAGTTCTGCATAAAACATGACAAAGAAAGAGCATTCAAAAGGTACACATTAGTAAAATGAATGATTGACTAGCATTGTGTATGAAGATGATATAGGCCCATTGGGAAACAAGCAAACTAGAGGGGCAAACTTAATGGGAAGCATTTGGGTAAGCTACATTAGAAAGAGCAAAAGAAGATATATTGTATAGGAAGTGTAGAACAGACTTCCTAGACAGGAGAAATTAGGTGATGATTTCTTGAAATAGATCACAAACCTGATAGAGAGGCAGGATAAGGCTGCAATGGGAAATATCAGCTACATGGACATTTGCTAAAATCAGAGCGATCAACACTTGTTTTACCTTAAGTATAATATTGACCCTTAAAAGGTGGAGAAAGTAACAAGGTGAACTGCTACTCTGACCAGTAAGCAAAGAATTAATTGTCTAAGTGGTACCTAGAAAGTGACTTTTTTGTCTTGGAGTTAATTAAGATCATAAGAAATAAATCTTAGAGGATCAAATGGTCCTTAGAGGTAGCCTAGTATAATCTCCCCTCCCCCAACTTTTACAGATAAGGAAATTGATTCTTTTGAAGGTGAAATGAGGTTGGAGCAATACCAAGTTGCAAAGCCAGGATTTGAACCCAAGTGATTCTGAATTTGTCCTTCTTTCTTGCAGTAATCTTGGCCGTGTTCTTTTGAAGATTTTAAAAACAATAACATATTTTAAATTATTTTTTTCAACTGTCAGTCAAATTTTATTTTTTCTCCTTCCCACTTCCTATCCTCTCACTAAAAAACAAAAAGACACTCACAACCAAAAAACAAATTCCCTCATTGACCATGTTTTGTTCTGTATATTTGGTTCACCACATCTCTATCAGGAGAGCATTCTTTCTCATGAGTCCTGCAGAATCATGGTTGATCATTGCCTTGATTAGAGTTCTTAAGTCTTTCAAAATTGTCTTTATAATTTTGTGGATATAGTATAAGTTATTCTCCTGGTTCTTCATCACTGTTGTCAGTTCACTCAAGTCTTCACAATTTCTTTGGTTTCTTTAAAACTGTCTCTTTTCATCATTTCTTACATCACAATAGTATTCCATTACATGAGTATACCATAATTTGTTTGCCTGTTCCTCAACTGACAGGTGCTACCTTAATTTCTACTTCTTTGCATTATAAAAGGAGCTACTATAAACATACAAATGTACATATTGGATCTTTTCATCTTTCTTTGATCTCTTTGAGGCGTAGGCCTAGAGTGGTATCACTGGGTCAAAGGGTATGTGCAATTTAATAACTTTCTGGGCATAGTTCCAGATTGCTTTCTCGAATAGTTGTGGTAATTCACAACTCTAGCAACAGTACATCAATGGGCCTGTTTTGTCTTCAACCCCTCAAACTTTTGTCATTTTCCCTTTTTTTTTTGATCCACTTTGCCTGATGGGTATGATCCTTGCTGTTTCATGAACAAGATACTCCATTTCTTGGCTCTGGGCATTTTCTTTGCCTGTCCCCCATGCCTGGAATGCTCTTCCTCCGTATCTCTGGCTACTGGCTTTCCTGGCTTCCAACAATCCCAGCTAAAATCCCACCTTCTACAGGAAATCTTTCCTAAGCCCTTTTAACTCTAGTGTCTTCCTTCTCTTAATTATTACCTGCTTATCCTACATATATATATATATATATATATATATATATATATACCTTGCTTATACATATTTGTTTGCTTGTGGTCTCCCCCATTAGATTGTCAGCTCCTTGAGGGATCTGTTGAGCAATGTTTATTGACCCACAAGTAGGTATGACTTTGAACCTGAGAGTTGCTTTAATTGCATTTCTCTAATTATTAATGATTTGGAGATTTTTTTTCATATAGTTATAGATAGCTTGGATTTCTTTCATTGAGAACAGACTGTTCATATCCTTTGATCATTTATCAGTTGGAGAATGGCTCTCATCAATTTGAATCAGTTCCTTGTAGATCTTGGAAATGAACTTGCTGTAGTTTTCCCCCCCAGTTAACTGTTTCCCTTCTAACCCCAGGTGCATTTTGATTTATTTGTGCAAAAACTTTAAAATTTCACATTATAAAAATTGTTCCATTTTATCTTCTGTGATCCTCTCTGTCCCTTGTTTGTTCATGAATTCTTTCTGTTTCCCTAGATCTGAAAGGTAAGTTCTTCCTTATTCATCTAATTTATTTGTGATATGACCTTTTATATCTAGGTCCTATCTGGATACATTTGGAGATTATGTTAGTATAAGTTGTGAGGTATTGGTTTAAACCTAATTTCTGCCAGACTGCTGTCCAGTCTTCCCAGCAGTTTTGCAAATAGTGAGTCCTTAAACTGGTAACTGGGGTCTTTGGGTTTATCAAATACTATGGTAGCTGATGGCACAGTTGTATAGAATGCTGCACCTGGAGTCAGAAATATTTGAGTTCAAATCTGGCTTCAGACACTTATTAGCCGTATGACCCCTGGGCAAGTCACTTAACCCTATTTGCCTCAATTTTCTCAAAAGTAAAAAAGGGATAATAATAGCACCTACCTCGCAGAGTTGTTGTGAGGATCAAAAGAGATAATATTTGTAAAGCACTTAGCACAGTGCCTGACACATAGTAGGAGCTATATAATGCTTATTCCTTTCCTTGTCCCTTCCCATCTATGGTCCTAGGTTCATTTGCTTCTATAATTTGTATACCTAATCTGTTCCACTGAGTGACCTCTCTCTCTCTTTTTAAACTAGTACCAGTGATTACTGCTTTGTAGTAAACTTTGAGATCTGGT
Source organism: Vombatus ursinus (assembly GCF_900497805.2). Classification (NCBI taxonomy): domain Eukaryota; kingdom Metazoa; phylum Chordata; class Mammalia; order Diprotodontia; family Vombatidae; genus Vombatus; species Vombatus ursinus. The sequence continues at coordinate 3,781,539 of NW_020954556.1, read as the reverse complement.
ACGGCAAGGCCCCCTTATTTGCTAGTTTTTTTTCCTTTTCATTATTTCCCTTGAGATTCTTGGCCTCTTGTTCTCCCAGATAAATTTCATTATTATTTTTTCTAGTTTTATAAAGGAATCCTTTGATAGTTTGATTTATATGTCATTAAATAAATTAATTTAGGTAGTATTGCTACTTTTATGATGTTGTCTTGGCATACCCATGGGCAATTAATATTTATAACTATTTTCAAATATCATGTGAAGTGGATTACTGACAACTGGGGAAGGGGACAATTCCCATACTCTCAACAATTGTTGAGTCTGTTTCATCCTAAAACCACAGGGGTACCAGATCTCCTGGTATAATTTGGCTTTAGTCTCATCATGTCAGCAAAAATAAACCCCCCCAAAAATAACTATGCAATTTTGGTCCAGAAAGAATTGTCTAGAAAATATAGATTATAGGGGAATTCTTAGTTCAATAATTAATTTACCAATCTAGTATAATATAGGCCATGAATCTTTGGTAGAAGTCTTAGCTCAACAGTATAGAAACTTATCAATAAGCAGACAGTTATTCAAGCAAAGATGAGATTGTCTAATGAAGTTAAGTTGCTGAAGACCCTGAGAGCTGTATTATTTCCCATCTTGGGAAGCTACTGTAGGATTGGAATTTAGGGTACAGAACTGGGTGGTAAACAGTGTAGAATGGTGAAGAGAGAGGTCAAGAAGGAAAGGACCCAGAAAAGGCCAGTGTGTGTATGTGTGTGTGTGTGTGTGTATGAGTGCATGCATGCATGTATATGTACACATGTAGATATACACATATGTATGTGTATATGTACATGTGTAGATATATACATATGTGTGTGTACTTCTGAGTTGTTTCAATTTGTATTTTTCTAGCTATATGTGATTTAGAACATTTTTTCACATGCCTATAGATAGCTTGGATTTCTTAATATACCCTATGGCTTTTTCTCAGTCAAAAGAACTATGGGAGTTAATTTCCTGACCCAAGCACCAGAATCCCTACTTCCATTCTGACTAGGTCTCATGCTTAGTTCCCTGAACCCTCTCAGCTCCACTTCCTTGGAGATGATTCAGTGCCTGTGTACATCTGAAAGCTCTGCTACTGGATCAGTCTGATGCCCATTAAGTGACCAGAGGTTCATCTCCCTTTTCAAAGTCCAAGAGGGCTCTCTTGGAGCTGATGCCTCAATTCATCACTTATTGGAGAATATTCTGGTACTAGCAGGAAATAGGTGACAGAGGGGCTCTGTTACTGTTTTCATCCTCATTCAAAGGACCAAAAAGTATCAGGATTATTGGGAATAGTGGGGAGCTGGGGACACAGCTTTAAGGTATCAGTAATTATGTATGGAGAAGAGAGGAAGAGGGTGGTGGCAGGTGGATGGATGGTTGGCCTCAGAGTCAAGAAGAGTTCAAGTTCCATCTCTGGATGGATTTCATGACCTAGGGCAAACTCCTTCATCTCTCAGTGTCTCAGGTAATTCGCTGCTAAATCTATAAATGGCCAAGTAGGTACCAATCTGTATTGGAAGACAGAGTTATTTACAAAAAGTATAAAAACAAACCTTCTCCCTCCAAAACAAAACAAAATAAATTGTGCTATTACTAAGGAAAGCTGGGAGCTGAGTTTCTTTGGATAAAGCTCTAGATGACAAATATCACATTTGCACATGGTATAAAGGTGGAAGGGATGGCTAAAATGATAAGTGAAAGAACTGGGATCCAGAATGATGGGTTGAATCAAATAAGATTAAATATTACAGAGATTAATGAAAGGCTCTACATTTAGGTTTTTAAAAAATATCACAGATACAAGGTGGGGAATGAATGATATGTAGAAGACTTGGAGGTTTTAATGGACTACAAGCTTAATAAGTCAACAATGTGATATGGTGGGCAAAAAAACCTCCAAAACAATAAAGAGACGCATGGTGTCTAGGTCATAAGAGGTGATAGTTCCATTGTACTCTGCCCTGGTCAGACGGCATCTGGAGTACCGTATTTTGTCTTGGATGCCACAATATAGGAAAGACAGGCTGGAGTACATCCAAAGAAAGATGCCTCAGGAGTATTAGTTCAAGGAACTGGGGGTGTTTAACTTGGAGAGGAGAAGCGACAGGATATCTGTCTTCAGGTATTTTGAGGTTTGTCATATGGAAGACAGATTAGCTTTGTTTTGGTTGGCCCAGAAGAGCAGAACTAGGAGCAAAGGTGGAAGTTACAGGAAAGCAGATTTCACTGCAATATAAGAAAAAACTTTCTAGCAATTAGAGCTGTTCACAAGCAGAAGAGGCTGCCTTGGGTTGTCAGGAGTTGCCAACAATTGGGGATCTTTAAGTCCATGCTGCTTATTTACTTGTTGAAGAAGTAGTGGAGAATTCTTGCCTTATGTCTTGGTGGTGGGGTTACGTGGCCTCTGAGGTTCTTTCCAGCACTGAGATGCTTTGTTCTTTTGCACATTAATAATTTGTGGACAGATGATCTTGCTAATTACAAGTGTCAGCTACTCAACTGTCAACAAACATTTAATTATTAAGTGCTTACTATGTGCAAAGCACTGTGCTAAGTAGTTGGGATATAAAGAAAGGCAAAAAAGAGTCCCTGCCCTACACTGCCTCGAATTCCAGTGAGAAAGAGAATTTGCAAATAAATGTATATACAAAAGAAATAGTGTGTAAATGGCAGGTGATCTCAGAGTGAGGAACTGTTGCGAGGAGAACAACTGCCTTTTCCCCTAGGGGAGATCTGAACTGAGTCTTGAGGGAAGCCAGAGTGTGGGGATAAGGAGGAAAAACATTTGAGGCGTGGGGTATGTGTGCAGCCAGTAAAAAGGCTTGGAGGGAGGAGGAGCAAATGTATCTCATATATTCATTAAAGTAGGCCCCAGAAGGAATTCCACTTGGAAACAGTTCCTTAGCCATTAGTGTCACCTGTTCTATGTACTTGAAAGTAACAAAATTGCACTAATAATTTTATCAGTCAGCCACTTCACTAATTCAGCTATGTTGTCTGAATCAATAAGGTATTGTATGTATGATACAAATTAAAGTTTTTTACTCCCTTTTCCAGCCCACCATCATCTCCCAACATGTAACTACTAACCATAATTCCTTTTCTTCCCCCTTCCCTAATAGAATTGAGGAAAACTATCGATGCTAGTGACAAGGTCTTGGCATTATCTTCTGACCTAGGAGAATCATCATCATTGGAAGCTATTTGCAGAACATTCCTGCTGCTTTAACCTTTGAAATAAAATTCAAGATAATGATAGGGACTGGGTATGTGATTCCACTGATATAGGAACTTTCGGGTGAGGACTTAGCCAATGTAGGTTGGCAACTTCTCTGCAAGTTATAGTATTACAGCAGGGGTCTGTGAATAAATTTAAAGGAGTCTGTGAACCTGGATGGAAAAAAAAATACATCTTTATTTCAATATAATTCATTTCCCTTGTAGTCCTCTTTTATTGCAGGCATTTAAAAATTCTGAGAAGATTCATTGACTTCAGCAGATTGCCAGAGAGTCTGTGACAAAAAAGGTTAAGAACCCCTGTCTCAGAAATTTGCCGGGAACAGTAATGGGTTAAGTGATTTGTCCAGGGTCACACAACCAACTTGTGTCCCAGGTGGCACTTGAGCCCTGTTCTTCCTCTGAGACCAGCTCTCCAATCACTGCCTCCCCAAGAAGTAGAGAATTTTAAAAAAATCTTAATTAAATGAGTAGACTTAGGAATCGTTTCTCCTCCCACACTAGAGTCTTTTCTCCATTGGCTTATGGTGGCATGGTCTGAAGGCTCTATGAGTTCAAGTGATTAAGTATTTTGAGGCACAATCATTGTGTTTTCTAAAGCATAAAAGGGTAGAAATCTGTCTAGGTGTTGGTACTGGGGCATTGTTTTTCATATTAAGCTTAAAAAGGTGTTTCTTAAACCTTTTTTCCCTTTATAAGCTGTAAATACACCAAAAGTCAAGCTTTTGCCCCAGGATTGCTCTCCCTTGGTACTCAGACCACAAAGCTGCAGAGCACAAAGGATTTTTAGGAGGGCAGTGGTTCAGTGGAGAAACAGTATAGACCTCCTCCTACTGGACTAATACAATTTTCTGTAGAAAAAAGAAGGGAAAGAACTGAGAAACACTGAAATTTGAAAAAGCTTCAGGTACTTAGTGTGCCCCAAACATAGGATCACTGACCTTTCTGAAAGATTAAGAGCTTTGGGCTGTGCTTTCCAGTAGTGGAGTTTGTTTGTGTTGATCCATCTATATTCAATTAGCCTAGTTCTGTCCTTGAAGTCAATAAGCATTCATTAAGTGCCTACTATGCGTCCCACACACTGTGCCAAGTGCTTAGTATACAGAGAAAGGTGGAAAGAAAAAAAAAATTTCCTTTTTCAAGAGTTCACAGTCTAATGGGGGAAAGAACAGGCAAATAACTTTACATACAAACAACACACACACTACAACACAACACTACAACAAACAACATAGGATACTTTGGAGGCAATCTCAGAGGAAAGGCACTAAGATTATTTGGTCAGATACATTTCAGAATTGACAGTTTGACTAAGACTGGGATTGAACCTTTGATCCGGGCCTCATTAGTATTGAACAAATACGGGGATGGAGTCAGGGAACTACTGGGATGCCTCTGTATCCCTGGGGAGATCCTGAGATCTCTACCAGCTGTAGTCAGTTTAGAATGGGGTTCTTAAACTTAAAAAAAAAATTCAATTACTGTACTGCAACATAATTGGTTTCCTTTGTATTCCATGTATTTTATGTTCTTAAAGCATTATTCTAAGAAAGGGTTCATGGGCTTCACCAATCTGTCATGATGCAAAAAAGGTTAAAAACATCTGGTTTAGAAGCTATCCCTTTTCCATTCTCATGGCTAACCTATTGTATACTCAGTTGTCCCATAAAAATCTTAGTCCCTACTATTGTTTCAAATAAAATTGTTTTTCTCCCCTTGGTATGTATAGCCACAGCATTAATAAAGTAGCTTATATAGTATACATGTACATTTATGTAGAGCTTTCAAGATTTACATTAGAGTCTCCATTAAATTGTGAGCTCCTTGAAGGCAGGGGACTGCTTTTTGCCTTTCTCTATATCTCCATCATTCAGCACTTTGCCTGACATATCGTAGATACTTAATAAATGCTTGTTGACTTACATACATTATCTAATTTAAGCCTGGCAAACCCCGTAAAGTAGGTATTGAAGGTATTATCATCCTTGTACAGATGAGGAAACTGAGGCTGAGAGAGTTTGAGTCTCTTGCAGTGGATACAGAGATAGTAGGGGTCTGAAGTGGGATGTACACCCAGATCTTCCACTGCAAGGCCAGCATTCTATCCATCAAATTAACCTGTCTCCAAACTAAATGAGGAAGCTGGAATTTGAACCCAGATGATCTTGACCCTAAAGTTAGCATCTTATCCTCAGATCTTCTTGATTGACCATCAGATTAACATTTTATGTAACAGGTCACGTTGTCTATAGATGGAGACATAGACATATAACTAGATAAAGTTAGTCACGTGAGTTTCTGTCTAACAGGGGTCAGTTTGGGCAAAAATGAAACTCCTTAGTACTTGTAAATCTTTCCTTCCTTGGCCAATGGAGCATGCATTCCTAACTTTGAGGGTTGGGCCCACCAGCAAAAAAAAAAAATACTCCCCCAGTTTAAAAAAAAAGTACTGTTTAAAAATGGTTCTAAATTAATGTTTAAGTGAACACAGAGATCCTACTCATGGTCTTCCCTAATACAGTTTCATGCCTAGAAATCCCAAGTTTACACAGGGATAGCTGGATAACTAACTACCTGGGAGTGAAGCTCAGTGCCAGTCTGCCTTGGGCAGGGAAAAAAGCCAGGAGATGTGGAGAGAAAGGGGGAGGGCGGTCCACCTACAGGAACAAAGAGCCAAAGAAAACACCAGCACCTCGCCTCCTTTTCATGTCCCTCCCCCAACCCAAACAATCCGAAAACCCGTAACCTTGCACACCGGGGTGCATGGCCAGAACGGTTGCAACACTGTCCTTGAACGCAGCTGGAATGGTTCCCGTCCCGGTGGGTGAAGGCGCGTCTGTGGGTGTGAGTGTGCGTGCACAGGACCTTCTGCTCACCCCGCGTGGACAGGGGCCTCGACCCGCGCCAAGCGTGGTCGAGAGCGCGTGGATCCGATCCGCGCGCGCAGCCCTAGGCTGCTCCAAGCCCTACAGTATCCCCGTAGCGCACGGCCTCGCCCCACTCCCCGGAGGGTCTGGAGGCTCGGGTCCCACCTCCTCTGCCCTTAGTTTGCAAACAAAGAGCGAGAGTCCAAGCCAGCCTCCTGGTCTGCAAAGGCCGGTCCTTTGGGACTTTCATAAAGTTGGGAGAGGGCAGCGTCACGTCCACTCCACAACACGCCCTCTCCAGAAGATGGGGGGGGGGGAATCCAGCTGAAAAACCATCCGAAGAGGCTTTTTTTTTTTTCCTTTTGGAGGGGACCTGGTGGAGAAATAGCAACAGGCGGGTTTCCTTTCCTCCTGCCTGGACTCCGGGGCCAGAGTACCCTGCTTCTTTTCTTGGCAGTGAACGAGGCGCGTTTTCCATCCAGCTCCCCGAGGTTGCAAGAGACCCCTGCGGCGCCGGGAGGTGAGCCCAGTCTTTAGCCACCGAGGGGCTTATTCCCCTGCCCCTCCCCTCTGCCTCCTCCCCCGCCCCCACCGCCCACACCGGGTGGGACAAAGGTAAGGACGAGGAAGCCCAGCCCGGCTCGCTGCCCTCGGGATCTACCAAGAGCGTGCCGGGCGCAGGGGAGAGGAGTCGGGACGCGGGAGCAACTCGAGAGGCCCTCGGGGCGGCAGCCGCCTGGGGAGCGCGCAGACCCCCGGGCGACAGGCTGGGCAGCCCGGTCCGTCCGAGCTGCGGGCTGTCCCAGGCCGGCCAGCCGCCCCACGGCCCGACCAAGCTCCCCAGGCGTCCCCCTCGGCAGCCCCAGCTCCTCCCGGGGCCAGCTACCCACCCCTCCCCTCCCCTCCTTCCATTCCCCCCCCGCCCCGCTCCCTTGGCTCCGCCCCTTCCCCGGGGTCCGCCAGCCTCCCGGCTTAAGTCCGCGGCTGCGAGGTGTCATGCCTCCTGCTGCTCTAGTTTTGACGTTGTCGTGGGCAGCTGTACTGGTTTGGGGCCGCTGGGGCGGCAGGAGCGGGCTGCTGGGCTGCTCCAAGTAGTTGTGGGGCATTTCTCCCCAGAGGGTTTTGTGAGTGTGAGTGTGTGTGTGTATGCATGTGTGTACGAGAGTCTAGGAGGGCTTTTTGCCTTGCCTTGCTCTCCTTCCTCCTGGCTGTCAGTGGTGACTAACAAAGAAAGAGCCCCCAGATGGGAGAGCGGGTGAGGGGTCTACTCTGAAGCGGTCCTCCCCTCCACCTCCTTCCCAACCCTCCTGGAAAACGGAAGGAGGCAGCGCTGAGTCCGAGCTTGCTGGCTCCCAGCTGCAAAGCCATCAGCAGGAGATGGAAAATGGAAGAAAGAAGTGGTGGGGTAAGGTTTTCAGGAAAGAACGATGGTTCTTGAAGGGGGATATTCATGATTCCTAGGAATTCCTTTCTTATCCCTTCCTCCTTTCTTTCTTTCCCTTTGATCACTGGGAGACATATCTCGGCTTCTACCACTCGGGCACTGTTAACTGTGCGGCTTTCTTTGTGCCTGCCTGTCTGTGGGTGAGCAGAGCTAGGCTCAACTTTGTGATGGTAAATTCACGTATTTTAATTTTTCCCTCTCTTCTCCACCAACTGAAGGGGAACCCAAGTTACCCATCCTTCCCTGTGCTCTAATGAGTGATAATAGGATTGAAAAGGGATGAAAGTACTGATTTGGCTCTCCCAGCCCTCATTGTATTTAGACTATCAGGTTTCCCTGTCAGAAGGGGGAAACAAACTTGAGTGAATAGTCCAGGAAACGCTACTTGGTTGTAATATTTTTTAATAGCCTTTACAAACCAGTTACTTTACCTTGTCTTTTTGTTGTAGTTATTAAATCCTGAACTTAAGTAAAAGGAGCATTTCCATATGCGTAGTAGAGGAGATAATGAGGATTGTAAATGAAATGAGGAATCTATTACTTTTAGCTTCCTTTCAAGTATATAATTTCAGCATAAAACAAGTTGCTTTAAAATAAACAATATTATTCTATATTATATTGCTTTTTTTTTTAAGTTCTCTTGTAAAAGTGAATGCTCAGTAAACCCTGCCCTCAGCTATTAACTACTGGCAAACCAAAGCCTGGGGATTGATTTTTAAAGAACTCCTGACACTTTAGAGAACAAGAGCTTGGAGTCTTGTTGGGAGCACCATACAGAAATGTTTAGTTTCTTTTAATTTCAGAGATGTCAGGTAATGTTAAACAAGCAAGTAATTGAATTTATGGGCCTTTCCGTTTTAATTTTTAGAGGCTACAAACTACAGTCAGCCAGGGTGGTGTTCAGCAGTTAGGAAGGCTATAAGAAAAGGATCAGGGTGGGTTGGTTTTTGGAGGACAAAAGCAGTGCTTGCAAAATGATAGTCTTGAGTTGTGACAGAGAATAATTAATACCTTGGCACAGTTTATCTTCCTTAGAGTTAAAGGGAACATTTAAAAAAAAATATACGCAAAAATAAATGGGAAATTCTTACAGACTAGAAAATCTCAGGCATTCAGAAGTTTAAAGGAAATAGAGCCAGAAATAAAATTACCTATTGCTTTTTGCAGAATTCACTGTTTCATCAATCTTCTCAAACATTTATAGCCAACCTCCCCTTCCCCCTCTAATCCAATTAAGTTTACCTTCTAAACCATACCACTGGATCTCCATCCTGGTTTCACAACTCAGTAGTATCAAACAACAGTGTGAGAAGTTGGGTGTGCAGGGCTTTAATTCCTTTAGAAATAATTTTTTTCCCCTACTGAAATTCTGCAGTGATTTGTCATCCATTATTTAGTAACTAAACCTACAGGTGTGGTAATGGATAAATTTCAGAGCTGTTTAAGAAGTGACTTGGCAAAGAAAAAATGTGAATATTAAAATGTGTATGGGATTGTTTTGGCCTCAAGACTGGTTTGTTTGAAGTTTACTCCAGGTTATTAACATGCAGCATTTATAAAAGGATTTTCTTTAGGGACTGAGTAAGTTAAGAGGTAAGTAATAAGAGTCATTGGTTCAGACATAGCTGCAACTTACTTACATATCAGCTGCCCTGCACCTTGGGGTCTGGTTTAAAGAAGCCTTGGCTAGGTCTGGCTTAATTTCTTATCCTAAGGAGTCTTGAGATTTTGGGGTGATGCTAGGGCAAGGTTGAGGTTGCCTACAAAGGTCCTAAAATGGACCATGCTTACCTTTCACCTTTCCCCATTGACTAAGGCTTAACTGGTGGGTATTCTGCATCAGGAGATTTTCCCTCCCCCAATAAAGCCTCTAGATTTGTCCTTAGACTGTCTGTTCTTAGACCATTCAGTTAGATCCGGTTCAGGCCTTTGAGAATGGAAGGTCAAATTGAAATTTACTGGGGCATTTGCCTTGGGGAAGGGGCAGGAGAGAGCAGAAAGGGCACTGCTATACCAGCAAAACAAACACCTCCACCTTTGTCTTTGCACCAAGTTGGTCTTTAGTCTTTAGCACAAGCTATAGCGTTTGTCTGCAGGAGAGCACCACGTGCATATGTCTGTAATCTTGTGAACAAGATTATGGACAGACATAAGCTTTTTAGCACTCAGATTCTTGTTCTTCAGAGTTACAGTCTCTTTCAGGATATCACCTAACTACCGGCCCACCCCCACCTAATGTCAGTGTTGGGGGAGGGAGCAGATAGTTTCATAACAACATTGGTGTGTTATTAAGGGGCTGAATGTTTAAGTGATAATGCAGCATGGTTTGGGGGGTTTCTTTACAGTATAGTAACTAAGATACTGTGAAACTGTGATGGGTGGAGTGCCTTTATTTGGGTATAACCATATAATACTTTGAATTACTCTGATTGGTGTGGCCCACTTTCATGTATAGTGCAGTAGTTCTCAAAATTTTTGGTCCTACGACCACTTTATCCCACGACCACTTTACTTGCTTAAAAATTATTGAGGATCTCCTTCTTCTCCCTCACGAAGAACTTTTGTTCATGTAGGTTATCTCTGTTGATATATATGTACAGTATTAGACATTAAAGCATCTTAGTATTACTATGAAAAGTTTTAACATCACTGGTATAGTAGAATAAAACTAATATAAAAAGAGACATTATTTGGCCACTGTTATTACTTTAAACCTGAATTCTCTTTAAGAAGATAAAATTGCAAAACAAAAAAAATTCTGTATGTATGCAGTTTTTATTAAAATAAAAATAGTATTTTTTACCCCACACCTGGGTGCTAGCCTAAGAAGACAGGTTTTGCACCATGCCCAGAAGGTCAACAAACTTGAGCTTAGTTGTTGATGAGTGGGAAGGGAATTTCATCGTTTACACTTCGGGGACCTGGAGACACAGGGTGGTTTCTCTCTGGAGAGCTGTGGTTTTTGGAACTTGTGATATATTTGGGAGTATAGCAACTGTGGTCCCTTTCATGGGCCTCTAATAGAAGGGCCCAAATGAGTATTCATTGCCTGTCTTAGCAGGGGCCAGTGAGAATTAGTCCTCACCTGGTACCTGGAGATTGCTGCTTATTCCTACTCCAGTTTGAAACTCCTACTTCTTTGCCCAGCAGGCTGTAAGGTGAATATAGCGTATTTGTTCTTATTAATTGAGATATATCCTTGGAGTCAGAGACTTGAGCTAAATGTAAAAGTTTATCTTGAGAAGCAAAGTCTGGTGTTTCATTAAAATCACTGATCAGGATTGTGGTTCTCATGGAGGAAAGGTCTTTAAAAATGTGTAAAAATATGTTGGAGCTTTGGAAGGTCAATGACTCCTAGACCCTGTACATTCCTGCACAAGGGCCAGATTTCAATTAGGTTCCAAGTATTCTATTGACTAGAAATGAGTTTTGGACAGCCTTGATCTTAGAATGCTTTTGGGACACAATAACCAGCAAGGTGATCATCTATCTGTTCCTGTAACTGAGATTTGGCTCCTAGTCCTCTGTCTTTGAACCTGGAATTTGAACATAAGTATATTATTCAAACACAAGGAATTATTCGTATTCCCTTTTTGTTATCATATAATATGGGCAAGGGACGTAGTTTGGCTCAAGGGACCAGGAAACCTTGTAATTATCTTCTAACCACAATATGGTACCTAAAAGGCTCTTTATAACTAGATCATAGCATCTCCTTCCTTCCATAGTCATATGTCATTAATGGTCATAATAATTTATATTTCTTTAGTGCTTTAAAGGTTCACTGTGTTGATGTGTTATCAAGAGTTAGAAGTGATTTTGGGTTCTCAAAGGCTATGCCAGTATTGAAAGTGCTGGCAGGTTCTACCCAGCTAGAAACCTTTTGAGTACAGGCTTAGTGGTAGACTGGCAGTCAGTTATCTGATGACCATTTTACTGCCTAAACTTAAGAGTCTTGTCACAAAATTGACTGTAGAGTTTTGAATTTCTTGGCCACAAAAATTTATGCAGGGTTGCAGTATGAATTGATAAAGTAGAAAGTACCTACACCCAGATTCGCCAACTATAAAAGTTGATTCACAACAACCTTGTTTCTACAAATAGTAGTGTTATGAAGATTTCTTGATTTGTGTCTTATCACTGGACTCTGATGACTTTGGAGGAGAGAGTGAGGTTGATGATTTTGCACAGCTCTGCCTCACTTAAATCTAATTCGTGTGCAAGTCAAGACATCACAATCCCTGTGATGTCATTGGTCCTCTTTGTGAATGAAGAAGGAATGACAGCAATAGTGTTATCCCTGAATAGCTGGGTAAACTGAGGTTTGGAAAGGTCACACTTTGCCATGTCACTTAGTGCAAAGAATCCTGCAGCGATGAAGCTTTGACAGGGCTCTGTGCCAGGTTCCTGTTGTCAGAGAGGTGTGCTTCCTCTGGGGTAACTGAAATCCACATGCTTCCCTTTGTCACCCTCTGCTGTTCCTTGCTTCCCAACAGCCTGGGCTCCCACACTCTCTGTCTTTCCCTCACCCTCCCACCCTAATTCCTACCATGACCAATGCTGGAGCATCCTCTTTTCCAGAATGAATTTACCCATTGCTTTTTCCTGTGCTACTACCATGCTGTTTTTGCCATGGGTGAAAATATTCCTAGTTTTGTTTCTACATAAACAGCATAGTACAGTGTAGAAAGATTACTGAGTTTGGAATCCGAGGCCCTAGATTTAGTTACATATTATCTCTGATGCTTACTGCCTGTATGGCCTTGGGCATGTCACTTCTCTGTAATCTCAGTTTCCCTTTCTGTACAATGAGAGAATTGGATTGGGAGCCCTCTGAGGTCCCTTCCAGATGTAGACTTTGTGATCTTTTTGTTGTTTGCCGTTTGTTTTCAAAGAGGACCAATGACATCAGGAAGGTGACGTCTCGACTTGTGGGTGAATCAGGTTTAAGTGAGGCAGAGTTGCTCAAAGTCGTCAGCCTCACTCTCTCTTCCAGAGTCATCAAGTCTGGTGGCAGGACAAAGGTCAAAATGACTGGCGATGGCTCAGGATGCAGTGGCTGACCTTGGCATCTTCGATGTCTGACCAGGCTCTAAGTGCTCCACGGTGCCTGCTTCAGCTGCCTTAGTGGCCATTGGAACAAATTGTTCTCATCTGCTCATTCTGCTGGGGAGGAGGGAAGTCTTCACATACTTGGGTGATTCTGTGATTTTTAACATAAAACATCACACTTAAATGGCTAATGTAATTTATCTCACTGCATCATTTTAGACTCTACAGCTGATTAGTACTAACATAAGGGAAGACATTCTCCCATTTTCTTCTTCCTTTACCTCCCCTGGAGGTTGATGCTGGAGTTTGTGGCCAGGATTGTTGAAAAGGGAGCCTAGGACAATAAGTGGAGGGGGTGTGTGTGTGTGTGTGTGTGAATGAACTGAGGGCTTTAATATGTACTCCATCAGCACCTGCTCCATGTTTCTCTTTGCTTTGTGTTCCCAGCCCTTGGCTAAGGGAATTATAAAGATGCAGTAGCCTGCTCCTTGCTCTTATCCAGTTGAGTCCAGTGGAGAAGCAAGGCCGAAATCTTTGCATAGAGGCAGCTGTGGCTTCCTCTGCTTCGTTCCCCAGGGAGACTATTAGTTAAGGTTCAGTGGAACTATTTTGTTTCCCACCATATTAACAATTATATTTTTTCCTTTTATTTAAACACTTTAAACCCTTGTTTCCCCAAAAGCACAGTGACCCTTTCTGGATGTTCAGCATCATGGGGTACTGAGGGATGCAGGGTGTGCATGGCTATTGACTCAGCATCATAGCTAGCACTCTTAGATTAACTAGATTTTGGTTGTAGTTTAATTATCCAGCAAAAAGGGGACTTGGAATGGTAGGAGAAGGCTGCTAAGGAGTCAGTGTTTGAGTACTAGTAGTGTGTGTGTGTGTGTGTGTGTGTGTGTGTGTGTGTGTGGCTCTCGCGCACGCACATGTATGTATGAGCAGGAGGTTTCTTTGGTTGATTTGACCATCTCCCCATTCCATTCCCCAACGCCCCAGAACAATGATTTCTCAACCTTTTTAACGTTTAAAAACAAACAAACCCCAAACCTCATGGTTCCTCCACATATGACTGTAGTTGTACTATTAGCATCCGTTCATTGAGAACATGAATGAGAAAAAGCTGCTATGAACTCAGGAATGCTTTTAAATGAACTTATGTTCATTTACAATAGCATCAACGCACATTTGGGAATAGCAATATAAAAGCGGGACATTTATTTGGTCTGTAAAATTTGATCTGCTTGAGATTGAAATGGCAAGGCTTGGTTTGTGTTTGGGTTTGAAGACACTATGCAAAAACTTGGGGACAGGGCAGAGGTTCTCAATTTATGGGTTGGAAACTGCTGACCCCATACACAAAGCTGTGTACGAATGTAGAACAGGGTGGTTTTGTGAAGCTATTTAGTCTGAAAAATTCCTGTTTGCCTCACAGGAATATTGATTCTGAAATATTTTTCATTTCCAAACCAATTCCAATGGGGTGGTGGTAGAAAGGAGATACTGACTCCCCCCTCTATTTAACTAAAATTAAGAATGACTTTTTCATGATAGAGGGTGGGGAAAAAAGAACAATTGTTTTGACTGGATCTTTTATAAATTTATGTTATGCAACCTCAACTGGGCCCTCACTGCTGCTAGGCAATCCTTCTACATCTCCCTTATCAATTTACTAACTCACTCTCCACACACAGTGGCCCTTCCAAACCTTTTCTTCCTTCCTCAACCCCCCAAGGCTCCCCTCCCCCCACCCTCTTAGTTGAGAACCTTGTCTCATATTTTAGAGGAAAATTGAAGCCATTCATCACAAGCACCTTCTCCCCTCAGTCTCAGGGCATGAGTTTCCTTACTGGGACTAACCTCTGCCTGCCCAAATAATCCCATTCAATCCTGTCTCCTTTAGTACACTGCTCCCTTGGTCATTCCCACTCTCTCACCTATTTTCAGTCTCTCCCTGTCTTCTGGCTGCTTCCCCATTGCATAGGAGCATGCTCATATCTCTCCCATCCTGAAAAAAACCCCTTAACTGGATCCTTCCATCCCCACTCACTAGTGTACCATATCTCTTTTGTCCTTTGTGGCTAAAGCCCTTGAAAGTCCTAAATCTCTCCTGCCCTTTATAGCTAAACTCCTTGGAAAAAACCATCCAAGATGGCTGCATCCACTTTCTCTCCTCTCATACTCTTCTTAACCCCTTACAGTCTGGCTTCTGAAATTCCACAGAATTCTGCTTCCTCCAAAGTTGCCCCTGATCTAATTGCCAAACCCAGTGGCCTTTTCTCAATCCTCATTCTCCTGTCTTTGGCACAGCCTTTGACACTGTCGATCATTCTCTCCTCCTTGATATTCCTATCTCTCTAGGTTTCCTGGTTCTCCTGCTACCTATCTGACCACTCCTCAATCTCTTTTGCTAGATCCTCAACTATATGACACCTTTCACCTGTGGGTGTCCCACCGGGCTATGTCCTGGGTGATGGGGCCCTGTCCCTCACTTGGTTTTCTTATCAGCTCTCGTGGATTTTATTATCATCTCTATGCTGACAATTCTCAGATCAACCTATCTTCTCAGATCTGCCCTACCTTCTCCTGACCACCAGTCTCAAATCTCAAGTAGCCTTTCAAATAAATCAAATTGCATGTCCAGTAGACATCCTCAACTAAACATATCCAAAACTAAACTTATTACCTTTCCTCCTAAATCCTTCTACCTTCCCTGTTATTGTAAAGGGTGATACCATCCTCCTAGTGTCTCACACTCCCAACCTAGGAGTCATCCTGGATTCCTCACTATCTCTCACCCCTCACATCCAATCTATTGCTTGTTGATTTTACCTTTGCAACATCTCTGGAGTGTGCCCCCTTCTCCAGCTCTGACTCTGTTACCATTCTAGCGGTGGTTCTTATCATCTCATGCAGTGTTCGTTGCAATAACCTGCTGGTGGGTTGGCCTGCCTCAAGTCTCTCCCTACTCCAATCCTTTTTCCTCCACTCAGCCATGAAAGTGATTTTCCTAAACATGGGTCCTACTCAATAAATTCCAGTGGCTCCCTATTGCCAGAGCAAATACAAAATGCTCTGTTTGACGTTCAAAGCCCTTTATAATCTAGCCTCCTCTCACCTTTCTACTCCTCTTACACTTTACTCCCTGACACGTACTCTTTGATCTGGTGACATTGGTCTCCTTCCTGGCTGTTCCATGAACAATTCACTCCATCTCTTGGCTCCAGGCATTTTCTCCTGGTGTTTTTTTTTCTAGATACCCCAAATATATGATTTTAGGGGCTGAGGCTAGAAGTATTAAACTTTTCAAAGAACGAAGAAACCCTGTAACCTAATTAGTTTAATTTAGTAGGAAGGGAGTATGTTGTCTCCCAGGTAAGAGAGAGCTGATATTTTCCTCTCTGGAGAGAATTACAGAGATCTAATCCATGCTGTCTGGTTGCTTTGCTTTACCACAGCTTCAGAGCTGGATCCAAGGTAACTTTATCTTTTTTTTCCCTCCATAGTTGGGTTGGCTCCACAGTAGAATGAGAATTTTATGAGAATTTTTCAAAAACCAGGAAGCTTCTGAAATTAATCTCAAATTTGCACAGACTCCATTCATATTGTTTTCAACTCTCCTCCTCTTTTTCCTCCTCCAAGCCTTCTCCATTTGTATTTTCTTAACCTTGTCTGTATCTGTTAGATCAGAAATTACATAAAACCTTATCTGCCTGTTGTAAATAAATTTGATAGTTCTCCCATAATCACCCTAATCTCCATAAAAACTCAGTAAAGAAACCAGAAGCGATTTTAGAATCAAAGATCTAAGCTACAAGGGGCCTTAGAAGTCATCTGGTCCAACTCCTTCATTTTGCAAATGAGGAAACTGAGGCCTTGAGAAGGTTAGTGTTTTATCCAAGGTCACATAGAAAACAATGGCAGAGCCAGAATTCCAACTGGGCTCTTATGATGCTAAGTTTAGTGTCCACCTAGTGGTGGCTAGGTGGTGCCATAGTTCACAGAGCACTGGGCTTGGAGTCAGGAAGACCTGAGTTAAAATCCAGCCTCAGACACTTCCTAGCTGTGTGACCCTGAGCAAGTCACTTAAACCTTGTTTGCCTTAGTTTCCTCTTCTGTAAAATGAAGATAAGAACAGCCTACTTCCCAGGATTGTTGTGAGGATTAAAAGAGATAATATTTGTAAAGTGCTTAGCATAGTGCTTGGCACATAGTAGGTGCTGTATAAATACTTATTATTCTCATCTCTTCACCTTTCCACACTGCCATAGGAGAGCTGGGGTATATCAGATGTCTCATTATGCCTCTAACTTGGCTTGTTTTAGGTCCCAAGGTCAGGAAGACCGTGAAGGGTAGGTCAAATAGGACTCAGACCAGGTAGGACAGTGATTGCAGCAATAGATTTTATTTGCTTAAGAAGCTATTGATCCTTCAGGGACAATTAGGACATCCAGGAGTTATACATTTGTCCCAGGTTTCTGTAATAGTTCAACACAGCCCTGCGTTAGACGTATGAGGAGACAGACTGTCCATTTGATAAGTTTTCTAGAGCGTAATATGCATGGCTTATTTTTAAGGTGGTTTCAATAGTGTGGGTGCTCCTCTGGTATAAATTGAGTTTCCCTTTGGTCTGAAGGAGATGAAGCTATGTGAACTGGGTGTCAGCCTTCAAGGAGTTTCCAATCTAGCAGGTGAAATGAGACCCCTATTGTGGCGGCCGCTGCAGTGGAGAGCATGAGACCAGCTCAATGCTCAGTAACCCGGAGACGCATGGATGAGGCAGGAGACAGCAAGATGGCAGAAGCACCTGTTTATTGTTAGCTGGGTGTGACCTTTATAGCCCTCAAGGCACCTTGGGATCGTGTGATCAGAGCCCATCAGCCAGTCCTAGCTATCCCACTCCGCATGAAAGCCTCAGGTCCGGGGTGTGTCCAGGACATGCAGGGAGGTGCTCAACCAGTCAGAGGAGGGCCGAGCCAGTCATGATTGCTGCGTGTCCACAAAGGAGAGGTCAGCTAAGACTTCCTTGCTTTTGTGCAACAAACTGTGACCCTCAACTCCCCATAGGGAGGAACCCTAACGTGGCAGAGCACCATTCCCAAACGAATCCCTTGACACCCTATTGTAGCTGGGATGCCAAGAATGAGAAGTTACACGATAAAGGGGGAAAGGGCTATAAGTAAGTTCAAGGGAAGGAGGAAAGATGAGGAGTCGGGTTCTTGGGGAATAGGCTTTTCTCTTTGCCTCAATAAAATATGAGTATTTTGTACCTGGAGTCAGAAGACCTAGGTTTGAATGATAGCTTAGCATTTATTAGCCATGTGACTGTGAACGTCTTTGAACCTCAGTTTCTTGTCTATAAAATGGGGCTGAGTTGTATTTCTTATGTCTCAAGGCTATGGTGAGGATTCATTGAGATAATAATGTGTATTAAGGGTGTTGTAAGCCATAAAGTGTAATTGTAAATTTGAGTGGCTGTTTTTGTGATGCTATCATGTTTTAGCTCTTCAGCTGGCTGAATGAAAGCCTAGGGCCTAAAAGATAACAGTACCTTTCTACTTCAAACTTCCTTCTATAGGCTTCCTTCTAGCTCCTTTTGGTGGAATCATCTCATAAATAAAAAAGTGTGTGCCATGTTTTAGATCAGGGGAGGGGAACATGTGGCCTCGAGGCTACATGGGGCCTTCTAGGTCCTTGGGTGCAGCCTTTGGACTGAGCCCAAGTTTTACAGAACAAATCCTTTTATTAAGGGGATTTGTTCTGTGATGTTTGGATTCAGTCAAAGGGCTTGAGGACCTAGAGGGCCACATGTGGCCTCGAGACCGAAGGTTTCCCACCCTGTTTTAGATCTTTGACATCTTCTAGTTTCTCTTCTTGCTTGACCTTGGAAAATATTATTGAATGAGAGGCTATGTCCATGTCCTCCAAACATGTGAAAGACAGATATACGTCAGAGGCCACAAAAGCGAAATGTACAGACCAAGTAGTTTTTTTTCCCCATTAGCACAACAAAATGTAATATTAAATTAATGAAAACATATGGAAACTTAGAAAAGTTAAAGAGTAAAAAGAACATCTTGGGGAAATATCTGACCTTTAGAAGGCAACTTGGAAAAGCTACCCCAGGATAGTATACGCCCCTCCTAGATCAGGCCATATGTGAAACTGTAAATGGGACAGGTTGGTCTGGAGAAGAGGGACTTTAGCAGGACTGGCCAGGAGTCACTGCTTTGGGAGAAATGGGTAGAAGATGCAGAGACCTATTCAGACTTGATGTCAAGAGAAAGTCCCTAACAATTAAGAGCTAAGTCCAGTTGGGATGACTCCCCCCTCTGAAGGTCTTCACTCTAGGGGTTGTATCACCATTTGTCCTGGGCAGGGATGGCGTTTTACTTCTTTTTGTATCCCCAATGCTTCATACAGTGCCTGGAACATAGTAGGTGCTTAATAAATGTTTATTGATTGATCGATTGTCTAGTGTGTCATAGAGAGGATTCTTGTTCTGGATTGGATCAGGTGGTCTCGAAGGTCCCTGCCGACCTTGAGGTTTTGTGAACCATCTTCTGCAAGCCTCCATAATCAGGCGAACAAAGAGATGATACGAAAACTTGAACCTAAAGAAAAACCATTTGAAGATTAGCAGGCTAAGAGAAACTTGATGTTTTAAAAGCCACTACTGGTTAAATGCAAAAGGAAGACAAAGCGTTCCTGAAATGATTATGCAAGTTTGTGGGAAAATAATCAGCTTACTCTCGACCCTTCTCCATAAAAGAGCTTATTGTATAACTCCTCAGAAATGCAAAGCAAATCTGATTGAATAATAATTATAATATTAATGAACACTCACATTTATGTAGCACTTTCCTGATGGCAGTCCTGGGAGGTGACAGCACAGTAGAAGTGTTCCTCTTTTAGAGAAAGAGGCTCAACTTCAGAGGACTTGTCCAAGGTATCTCAGTTATGAAGTAGGAGAGTTGGGATTTGAACCCCAGTTTAAATCTTATCCCTGTATGCCATTCTCTTTGTCCATAGTACATTAAAACTTAGACTAGTGAACCAAAAAATATAAGGGATGACTACTTCAGTACTTCTGGGTATATGTGATTTTATCAGTGTGGGTAGTCTTTATGCTTTTGCAGATTAAAATCCCTCTACAAGAGGGGTTTAGCACAGTGCCTTAGGGTTTAGCACAGAGCCCAGCATACAGTAGGGACTTAATATATATTTATTCATTGATAAGACATTTAACTTCTCCAAGCCTCAGTTTCTTCATTTATAAAATGGGACTAATGGTTATATTGCTTACCCTCTTTGAGATTTGTTTTCAAGAAGGAAGGAAGTTCAAATCTGGCCTCAGACACTTGACACTTGCTAGCTGTGTGACCCTGGGCAAGTCACTTAACCCTAATTGCCTCACCAAAAACAACAACAGCAACAAAAAAAGGAAGGAAACAAGCATTTATTAAACACTTACTATGCCTACTATGTGAATGGCATACTGTGCTAAATGCTTTACAGATATCTCATTTACTTTTCACAGTAACTCTGGATGGTAGGTGCTATTATTGTCTTCATTTTAAAGTTGAGGAAACTAAGGCAGACAAAGGATAAATGACTTGCCCAGGGTCACATAGGTAGTAAGTGTCTAAGGCTGAATTTGAACTCGGGTCTTCCTGATGGCAGGCCCAGAGCTCTATCCACTGCACCTCCTAGCTGCCTGTAGTGGAAGAATTCATTAAGTTTCCCACCAACCTGATGACAGGCCCCTCTGGAATTAGAGAGATTGGAGCTCTGGTCTTGGATGGCACAGTCCCACACTAGAGTTGTATTAGAAGCCTTTCTGGCGTGGTGTGACCTGTTAGAGCTTGTGTGTAGCCTTCCCTAATCCAGCTTCACCTTCAAACCATGATGAGACATTAGAGTGGGACTTTAGTGGAGGT
The DNA here is from genome assembly GCF_900497805.2 of Vombatus ursinus. Lineage (NCBI taxonomy): Eukaryota > Metazoa > Chordata > Mammalia > Diprotodontia > Vombatidae > Vombatus > Vombatus ursinus. Next base: position 3,760,972 of record NW_020954556.1, on the reverse strand, counting down.
AGAGATAATTAAGGTGTAATTATTTGTTTCCAAAAAAAACTCTCCGTAAGAGTTGTTCCCATCTCTTGGATCTATCCCCTTCTCTCCACTCTCAAAGCCACCATCATATTTCAGGCTTTTATTAGCTCTTTTCTGTATGGCAGTAGCTTCTAATCGGTCTCCCATCCTCAAGTTTCTCCCATTCCAGTCCGTTCCCTTCTCAGTTGCCAAAGTGATTTTTCTGAAACATAGTCCTGACTATATTGCACCCTGCCCCCATTTAGGTGTTGTTCGTTGGCTCCTCATTACCACCTTGATCAAGTATAAAAAAGCCCACTGTCATGTAAATCGTTTCATAACCTGTTTCCTTCTTACCTTTCCAGTCTTATTATACTTTTTTCATTTGTGTCCTACTCTTTGTGACCCCATTTGGGGTTTTCTTGGCAAAGGTGGTTTGTCATTTCTTTCTCCAGCACATTTTACAGGTGAGGAAACTGAGGCAAGCAGGGTTAAGGGACTGGCCCAGGGTCACACAGCTAGTAAGTGTTTGAGGCCAGATTTGAACTCAGGAAGATGAGTCTTCTTGTCTCCATTCCCACCACTCTATCCATTGTACCACCTAGCTGTCCAAAGTTAAACAAAACAAAGCAAAAACAAATATTTACGTGGAAGTTTTCAGAGGTGCATTGGCTTTCTAAAATGAAATTCACTTGCAATGTGTGTTGTGAAAGGATTAAAGGTGTATTCTGACAAATTAGTTCTTTAGTCTTTCTGGTTTCTAGAGATTTACTGCAAACAGTCAACACCCAAGTTTCATGTTTCCATTACAAGAGTCATTGCTGTGTACTTGGGTCATGCTATATTTTTGATCTGAAGAAATCAAAATCCAGTTACATGTGTTAATTGTCCCATCTTGTCTCGACACATTCATCCGAAGAGAGAGGTGCCTCTTCTTTCTCTTTTAGGAAACATCCTGAGGGATTGGGGATGGGGGCAGTCCAGAGTTCAGTAGTGAATGCTGCAGGAGAGGTCCTGAGTGACAGCCCCATTTTAGTGCATCTTCTTTGTTGAAAGGTTTCTATCCATTTGGCTTTTGAAGTTCAGTGAGGATTAATTTCCAATGACCACTGAAAGAGCTCTTCCTTTACCCCAGCATTCTAGAATATTAGAATAGGTGGTGGGAAGGTCTTCAGAGTTTAAGTGACTTGTCTAAGGGCCACCCAAAAAGCTAAGGCTTAGATGACTTTAAGATTCCTTTTAAATTTGTCCTCTAAATCTGTAATGTCCTTCACCCGTGACCTGTGTTTGAATCTTGTCTCTGCTACTTACTACACGTGTGACCTTAGAAAAGTCACCTAAGGCCCCTGGGCCTCAGTTTCCCCACATGTAAAATTCAAAGACTAAAATAGGTAATCTCTAAAGTTTCTTTCAGATCCAAATCGTGTAACTACTATTCTTAGGTCTCCTGACCTACCCTGCTCTAACCCCTTCTTCCCTCCCTCATCACTCACTTTGTCTTGCTTTGTTTTGAGGGTCTCTGTAGGGTGGTAAAATCTAGTCTCTTTAAGGTCACATTGTATTAAAGGGCTTTGGTTTTAAATATAATATTATGTACATATGTATAAGTTACTGTATTAGCAAAACTCCAGTCTAGAAAGATTAGTGTTTATAAATGGTGAACTGGGCTAAGTTTTGGTAATATGTTAAGTAGTTTAACCTAATTAGAATTCTTACGAATTTCAGTTTTCATCATAAACCTGCTTTTTCCTAAAACCCTCCAAAATAAATATGACTGGATAGGGTTACTGTCTGACCTAGATCCCTTTCCTCCTCCCCATTCTCTCCACTTCGCTATCTTTATCCTCATCCTCTTTCCTTACACTGTTAGACCATCAAAGCCTAGTTATAATAGACAGCAGATACTTCAGGCTTCAGAACCAGCCTAATACAATGGCTTTCTTAGTGCCAACCCTAGATATTTCTTGGGGGCAACTAACCTTCTCCAACCCAAATTTATATCAGAATGTAGACCCTGATTCTGCCTCTTTGCTTACTTCTCCTTAATGGATCCCAAGGTCTGAATGCTTAACAATTTTTCTACTGGCAGATACAAGGGAACAGCCAAGGGTGAAGCAGATGGGGTCAGTGTCCTCGTATCAGGAGTTCAAAGTTCACATCCTAGCCTGATTCCACCATCCATACTCCTCCTTCTCTACTACATAGTTTTTACATTGTCTCTTAATTCCTAGCTTTCTCCTTCCTTTACGGGGAATTCCCTGAAAATAAAAAATAAAAAAAAAAAGCGTAATTCTCATGGGGCCAACCCAGAGAGCTGGCTTCAGTCACCTTTCTTCTTCTATATATTAGGAGGCAACTGTAGCGAATTTTATCAAACAGCCTTTGCAAGACTTACTGGGGTTTAAAAGATAGTTTTAAAGGTACAGTAATGGGAGGTGATGGAGAGAGGTCTCCTTTTTACTCATTCATGGATTACTAATTTGCTAAGAAGTATTTATAGACTGTCATTAGAGCCTTTGTAGTAATACACAAATATATCCAATATACATTATAGCTAAGCCTCTAAATTTTAAAGATATATATGTGTATATATATATATATTTATATGTAATTTAAACCTTTTCCTTCACTAACAGCGTAATAATATGCCTAATTATAAGATTCCTAGAGAATGTGAACCAATTTTTCAGGTGATTATTAAAATTTTTTGTTTCAGAAGTGACTTGTACTTTTTTTTTTTTTGGTACTTACCTATTGGAGAAAGCTTCCTTTTTGCTGTCTTCTTAAGTGTATGCACCTCTCAAGCAGGCTTTGCAAAGAAAGGTTTGGTTCTTGATAGGAAAGTATTATTTTAGGAATTTTTGCTGGGGGAATCCTCCATGTCTGTGTTCTAGTTATGTTCCTGAACATTTATGAAGCAGCTCAATGCTGCTGATAGGATATCAAGAACTGGCCTTAGAGCCAGGAATACTTGGGTCTGTGTGCTGCCGTTGCCAAATATTGGCTGTGTGATCCTGAGAGAGTTAACCTTTCAGTGTTCTAAGCAGCTCTCTAAGCTTAGAGGTTTCAGAGAAGATGCCGGTCTGCATTGGGTGGAGGAACTTTCCTCCTCTTAGAGTTCTCTATATCAGTGAAGGTCCAATAGACAGACAGACAGACAGACCTTTTAATTTTAATTTCATGGATAGGTCATTTGATTAACCCGATGCTTGTTAAGGTTTATCCTTTGCCATGTACTCTACTAAGTGCTGGGAGTACAGATAAAAGCAAAAAGAAAGCCAGTTTCTACTTTCCAGGATTTTGCATTCTAGTAGGGGGAGGTAGTCCATAAAAGTGAGCTGAAAATCCTGGGGCATAAAGAGGGTGAAGGAAAGGTACTCAAATGGGGTTGAGGTGTAAAAAGGATGGAGAGTAAAGAGGAATGAACAGGGGCATAAGGGTGAAGGAAAGGTACTCAAATGGGGATGAGGTGTAAAAAGGATGGAGAGTAAAGAGGAATGAACAGTGGATTGCCTGGGTAGGCACAGATGAGAGGAGGGCTCCCAAGGGCAGAGGCATCTCTTGGGTGAGGAGGTGTAAAAATGTCCACAGTCAGGACTAGGGAAGGGAGAGAAGTGAGCAGGACTGTCCTGAGTACTTACTCAAGTGGAAGCTGCCTTTCCACCAGAAATTGCTTGTTGCAGGCACCCAAGTGCAAAAGTCAAGGAAAAAAACAAAAACATAAACCCAGTTTCTGCCCTCAAGTAGGTGACAGTGTCACAGTGAGTTGAATACCTCTAGGGATTCTCATCATTTCCGCATTTGTCATTTTCACTTTTTTTTTTTAAGAAATGCAGGGTTGAACTTCACAATTGTAATAGAAACAAATGCAGATTTTGTTTATTCTTTTGCAAGTAGAAAGAAAAGTGGACTTAGAATCAAGAAGACCTGAGTTCAAATTCTACCTCAGACACTTCCTAGCAGTGTGACCTTGGACAAGTGACTTTACCTCAGTTCATTTCTCTGTAAGATGGGAATAATAATAGCACCCACCTCCCAGGGTTGTTGTGGGGATCAAATAAAACACCATGCCTAAAGCTGTTTGCACACCTTAGAGCCTTAAATAAATGCTAGCTATTTTACTTCCTCTTATTTCTCCTCCAGAGGAACAAATTATTTGATGGACATTTAGAGAAAACCTGGTTTTACAATCAAGATATAAGTTTTTAAAGGCTAATATGAAAATATGCCTTTTAAAAAAAAAGACAAGAAGTGAGGTTCAAAATATGATTGCTTGTTAACGTTTAGTGAAGGCATGTAGATAGATTGCCTTTAGACCTGGCTACTTTCAGGAAGGCTTTTCCATGTATTTATACATAAACGATTTTGTAAGGAATTTTATTTACGTTATCTAATTTGATCCTCACAGCAACTCTGGGAGGTGCTGTTAGAATTGTTATGATGGATCTTTTGAGGCAGCACAGGTTTGAGGCAAGAGCACTGTATTTGGAATCAGGAGATGCCAGTTTAGTCCCAGCTTTAACTTTGACTTAGCTGAGTGACCTTGGACAAATCACTTTCCCCCCTAAGGCTCAGTTTTGTCCTCTGTAAAAAGTTGATCACATTTGGTACGCCATGTGGGGCTGTTATGAGGAAAGTGCTTTGTAAACCTATGTGAGTGACTGCTGCTTATTTTAAAAAAAGAGTTGAAATGCCTAGAAATTGGACTTGAGGCACTCAACATTTGTTGTGAACCATTCATTAGGACAAAATATTATTGACCGTGTATAGCAGCAAGTTGTATCATGTATCTTCTATAAAGCCTTTTAATGGTAAAGAGTTGGAATATTTTATGCATGTTAGGTTTCCTTCACTTTATTATTTTTATTTCTACTGTTGCATTTTGTTTTTACCTAATTACTTTCCAACAACCTCTTCCCAAGAGGAACTTCCCTTATTTAAAACAGATGTACATGGGGGCAGCTAGGTTGTTCAGTGGGTAGAGCTACGGCCTTGGAGTCAGGAAGATCTGAGTTCAAATGCGACCTCGGACACTTCACACTAGCCGTGTGACCATGGGCAAGTCACTTCACCCCCCCTCCCATTGCCTCACCTAAATCAATAAACAAATAAATAAGATATACACACACACACACACAAAGTAAAAGCATTGATTAGTGATTTCTAGCTTACCTTGTGCTTAATAAATGTGGGCAAAAATGTTGTTTTAAAACGGTTCTGTTTTAAAAATGGACTCATATCAATATTTCAAATCTGCCCTGCCTTGATCTTCATTTAACAGTGATATGGCTTCTGAGATTTTTTTGGTTTTGTTTCTTATCACCCTCCCCAGTGTCTCTATTGAATAGTTATGATATATACATCATCACTTAAATATGCTAGGGATTTTTTTAAATATAAAATTTAATTTAAAAAATAAACAAAAAGTCTATTTTCTTCTCTCCTATTGATCAGTGTCGTTCCCCACCACTGAAAAAGAAAAGGAAAAAACCCTTGTAACAAATATGCATACTTAAGTGGAACAAATTATACTGGAGACTAATTTAAAGCAACCTTGCTAAATCCTCTTATAAAACAAAGAAACCTCTTACAATGTGAATAACAACACACTAATTTGTTGGATTTGTAAGTCCCACTCACACATTGGTAGAAGAAAACAGATGTAGTCACCAGTAGCAAACGTTATTTTGGGCACCCTTTGGCCTTTTTCAGAGATGACAAAATGAAACAAACTCTGTTCTAATTAGGGACCTGGCCTATTTGATTCTATTTCTATTCACTGCTGTTTTATAACCACTTTGCAAACCTTGGCATCATTGTGCCGTGGAGGTGACCTTGGATTCTAGAAGGTTATGCCAGTGGAATCCAATCGAGGGTGAGTCCTGTACTAAAGCTAGGAAGGCTGAAGTATGGACCTCCGGAAACCTAGTTTGAGGACCAGCCTGAGGGCAAAGCTGCTTATCATAAGCTTGGCTATTAAATAATGAAAATTTTTCAGTGAGAAAAAGTTACATAAATCATCTCTTAAAGCACAGAATGAAAGCCCACGTGGAGGACATCATGGTCCCATCCTCAGAAGACGATCTTTCATTGATATTAGGAATTAAACTGTATTAGCTGCATTCAGACTAAAATTTCAGTGACTTTCCAGTATAAGCATATATTTCCTGTTTACTCAGTTTTATTACCTCTCAGTTGTCTTTTTCCTTAGTAAAGTGACTTGCCTAAGGTCATGGACCCAGTTAAATGTCAGCATGAGGCCTGAGTTCTGGGGTTCTTTCTATTGATTATGCCATCCTTAGGGGTGGAGGTTGGGTGAATACAGGAGAAGAGAGACATGATTTGTTCTCAGGATTCAGAAATCTTCTCCTAGGCTGATTGTCCTCAATGATCACACCCCGGGGCCACTTTGTAAAGAAATACATGGTTATAGTTTTGGAGTAGGTCTTCATTCTCCACATAAACCAGTTCATTCCAAAATATTAAACTCACTTTGTAAACATAATCCCCATCACAGAATTTAACTGTGTCCCCAGGTTAGAAAAAGATTATGCATCTGTGACACATCTTTAAATGGGTTATTGTTTTATTTTAGCCAACAAAACCCTAGCTATAAGAAAATCAGTTTTTGTGCCAGATTTAGGGTGAGTTTCTGCCAATTCATGATTTTAATTTCATTTTGGTCTTCAGCTAGGGAACGTGCCTACTAAATGAGAGATTCTGAACTGCATGAGGAAGTTTTAGCTTGTGTGCTTTCCTGAAAGGAAAGTTTACTAATGGTTACGCCCATTATTGCCTTTACCATACTCTTTATTTGATATGTTTCTATATCATTATAAGTGCTTTAAAATTAGGTGGTAGCTAGGTTAGTGGAGTCAAGTGGCTTGACAAATACTGGATGCCCTGGGCACCCCTCTAGATTTGCCCTGGGGATGTGACTAGACCAAAACAAGCAGAAACTCTTCTGTCTACTACCCATGTCACCCTGGGCAGTTCATTTGCCAACATTTCATGTGTATTGAGTGTTCTTTGCTTAAAAAATAGAGTGCAGTAAAAAAGATCGCTGGATTTAGAGTCAGAGGAACTTGGTTTGAGTCCTAACTCTGATATTTATTGTGGGAAACTTAGACAAGTATTTTACCTACTTCATACCTCAAACTGCCTCAGTTTCCTCTTCGTTAAAAGACTGTTGGGCATAATGCCTTCTGAGGTTCCTTCTGATTCTAGATTTGTGATTCTATAGGCCTAAGTCACTTTTTTGTTGATTGCTTCATGGGCGGTAGTGGTAGTGATGGTGGTAGTGGTGATGGTGGTGGTGGTAGCAGTAGTGGGGGGTGTGTGTGTGTGTGTGTGTGTGTAAATATATGAATGAGGGGAGTGGGATGGACTAGATGTTCTAAAGCCTCTTCTAGCTCTAAATCTGTAATACTAGTTTGGCAACTCTTTAAGTGTAGAGATGGTGTGTGTGTGCGTGTGTGTGCGTCTGTGTGTGTGTATGTAAATATGTGAATGAGGGGAGTGGGATGGACTAGATGTTCTAAAACCTCTTCTAGTTCTAAATCTGTAATACTAGTTTGGCAACTCTTTAAGTGTAGAGATGGTGTGCGTGTGTGTGTGTGTGTGTGTGTGTGTGTGTGTGTGTGTAAATATATGAATGAGGGGAGTGGGATGGACTAGATGTTCTAAAACCTCTTCTAGTTCTAAAACTGTAATACTAGTTTGGCAACTCTTTAAGTGTAGAGATGGTGTGTGTGTGTCTGTCTGTCTGTCTCGCGCATGCACTCGCACTAATCTTCTCCATCATAGAGACAGTGGAGGAGGACTTAGTGCTCAATGAATGCCTACAGATTGGCTTATCCACACTTTCAGGAGGCTGTTTAATTCTTTTTAGGATTATAGGAGTATTTTTCCTAAAAGTGACAAAAATAACTAATCCTCTAAGTATTAAAAAAGTAATTAGGATGTTTAGAAAGATGTTGCTATGCTCTACCTTAGTGAAATAGCTTTAATATGAGAACTGAGAGCTTTGCCCTCTGGATATATCAATGAGAGAGGTAATATTCACCTGCAAATCAAGACATCACCCTCATGATGTCATTGGTCCTCTTAGAGAATGAAGGATGAACAATGATGATAATCATAATAGCTAATATGTAATACTTTAAGATTTTCAAAATATTTTACATATACGACCTCAGTTGGTCCTCATGACAGCCCTGCAAAATAGTTGCTATAATTATCCCCATTTTCCAGATGAGAAAACTGAGTCTAAGAGAGATGGAGTGATTTGCCCATAGTCACACATCTAGAGTCTGAGGCAGGATTGGAACTTGGGTATTCCTGACATCTTCTGACTTTTCTTCCTATTGATTCTCATTGGGACCTTTTCTGATTCTTTGTCTAGTTTATGAAATCCTGTTGTCTTCTTTCCTCTTGGTTTTCAGTGAGTTCAGAAGAGTGAGGCTTTTTTAGTTGTGCATCTAGGTTCTTTGGGAAAATTCAGTGCTTCTTTTCTGAATTATCTAATGCCCTTTTTGTCCTCGTTTCTTGCATTTATGTTTCCTTTTTCTTCCTGTCCTCTTTCATCAAGACTCTATCGAGAGCAACATAGTGAAGCTGTCCTGTGACCCAGCAAAATTTTACAAGAATCTGCTCTGTTTCATTACGTTTCAGGCTTCTGTTTTCCCTAGCCCATTTTCCATCCTCACTCCCTTCCCTCCAGGAGAATTATAAATTTTCGAAAAGGTGAGGAGGAGGAGGAAGAAGAGAGAAGATATTAAAAAAATAGCTCATTTTGACCCCTTTGTTTGGAATCCCTTTGGTAATTGTGTACAGTTCACAAGAATAGTATATCTGTCATTTTACACATGTAGGGAAAAAAAAATAGTTCTTTCAAAACTGCAAGCCAAGCCAACAATACTATTGGATAAGCATTTATTGAGCATCTGCTGTGCAAAGGAAAAAAAGAAAAAAAAAAGTGACTGCCCTCAAGGGGTATACCTTTTACTGAGTTAAAAATATATAAAGTATTTTGAGGAGAAAGTCTTAATTCTCTCTCCTTGCTCCATTTTTTCTGCCTTGTCATTTCTGAAGGATTGGAACGACTCTCAGTTCTGTTTCTGAAGAAAAACCTGCAGAGAGATACAAATATTGGGATAGTTTACATTCCCCAACCCCCTTCCCAAAAGAACATTTCTGTCTCCACATGCAGCGTTTTCAATTATACTTATGAAGAAAAATGGTTCTAATAAGGTGATGGAAAATTGGGCTTGATAAGGTTGAGAATTTTGAGCTGAGTAATTAGGCTATAACCATGTGGAACTGAATTGGCTGATTAGTCTAATTAGTTTAACTCTTCTGTAAGTGCCGTGAAAAACCCAAGGGTAGTGGCCTAGAACGGCTATCGTCTTCCCTTGTTTATTTAAGATAGATGATGGAACAGGTCTTTTTTTTTTTTTAATCAAGATTCTCTTTGTTTGGGACTCACCTGTGTGAGCTTGGTGCCTCTTTGTACAGAGGCAGGATTCTCATTCTAGATTTTAGCACTGGGCTTCCAGACCCTTGGTATGGATTCGGCTAGGTGCCTCTGACGTTCCTCCAACTTCTCAGCCTCCAATTCTATCATTTTGTTATGTTACTCTGGGCAAGTCATTCAACCTATGCCTCAGTTTCCTCACCTGTAAAATGAGAGGATTGAACTTGATGGCTTCTAACGTCACTTGCAGCAGTAATTGTCTCTTACTTTAGAGATCGTGGGACTATAGGACAGTACTAGTTATCCTCTGAGACTGCCTGCAATAGACCCTTTATATATCTTGTATATACATGGTTGTTTTCATTTTGTCTCTCCTGTTAGATTGTTGGATTGTCAGCTCCTTGAGGGCAGGAACTTTTGCCTATCTTTGTATCCCCAGTGCTTAATGTTTCTGTTGTTGTTGTTGTTGTATGAGACATTCGAGTTCATGTAGGTCCTGTTTCTCATTTTATGGGTGAAGGAACTGAAGGCCCAGAAAGGTTAAGTTTCTAAGGTTATAAATCTACTTAAGTGTATCCATCAGGATTAGAACTCAGATCTCTTGATTTACAATTCAGTACTCTTTGCATTAAACCTTGATTGTCTCCAGGCAGCTGTTAAATCAATTAAGAAAGCATTTATTAAGTGCCTCATGTGTGCCAGGCTCTGGGCTAGGAACTTAGGGAAGCAAGACAAAAAAATGTCTCTGCCCTCAAGGAGCTTATATTCTATTGGGGAAAGGAATGTCAAAACATTTTGTATACTAGAAAGTGCTATAGCTTTGGAGACAGATCTTGCATATAAATTTCTCAGTTCTGGTTCCCTCTGTCTAGCCAGACTTCATCCAGCGTGTTCCCAGGCAACATTTTTCTTCTTCCAAGGAAGTCTTTTTTTTTTTTCCTCTCCTAATTTCACTTTATGTTTATCCTCACTCTTCCATTCCCTTTCCTCTCACTCTGAAAATCTCCATAGCAGCAGATCCAGTCCTGGACTCTTAGCAGTTGCTTGGTATATATTTGTATATTGAAAATTAGTATTTCCGACAACCTCTGAAAAATGTTACGTATTGGGAGAGGGGAGAGTTGTCAGTATGTACAGATAAGTACTTCCATAAAACTTTAGATGACTAGCCTCTTAAAGTGGGAGGAATAGTGACCTGGGCTCTAGTCTTGAATTGGCTCTGTAACTAGTAGATCCCTTTGTGCCAGTTAACTCATCTTACAAGTGACAGAGGAATAAACAATGACATCCCAGCTCTGCCACTTACTCTGTGTGTGACCTTGGGCAAGTCACTTAATTTCTCTGAGCCTTAGTTTCTTCATTTGTAAAAAGAGAGGGTTGGACCTCTCAGATGCCCTCTAGCTTCAGAACTACAATCAGCGATATCACAGCATTGTTGCTAAGATACAGTGGCATACCCCAAGTGAAAGCACTTTGAAAAGTACCAAGTTCATGTACTCATAGGTTTTACTGATTCCTCCCCCCCCATCTTCTGTTCTTTAAACATATTGTTATGAGATGGCTCTCTAGGAAGGGGGAGTGATTGGAATACTGGGAGAATTAATGTCAATAACAAATAAAAATAATTTTAAAAAGAAAATTATCAAATTACAGAATTCATTCTATTAGAAGAGCATTTCTTTTCCATGATAAGTAATAACCATTAAATAACAAAGATTATGCTGATTAATGTCCTCCTCTAATGCATCTTATGAGATGGAGATGTCCCTGAGTTCTCAAGGGTCATGTCAGAAAAGTGCAAGCTCTGGAGCCCCTTTGGGCTGGAAAGGCTCTTAGTGTAAGTCAGGTGATGGACTCTGATTAGTTTGTCTGAGGACCCACATTGCTAAGTTCAGAGAGTTCCTTTCTGCTCACAGAAGCTCTTGAAACCATATCCTAAGACATGCAGGAGTTCCACGCTGCATTGGTAGAGGCCGTATCCATGGTAATGATAACAGATATCTTGGAAATATGGAAGGAGGTGTGCTTTTATAAAAATCTGAAACAAATGAAGGCAAAAATAACAGAAATAAGTTAGTAGGAAGCAAAGTTTGGTAGAGAATGCTTGAAAAAAAAAATAATGAACTCCACTTGGGAATGAGAGACTCTGTTGGCTTTGTTTACCCAAATGCCCAACTTCCTGCCATTCAGTAAGAATATGCCACATAAGATAAACATCTGGTCCACTGGTGCATAAGTGATTTTAACCATAAATAGAAAGACTTAAAGAATTTGAGTTAGGACCAAGGCATTCTGTTTTTAATTAGAATGTCTAAAATGGAAGCTTGAAACCAAGGGTTCATGGGGTTGGCAGCAAGACAGTTTAGGAATGTTTAGAAAGAAATTAGTTAAGGGCCAAGGACATCTGAAGTCACTGTTGCCTACTTTCCTCATGACCCTGGTTACCCTTCTGGCTTAGGTAGTTTACTTAAGAGCCTTATAGATTAGCAGTTTGGAGGCCTCTTTTCACTCTCTTCCTTGGTGCCTTTTTGTCAGACTTGAGATGTGGGTAGGGAAAGACCTAGAGTGGTAATCTGTACCTCTTCAAATCTCCCCAACAGATGGGACTGCTTACTACTAGTGGGAGGGGGTGATTGGAGAAGAGACACAGAAGGAATATGGAAATGACAACTTGTCTGTGCTTTAGAAGTGGGGGAGCAGAAATAAAACTAGCTGGGTGTCCTGGTGTAAGAACTAGGTGTAGGAGAGAAACTTAAATATGGAGGCAGAATTAATGAGAAATGCCTTACTACTGTAGCTTACTCCAGCGGTGTTGTGAGGCTAAAATGAGATAATGGTTATCAAGCACTTTGCTAACCTTAAAGCAGCATATAAATGTGCTTTATTATTATTACTATTGTCATTAATTATCATCCAGTCTGGTAATGACTCCATTCCCTGAGCCTTCTACTAAGCTGCTGCTGATCTCAAGCAACATAAGTAGAGTAAGATGGGTAAGGTTTAAGGGGGAAGAGGGAAGAGGAAGTACGCACACGTACTTTTAAGTTTAATCTGCCTTATTAACACTTTCTTAAGTACAGACAATCAACTGAACAATAAATCAAGCCTGATTTGTAAGGATTGCTGATTTCTGAGGTGTAAATGTTTTCCCATTAAAAAATTTACTGTGCTTTTGAAAGCTGTTGAGACCTGGTTGCAGCACAGCCCTGCTCCAGTCCCATCTCCAGTCCCAGATGGAACTTGAAAGTTATGATTCTACCTTTAAAGAAAAGAGATGCAAGTTGTTGATAATTTGTCAAAAGACAGTTTGCATCTTCTGAATCCCCAGTTTCTTGTGCATAGGAGGTATTTAACAGATGTTTAAATTGAACTGAGTTCTTCCTAAGAAGTTTTCCATGGTACAGATTCAACACTTATATTCTACCCCTGAATCTCAGGTAAAGTCATTTTAATTTTGTTCTTCCTCTTCTCATTCAGGCCAGTGACTGATATTAAAGCAAAACGAAAGAAAAAATTATGGCAGGATTTTTATGCCATTTGAAATCCATGATCAAGGAAATGTGTGATCAGGTGTGTGTGTGTGTGTGTGTGTGTGTAAATAACAACAGATGGACAGCTAAAGAGCTGAATGGCTTTGTGGAACGGTCATTGAATTTGGAATCAGAGAACCTTGGTTTGAATCGTGGCCCTTTGACTTATAACTTGTGTGACCTCATCATTTTGGGCATCCATTTCCTGATCTATAACAAGAGAGAGGTTGGACTACTTAGCCAACAGGGTTGCTTCCATCTCTAAATCTATGATCCTGTGTTAAAAGACTTAAAAAGATGTTCTTCATCAATTCTCTTGACTTCCTAGAGCCTCAGTTTCTGCATAAGTAAAATGGGGACAGTAATGGCATCCAATTCACAGGGCTGTTGTGAGGTTCAAGTGAGACACATAATTGCAAATTTTAAAGCTCCATTATTTTTATTATTGTTAACAGCTATAGCTTTTTTGACTGTTTGGAGGAAGTGGGTTCAGATTGTGGTATTTATTCTTGCTTGAGCACAGCTGAAGTTTTTGTGTGTCTTAATTGAGGAACATGTACACTCTTACATCATTGTTATTTATGTGGAAGTCATGAATTATTGTCTCCATTCTTTAGCTAAGGACTTTTCTAGAAGAGATTACTTCTTAGCCTTTTCAAAGCTGACACTGTAGAGGGAAATGTGAGCAGATACGGAGTTTTCCAGAACCTTTTCAAAGTTTAGAAAATGGAAACTATTATACAAGTATAAATCAGTGTCTGATTGATTGGCACAAGTATTACATGCTAATTGGTAGCTGTAATATTTTACACAACTCCACTCTAAGACTAATTACAAACATAAGACGACTGAAGGAAGTTAGTTTAGCAGTGTCTTGATTGGAAGATCCAAAGATTACTTTTATTTTTAACTGTCCTATATTCTCCCTCCCCCCAGCCCCAAGTAAAAATTCTGTATTAAGACAGCAGATTCTGTTTTCTATGTAACTTTTGTTAGCAAGAACTTGAATATTTTCCCAAAATCTTTACAAGTATAATTAAGATTTTTATCATGATAGAACATTTTTGACTTGTGTGCATGGAGGCCACGTGTCATATATGGTTGCAGGCCAGCATTTTCTCCATAATTCACCAGTATGTTAAAGATCTGTGATTTCTTTGGTGTGTGCAGTCTAACTTGGTAGATGAGTCTTAGTGAGTTGGTTGGGGCCCAAGTCTTCCTGACGCCATCTCCTGTACCCTCTTTCTCCTCATCCCCTTCCTCCTCTTGCTTCTTCCTGTGTAATCTTTTATGCATAGCCAAGGTTACAGAGATTCAGATCTGTAGGATGTTACGGTCAAGGCAAAAGAAATGTGAAAGCACCTATTGTAGGTTTGAAAGCATGCTAAAATATTCATATGACAAGGACATTTTGTAGATGTGGACATGAACCATCTAACTAAAATTTCATCATTAGTAAAGTTCAAGTGAATGATATAAAATCAGCAAGCCAGCTGTTTCTTGCAGACACGGAAACGCCTTTTTAGAAATTGTCAATGAGGGCTGTTGGTGTAAAATCCTTTTCCTAACAAGGCTTAAAAATATGCATGCTTTGCATTTTATGACTGAATTTTTTGGGGGGAATTTTTAGTGTTTTCACACTGTTACTGCAAATCTACAATCTGCCGTGAATTTACATGCTATATAAAGACAAGGTAATATGTTATTACTGGCTGCCTGTTTCTTTTTTTTTCCCATGTTAGTTTGGTTTTTCAAATCAAATTAAGATGTCTTTCTCAGTGTGCTACTTAGAGAGTCATCAAAATCTCTTTCACCATTGTTTTTGGTGGTACATTCAACCCTTTAAATATAGAGGACAATAAAGTTGAGACCAATTTAAAAAATACAAATATATGAGTTTTTATGACATTCAAAGACATTTTGTCCCAATCAAAATTGCCCCCTTGGAAGGCTATATGTTAGTTATGGTACTTTAGAAATTCAGGGAGGCTTATAAGACATTATTTCATTTGAAAAAGATCTGGGTGTTTAAATGGACTTCAAAGATAGGAGTATGACATTGCAGCCAAATAAAGGAGTGGTTCCCTAAGGTGCTTAAAGAGAGGCCCAGGGCTCAGGACTTGGGTAGTCCTGTTGTATTCTATCCTGGTCAGATCATGGTTAAGGATTGCATTTAGTTCTGCATGCTACATTTTAGGGAAAACCTTGATAAGCTAGAGAGTGTCCCGATGAAGGCAACCAGAATGGTGAGTGAATGAAAAAGCATTTATTAAATGCATACTGTGTGCAAAGCACTATGCTAAAGGCTTTTGAGGATTGGTTGAAAGAACTGGGACTCCTCTGCCTGGAGAAGAATAAGAGAGAGGCATATCCTAGGGGATTTTTAGTATTTCAAGGGTTGTCATGTGGAAGAGGGATTGTTCTTTTCTAACGAATCCCAGAACGAAGAAGGAACCATGGATGTGCATCATAAGACAGGCTTAATGTTTAGGATGATCTTCCTAATAACTGGAGCTATCCAAAAGTAGATCCACCTGGACCAACAGATCTTCAAGGAAAAACTGGGTACCATTTATCAGATCTGTTTAAGTCATGTTTAGGCCTGGCCTCCGAAGGCCTTTCCTTTATATTCTCAGTGATATTCCTTTATATTCTCAGTGGTGCCAAATTGTTGACATCTGCTAGTGAATTTCATTAAAAAAAAACAAAAACAAAACCTGAGTCATTTGGAACCAAGTCTGATAGATAAAATGAATCTGGCCATGAGATCAGACTCTAGAGGTTCATATGACAGGCTGCATGCATCAGGGATGTCCAAATGTAGGATGGTTTTGATGAAAGGCTGACAGAAAGGTAGGGGTGTTCTTGTAACTGTGAGCACACCCACCCTGATGCTGAGAAGATCCCATACTGTACCATTGACATATTGCTGTATCTTGAATTTTAGGATAACCTCTAACTATGTTGAAGAGGCTTAAACCAGATGCTTCCAACTGTGAAGGTTACTTGTTGAAACTTGGATCAAATGATGTGAGACCACCTGGGGTTTAGTGGTTTTAGATATGAGTCTTCTTAACCAGTCCAAGTTTTAGTTACATTTAGTTTTTTCCCCACATAATAGTATTTTGTCTTTTTTCCCCAATTGCATGTAAAGATAGTTTTCAACATTTACTTTTGTAAGATTTTTGAGTTGCAAATTTTTTTCTTCCTCCCTCCCGATCCCTTCCCCAAGACAGCAAGCAATCTGATGTAGGCTGTACATGTACAATCATATTAAACATATTTCGACATTAGGCATGTTGTAAAAGAAGAATCAGAGCAAAAGGGAAAAACCACAAGAAAGGAAAAACAACAACAAAAAAGGGAAAATAGTATGCTTCCATCTGCATTCAGACTCCATAGTTCTTTCTCTGGATATGGATAACATTTTCCATCATGAGTCTTTTGGAATTGTCTTAGATCATTGTATTGCTGAGAAGAGCTAAGTCTATCAATGTTGGTCATCGCACAGTGTTACTGTGTACAGTGTTCTCCTGGTTCTGCTCACTTCTTCAGTTACATTTATTTAAAAACTCAGGACATCTGGAATATTAAAATGGGTTGTGGAACAATTCCACAGAGCTAACTTCTACTATCCTAGAGTGCTTTCTCTCTGCCCAGCTAATGGATTATTCACTCATCTCTGCATTATTTGAGGTATGTCTATACAGACAGACACACACACACACACATACACACACATACATACACACCACACATTTGTATTTTTTTCTTTTGTGACTTTTATAGTGAATGTTGCAAATAAACATAGCATGGGTGCGTGACCACCCTTTATAATTGAGGGAACAACATCTGTGGAGGTGGAGCCATTTGAAGAGAGGCTATTCCCTAGTGAAATGTAACATGCCTCGCCTTCAGGTGGTGGGGGCCGGGGTGGTTTGTGTTACAAGTTTCTCCTCAAATAAAAATAGGGAAATTGAGAACAGGGGCAGGTTTGGGGGTAGAAGATGATGTGCTCAGTTTTGGACATGTTTAATATGAGGTGCTGGAGGGATACCCAGGTAGAGATGTTTAGCAGGTAATTAGAGATTGGAGACTGGGGCTAACTATATAGATTTTGTAATCATCTGGATAGAAGCGGTCATTGAAGCCTTCATAGTAAGTGAAATAGTGAAGTAAGTGTTTGTAGACAGAAAATAGAAGAAACCTGAGGATACTTGTATTTATATTTGGTGGACGAGAAAGAAGAACCAGGGAAAGGAGACTAAAACGGAGTGCTTAGACTCCAATATAGGAGGAGAATTTGAACAACGTAGTGTTTCAGAGAGGATCATGGGAGAGTACATTTAGAAGGAGGTGATCAAGGGGCAGCTAGGTGGTGCAGTGGATAGAGCACCGGCCCTGGAGTCAGGAGGACCTGAGTTCAAATCCAGCCTCAGACACATAACACTTACTAGCTGTGTGACTCTGGGCAAGTCACGTAACCCCAGTTGCCTCACCAAAACAAAACAAAACAAAAAAACAGGAGGAGGTGATCAACAGTGTGCAGATGCTCCAGAAAATTGAGAGAGATGTGACCTAAGTAAAAACAAAACAAAACAAATTTGGATTTGGTCACTAAGAAGTTAGTTCCTTATGATTTTGGAGAGAACAGTTTCAGTGGTGGGGATTGGGATGGAAATTCATTTATGAAACGTGAAAAGTGGTAGGTGGCAAGAAAGTAGAGGCAGAGAGAGCAGCATATTCTCTCTGGAAATTTAGTAATGAAGGGGGGAAGACATTCAGGACAACATTTTGAGAGGGTGGTGTGGTCAAAGGAAAGTTTTTGTTTTAGGGTTGGAGAGACCTGATCACCTTGTAGGCAGAGGGAAAGAACTCCTTGACCTGGAAGATAGGGAAAAAGAGGACGGAGAGAGGGGGAAAGAAGGGTAGAGAGAAAACAATAAAAGAGTTTTGAATTTATGGACTTTGATTTTGTTCTTAACTTCTGGTGGGCCAGGTCACTTATCTGTCACTCTGCAGTCACTCCAGACCTAACAATGATCACAAGGTCTCTACCTGGTCACATCTTAGAACTGGTGCTCGGTGACCTCCAGACTCTTGTGTCTAGTTGTCTTCTTGGCTCTAGTGGATGCTGCTGAGGACTCTGGTCAGCAGTGGGACCTCTGATGGGACCCCAGAATCTCCTGAGGAGGAGAGGAAGGGAGAGAAACTGTCCTCCTTCTAAGAATGATTCTCCAGGGGTTGTTCCACAAACCTCTTACCACAAAATATGTTTTGTTGAAACTCTCTCCCTACCTCCTATCCCCGTAACTTAATATACAGCTTATAATTTTCTTTTAGATTTATTCATTAAACACTTAAAATAACTACAGTGATAACTTTTGCTCCCCCAATGCTCCAAATTAATATTACAAATAATAATACAAACCTATAAAAGCCTATAATATAAAAACCTATAATACTTCCAACAGGCCCATGCTTATTGTTCCAGAGGGAAAATATATTTGTAACATAATTGGGCAATTATTTACTGCTTAAGGTGTCGTTAAAGAACTTTTAGCCTGAAACCCTTGGACCTTCCTTGTGAACCAGCCACTAAATAGGAACTACCATGCTAAGAAATTGAAATTACCTCCCAGAGCCTTGACTTGAGTTCCTCTAATGGAGTGACCTAGTCTGTCCAACCCTGGACTCTCTTGCTGTTGTATACATAGGCCCAGAGGTAAGTGATTCTTTTAGCTCATCACAAGATGATTCCTGTCTAGCCTCATTCACACATCTTTATCCAATGATCAAATCCCTTTAGTTTCTAAGATTGAATAAAGTTTGGTTCCCTGCTAGTGAATAGTTGGGCTTCACTGAGAAGGTAGAATAACCTGAGCCTCCTGTGATACATATTAATAGAGCTGGGGATAATCCCCTCCTCCCCATCCTTACTCTGAGAGATGTTTTTCTTTAGAAGTGTGTTCTTTGAAAATAGTCTAGGGTTTATAAGCCATGTGAAAAATACACGGTCAATCTATTTGGAAAGTATAGCATTTTTACTACACTGATTCCTACTTGGGAAATCCTCTGGTATTCCATAGAGAATGGTACTTTTCATAATTACTCAACAAATTCAGGTTATATGGTGGGAATCATCGTCAATTTTCTTTTCAAAACCCTTACCAAATATGGGTTGTAATCTTGGGAAAATTTATTTAGTTCTTTGGTTCTTCATCCGTTAAGTGAGGCTTATAATAGCTGTGGCCAGCCTACCTCATCGGGTATTGTCGGGATTGATGAGATCATTTAACAGTGTGCTTTAAGCTCATTGGAGTGCTTGCTGAGTTAGCAAGTGTAAGGTTACCTGGACTTGGACTGTCTAGGGTGTTTATTTTGCTCCCATGCTGCTTTAAATTTTACTTTAAAGGCAAAGTGCTAGATTAGGTTGAGAATGGGTGTTAGTAGATGTGGTAAGCCATGCGACAAGGGTAAGAGTGGGCCTGCCAGCTCTTCATGTTCAGATTCGTCATCAATCTGAAGGTGCCTGTCATGATATCAAAGGTATCTTAGATAGAAAGGTGGCACAGTGGATAGAGCACAGGGTTTGGAGTCTAGAACACCTGAGTTCAAATCAGGCCTCACATACTTACTAGCTATGTGACCCTGGCTCAGTCACTTAAGCCTATTTGCCTCAGTTTCCTCATCTACCCCAAATGGGGTCATGAAGAGTCAGACACGACTGAAATTACTGAAACAATAAAATCTTGGATCAGACCCATTTTCCGTAGACCGCTTCAAGTCAGATGGGACAGTTTGGCTTCTTATAGGACCCTAGAATTTAGTTCATTCTGCTTGCTTTATTTGTATGGAATGACTTTGCCTATCTGTATGTCATCCCCCAGTAACGTGGCTAGGGTTCTAGCTAGAAAACATATAGGCTGCCACCTTTGACCGAGATACTGGCAGGGAAGGAAGAAAGTATGAGTAGCTTTTTCCAATGAGGCTTTGTGTCCTATTCTGAAGCATTGAATAAGCTGAATTAGTGGCTGGGGGTCATATCCTGCTATCCATATTTATGTAGAACTCCCTGGCTCCACATTGATTTTTAGTTGGAGAAGCTTCCCAGGGGCATTGGTGGCAGGATGTGGGCCGTATATCTTTAGGCAGCCAACAGCCTTTTTGTGAACTCCATCAATAAACTTTTCTTCCTTGGCTTAAAAGTCAGATGTCAGTGTTTTTCAGGAAGATATTATTTCTAAATGGCCAGTGAATGAGGATACTGTAATAAAAAAAAAGGCAAGGTTTAAAATAATGTTGATGTTCTGGATGTCATGGCTAGGGAGAATGGAAGATGAAAAGATGTATTTTTTTTAACTTTTATCTCCCCAAGTCATAATGCTTTATTGTAAGCATATTCTAAGCAATGATTGCACAAGCATATTTTAAAAATAGATTAAAAAAATGAAAGAATCCTTTATGAACAGAACTTTAGTAAGAAGTTATTCATTGGATCATGGGATTTAGAATCTTGGAAATATACTGTTCCAGTCTCTTCATTTTACGTATGAGAGGTTAAAAGGGTCTTAATGTAAGCTTTTTGAAGGCAGGGACTGCCTCCCCTGCCCCACCCCCAAACTCTTTTTTTTCCCCTTCTTTGTAACTTCAGTGTGCTAGCGCAGAATAGATGCTTAATGAATGCTTTTGAATGGAATCATTTGTCCAGGGTCACATAGGTAGTAATTCACTGTTGCTGAGCTGAGACTATACCCAAGGGCCTTCAAACACATTGCTCCTGCTCTTACACTACATTGCACTTCAGTCTTTCTAAATGTTTTAGTATTAAGCTTTAAATATGTGAAGGGCCAGATTTATAGTCATAAAAGCAAGAAGTCTCATCTCAAAGTAACACCGACTAATTATGATTCATGTTGTGCCTTGATTTACAGCCCTGTAAAGAAATGTATGAATTTGTTTTAAACCTGTTATTTTTTTATTTTTGCTTTTAAAATGCTCAGAAAAAAAGGGTCTCTCTCTCTCTCTCTCTCTCTCTCTCTCTCTCTCTCTCTTTCTTTCTCTCTCTTTCTCTCTCTTTCTCATTTCCTCTCTCTTAAGAAGATCAAGTTTAAAGTGCAGAGTAAAGGGACCACGAATTGGTTGGTTGATGGAGATGCCATTAGCAGGCTAAGAATCTGGGTCAGATTTGGATCTTACTTGTCTCCAGTTTTGAAAAAGGAAAGCTCAGAGACATGCCGGGAGCTCTGAGATCCAAGGAAAACCTTGGCAGTGAAAAGTGAGGGGCTGGTAGTGTTCACAGAGGAATAATGGAGAGTACTGTTAGTAGACATTAAGAAGGTAATGAGTACATTTTCTTTTAAGTTCCAGCAGGAGCTGCTTGGAAATTAAAGGCCTTATTAGACAAAGCTAGGCAATAAAGCAATTGTTCAGATAAACAAGCTTATAATAGTTAAATAACAGGAATAATTAATTTGTACCTAATCTGTGTTTCACTTAACCCTCAGGATTGTTGAACAGAGGGTGAGAAGGGGCCTTAGAGGTTATCTGGTCCACCCTTCTCCATGCAGAAAAGGAGGGCTCAAGAGACATTGTGACTTGTCCACGGGAGTGCCACACAAGGAATAAATAGCTAAGCTGGAATTGGAAGCCAAGTCATCCGAATGCAAATCCAGGGCTTTTTCTGCTGAACCACTCTTTCCTCCTGTTTTGGGTATTACAGTGCTTATGAGCAGATGGTAGAGCCTAATGACGGGGCAGCAAGGTGGCACAGTGGAGAGAGCTGGACCTGGAGTCAGGAAGCCCTGAGTTCACATCCACCCTCAGACACTTACTAGCTGTGACCATGAGCAAGTCATTTAACTGCTGTGTGCTTCAGTTTCCTCATCTGGATAATAATAGCACCTGCCTTCTAGGGTTGTTGTGAGGATCAAATGAGAAAATCATTGTAAAGCACTTACTAGCACAGTGTCTGGCACATAGTAGGTACTATATAAATGTTAGCTATTATTAATAATATTAACTAGAAATTATATAATATATAATTATACTATGGTAACTAACAATATAAATAATAATGAGTTTATATATTACATTATGTTATATATACTTACACATATGTAATGTACATGTGTCTATGTGTGTACACACATACGATGTACTTCCTTTGTTTTGGAGGAAAAACCATAGGTAGGTAAATTCTGTTGTTATATCTTTGCTTCTCTTAGTTATCTATCCTTATTTGTTCTGAGATGCCAGAAATAGGTGCTACGCTTCACATGGTGGCAGCTCCCCAAATAGCAGGAATAATGACCAGGAGGGGTTAATCTACTCCCATAGGGTTAGCTTTATACACTTCATTCTTTTCTCCCTCCTCCCCTTTTTTTAAAGAGAGGAAGGCTTTATTTTGTTGGTTCATTTGCATGAAATTAGCATAAAGAGTCCACTGGTCCTTGTGTTTCCATGAATGTCCTGTTCCACACATGAGCATGTGTCATAGAGGGAAATCTAGTAGTATGGTGGCAACTCTGGGACTGGCATTTGTTCTTCTAGAGATGGGTCGCATTCCACACATGAGTCTGCTATCATATTAATAATATACTTAGTAGCCACTTGACTACATTAAGATGATGGGGGGCTGCTGTCACCAAATTGGGACTCGTCATTCATTTTGACCCTAAGTCATGATGTGGTCTCAGCTTCCTATTTCAGAGTATCCATGACTTTGGATGGGGCATTCCTTGCCAGGGGCACAGTGGGAGCTTCTAGAAAGCTCCAGTTTTCCTTTTGGAGAGATGAGAATTTTGTCCATGGAGATCTGACTAAGCTGGGGAGGGAGGGGCCTTATGGAGACCTCTCTTTGTGTCCTAACTGTCTTCCAGAAGCCTCCAGAAGGTGCACAGACCACAGTGCCCAGAGTCTGGTGGGGACAGTAACTAGGGTACCCAGGCTAGATTAGCGATCACACCTGAAACACATTTATCACTATGGATCCAGGACCATGTCTTGTGATTCCTAGGCTGAGGTCACCTGGAGTCCTGGCCTTGGAGATCCAAGCAGTTAATCTCTCATCATTCTATTCTGGCAGTGAGGGGAAGGAAGGATGGGTCAGTTAGGTGGTGCAGTGGACAGAATGCTGGGCCTGGAGTTCAGAAGATCGAAGTTCAAATCTAGCCTCAGACATTTATTATCTGTGTGACCCTGGGCAAGTCACTTATCTCCAGGATTCCACCAGCCAGTTCCTGGTCCTGGTAGTGAAGGAGATTGAGGAATAGTTCAGACACCCTTGACTCTGAAGCAGACAGCATAAAGATAGCAGCCAGAGTAATGTCATAACACCTAGGTTGGCAGAATCTATTTTCCTGGCATCCGCTAAAGGTCTATTGAAAATTTGCTCACATGGAGATTCTAGCTTAAGGTCATGGTCTTCTACTGAGGCTGTTTCATGGGCTCTGGGACTATCCATAACTATCTTCTTCCTGCCTCTAAGGCTAAGTCAGGAATGCTTTGTTTGATCCTTTTTCATAAATTCATCATTAGAATCACACTAGGGCTTCCATGGGTGTCTCATTCCACAAGTGATCCTCTGGCATCTTCTCCTGAAGTGGGTTGGACTCAACATACTGAAAAGTTTGGTGGTCTCTCATACTTGTTATTTAAGGTCCAGGGCCCTGTCCTCTGGGTCATTGATAGAAGTGAGGAGTTAATGATGGTCCACCTTTGTTGAAAAAGATACCATGTTGATGGATGGATGGAAAAGTGGATGGTAGGAAGCTGGAGGGAGACCTTAGGCCCCCATCTCAGTCCATGGTACTGAGTTTTTACACAGAGGGGAGACCATCTGTGGCTACAATTGAGGGGGAAGGCTTGCCTCATTGCTGGGTTGGTATCAGCTGCTGCATCCCCAGCATCCTCCAAGGCTTCTGCAAAATCCATGCAATGGAAATAGTAATGGAATGGTAGCTATTTTCCCTTCCCTCCATCTGACTTGGGGACTTTTCTAAGGCGTCCAGCAGACCCTTAGTTTGCCCTCACCACCCCCATTCCCTTCCCACTGCCCTGGTCACCCACCCCAGGATGGAACTGTGCCTGTTGCTTCCTCCTTGCCTTGTTCAGCGAAGTGGTTGCTGCCTGTGAGTCTGATTACAGTTGTACAATTATTTGACTTTAAGTGAAGATGTAATTAATAGAATCTTAGGCAACTACATTTGGGCTTTGGGATACCACTATCAGGTTATTTGTCACTAATTGTAGGCTCGAACATGGCTACCAGTCCTGTTCTATTTATGTACAGCTGGAAAGGACTTAGAAATCATCTAGTCCCAATGCCTTACTTTGCCCCAAACTATGAAACTGCGTCATCCTTTTAATAATTCCAATTAATTTATATTTAAAAATTCTTTCTGACACCAGAGACCAGAAGAGTAGAGCTTGGGGTTAGAAGTTATTTGTTCCCTTTTTTGGAAGGGCCTGGGACTTAATCAGGGTCAGTTACCAATTTGTTGGAGGGCCTTTGCCTTCCTAGTTTCCTGCTATCAGGGTGGCCTCTTTCCTCCTAACTGAGACTTCTCTTGAGTTTATGATCCCACATATGGCCACCAGCCTCTTTTCTATAGACTGTTGATTTTCTGAGTTGCAGGACTCTTAACTGTCAGCTTTTGGTAAAATTGGACTGGGATTGTTTGTAGTCTCTATTTTTAACTCTGTGCCCCAAAATGTACCCCACAAAATTAGATACTTTAGTTAATGCTTAGCTCCCCACCACCCCAAGCTTCATTTCTTTTACTGTAGATCTAGAATTTGCCATTTGTTTTTTGACTTTAAAGCAAAGCAAAGCTCTCTAAAGGTAGAAATGCATACTCCCATTGAGACCCTTGATATCTTTTAGTTTAAAACTCACAATTGATAGGTGCAAAAGAAACCGAATATCCTTCCTTTCTGGATACTCCTTGTCTTTGTTCTAGGACTAAGAAGGAAATATAAAATTTTTGCAGAATGAAAGCCAGAGTCAAATAGAGCATAAGTTTCATTCCTAAAAAAAAAAAACAACCTCATCATATTCCATGTCTCAAAGGGGGTACCTCCCTCCCATTGCTACAGTAGTATATTCCAGGGTTCCTTTTACCCCATTGAAACATCTGAACAATTTTTTTCCTGCTGCCATTGAGTTTGGTTATTTTTTTTTTAACCCTTCGGTCAAATCTTGCCTCCTTTTTTTTTTTCTCCCCTTGAAAGCCAGGTGCTAAACCCTGCAAAGATCTAAGGTATCCTAGAACCTATCCGTGGGCAAAAAAGACTCATCCAGGTTTACGATTCCCCCGTAGCAGGAGATGGATCAATGGATCTTTGATCAGCTGAGTTCTCCCAATCCACTTGATGAAATGAGAGTGCAGACCTTTGTTGGAAAGGAGTGTTTCTCAAGGCTCTGGACATGGATTCTGGCTCAGTACTGAAGGACGTTTGCCTGGTTTTAATGCTGCAGAAACTCCTGCTTGGTCTCCATGACTGGAAGGTTGTATTGAAGATGACTAGTGGTTGAGGAGGAACCTTCCCCCTTGGTGGTCTGTAAAAGAGATGGAAACAACTTGACTCCTGCTCTTCTTCCTTGGACGTCTAATAAGGGGTGTGGCCGGAGGGGATTTCCCTTCCTCTTCCTCTCTCTCATTACTCCATCGTCTTGCGTGTAATCTTTAGAAAGGTTTACCTTCTCCATGTCATCTTGAAGTGTACCACCAGACCCTCCTTGGTGAACTTTGGACTAGTTTGTATGGGTTTTGGCTTTCATAATGAATGGACCAAAGCATTCCCCAAAGTTACATTTTGTAAATGGGGAGGAGGGAATAACAGGAGCAAGGGCTTGGGAGTTAGAAGTGGATGTGGCATGTGTGGGTAACCAATGGTGGGCCATTTTGGTGGGAGGAGAGAGTTTGTGTACAAGAGTGATAGAAATATCAAAATAGATTAGGAAGTAAAAACTTGACTGCGGAAGATGCTGAACTCTAGGCTCAAAAATTTGAGTCCGTATAGATCCTTTGAAGGTACTTGAGCGAAGGATGATATTAACATGTAAATTGTGTATAAGATGGGTTGGAGGGGGCTGACTGGACACACTTTTGCTATCCATTGCAGGGCTACAAGCATTAGGTGATGATTCCCTTACATGTTGATGGCGGTGGGAAGGAACAATGGAGGATATGAGACTGCATGGAAGAACCTATAGTACTTGGTGATCAACTGGATATGATTGTTCTTTCCATCCCCAGTACTTAACTCAGTGTCTTGTACATAAGTAGATATATAATAAATGATCGTTGAGCTAGATTGGATAAAGGGATTAAAACCAGGGTATGCTGGAGCCAGCTCTTAATAGCTGGTGAGAGCTGATTGTTTAATTTAGCGTGAGCATTGATATCTGGGAAATGGGCAAACAAATTAGGATTTATTGCTTTGTTGATTGTCTGCACTTGAGAAAGTAATGATGAAAATGTCAGTAATCAAGATTTAACTTAATAGTGTGGCATACATACTTTTTTTTTTTTTTGCCTCCACAGGGGTTCAAGGTTATAAGCTTTCAAGAGCCTTCATAATCTGACCTGTCCTGTGTGTTCTATCTTATCTTTTGATGTAGTTCAATAGACATCTGTGAAGTACCTGATATGTATAGAAGAAAGCTTGGCAACTTGAGCATAGTGGCTAGAGAGTTCGTAAACTTAACTTGTAGTCAAGAGGATCTGAGCTTAAGTCCGACCTCTGGCACGTATTGGTTTTGTGACCTTGGGCAAGTCACCTAACCTATCAGTGTTCTCAGACGTCCCTTTAAAGACTGTTTTATTTGTTGTTAAGTTGTTTCAGTTGTCTGATTCTGTGACCCTGTTTGGGGTTTTCTTGGCAAAGATACTGGAACGGTTTGCCATTTTCTGCTCCAGCTCATTTTACAGGTGAGGAAATTAAGGCAGACAGTGTTAAGTGACTTGCCCAGCGTCACCTAACTAGTAAGTGTCTGAGGCCACATTTGAACCCATGAAGGTGAGTCTTCCTGATTCTGAGTCCAGTGTTCTATCCACTGTGCCATCTAGCAGGCCCATTAAAGACTAAAAGCTGCTGAACAGTTGGTGACCAGCTCTGGTGGAAAAAATCTCCTCATTGGAAATTCCCTACCCAATAAAATCACAAGCCAGTGTGTAAGGCACTGCACTATGTGCTTTCAGTCTTCCTAGTACATACCCTTCATACCTTTCTGTTCCAGGCAGGTCATTTTTCTCCCTGTCCCCTGCACATAGCATAATTGTTCCTACTATGCTTTTACATCTATATTTCTCCTATAAAGAATTCCTTTGGAGGTCCCATGTAAATTTTTCCCATCCGTCAAGCCTTGAGGTCCATGTAACCTTTTCTAATAATGCCACCTTAAAAAGAACACATTGACTCCTGTGCTTGAGGATCCAGATGGAATCCATTCAAATGGAGGAATCCTTTTAAACCATCTAAGATCGGGGCTGCTTCATACTCTTCATACCTTAGCCCTGTGACCATACAAGTGACATGTTTAGTGTAGTCCTGTCTACTAGCCTAGGATCAATTTGGTGATTTCATGGTGCATGTGGGAGACAGGGACATCCTGATAGGAGGTCTCAGGAGAACTTGGAAACTTCACTGTTTTCATTTAACAATGTGGGGAGTGAGAGACTGTTGGAAGAGACCCAGAAATCAGAGACTGATTCAGGTTCACCTAACTGGGCCACATTTCTTTTTTTAAGAGCACTCTCTCTCTGTTACAGTAACTGGAGAAAATTCAGAAGATGCCCTTATATTATTTGTTGGTTGTTCATTTGTCGGTGACTTGCAAAAATAGAGCTTAATGGAATGAGATAGAATTTGTTCTACCTATTACTGAACTCCATCCAGATCCCTCCACTGTGACTGAGATCTCTTTGAGTTTTATTTATTCACGTTTTCTTTGTAAGCTTCTGCTTTTCTGGTAATGTTCCTTGAGCTCATATCCCTTTCTTTTCCTTGATTGCTTATTGTTGCTAAGTTTGGGGATCTTGGGGAGTGCCATCACAATGAGAACCACGATGTAGCAGCAAAGATACTTTATTAGAGTGATACGAAAAGTAGGAATCAATAAGGAGGAATTTGTGTATCTCATCACAGCAAGGGGATCCTTGATGATAAATATCCCTGCAGAGTGGATCAGTTTTATGAGCATCTTGAGTTTGATCAGGGTAGAAACCGTACTGAGCTAGGCCAGAGCAGTGCTTAAAAGACTTTCTTCCCACGTTGTCTCCCATGCACAGTTAAAAAATCTTAAAAGATTTCTTGAAAGAGACCGACTGAGACAAGTTTGCTCAACAACTCTGCATATCAATTCCAGGAAGACATCAAAGACCTCGTGCTTTATACCGTCATGTGCGTGATTGCTGATCACTGTTGTTTTTTATTGGGTAACATTTTCAGAATGCTGGTCTCATGCTAATAGAGGCAGCTTGGATAGTGAGGCAGCATGCTGGACTTGGAGCCAGGAAGACCTGGATTTAGATTCCATCATCTCTGACACTAGATTTGTGTTCCTGGAGAATCCCTTAACCTTGGTGTGCCCCAGGCAACTCCCTAGGATTTGTCTGTTAAACCCTGGGAGGGCTTGCCACCTGTGTTGGCAGAGGGAGTTCCTGTGTGAGGAGTGCCTTTCCCTAATACAAGGAGAAGGATAGTAATATGGACTGGGCTTTAGGTTTATTTAGTATTGGGATATTTAATATAATATACCTGTATTAGGTACATGCACGTATATACCTATATAAATATTAGGTACATTTGGTATATCTGTCCAGGTATGTTGGTATATTCCCTGCAACTGATAGTCTTAGAGAATTTCTTAGAACAGAGATGTCAAACACACAAGAGGCCCGTAACACTACCAAGTATATCCTGAACCAGATTAAAATAGTATTTGGGAAACATTCAACAAAATAAATAAAAATATGATAAAACATAGGTAATATTTCATTTTATAAACTGCTAATATGTGGCCTGTGGGAATCCTTAAATATGGTTTAATGTTTCCCCATTTCTATTTGAGTTACTGTCTTAGAGCAATAAGAGGTTAGGTGACTTGTCCAGGATCCTACGGCAATGTATGTTAGAGAGGGGACCTGAACCCAGATCTTCCTGGTTTTAAGGCCAGGCTCTGGTCTTAAAGCTGTACTGTCTTAGTACTTTCCTGTACACATTACTAAATGAAATGGACACCAAGAAACATAGAACTCTAGCTCTTACAGAGCTTAGTAAAATAAGATTTAGTCATAGGGAGAAAAAAAGGTAAGGGCCATGCCTCTTCTTTGCTCCTGTTAATTAGGTAGAGCACATGGAAATTTTATGACCAGCTGTGTTGTTTTCACTTATAAACAAGCCTACATGAAAGAACAGTCATTGATAAAAGTAGCAATTAGCAGCTTTATCATCCATTGTAAATTATACACATTAAAACCCTGAAATTTAGTTTTACTTCAATTAACTGTGTATATTTTCCTGTTTTGGCATTGGTTGTAACTTGAAAAGAGAGTAAGCTATTAATTTCTATCCATTTTCTTCTCCTCTGACTATCAAAGCTACTTCCAGCACTCCTCTGTACAGTCCTGCTGGGACGCAGCCTGGAGGTGACTCAATGAGCTTTGTAAATGTGAGCTCTGTTGTGGGCAGAGTGAGAGATTGGGCAGGTCTTACCCGGCCCTGGATGTTCTCAAGCGAGAGAGGACATGTGTCAAGTGAAGATTAATATGGAAGCTGTGTAGGTGGGATTTGAGGGGATGAAGACTGTAGGAAGGGAGGTTAGGTTGACCATTGAAACAGTGCAGGTATGAGGTGCTCAGGGATTGTAACATGGTGGTTCCTGTCAACTTGTAATCACAACATTATGAAACTTATGTGAAAACAAGGTTTATTACAAGAGAAATGAACATGCATGTGGAACCCAAAGAGTTTACAAGTCATGTAGGAGTTTGCATGTTTATGACAGCATGACAAAGGAAGGAGGAGATACCAGGAAGGGGCATGTCATGGGAGGGAGAAAGATGCAGCAAAGCTGGGAAAAGGACAAAATCCCTCCAGAAGGGGAAGAGCAAGGCAATGGCAAAAGCCTCATTCTTTTCTCTTGGGAACTGCTAGGCTATGAAGATAGGAAGGTCTGCATATCTACAGAGCCTAGGTGCACATGGAGCAAATTTCCCAGTCTGGCATAGACTGTGCCTGTCTTGACTCCCAAGGACACACAGGGAGTCCAGTTTGGGATGCAAACAACAAATTGTGTCATCTGAGGTGGGAGCTGGAGCTTCATCCTGGACACATGTCGGGCCTCCTGTATGCACTGGGTCCAATGTTTCTGGAAAATATGGCAACCAAAAGACAAGTTCAGGGAAGCCCTTCACAGCCCTTAACATACCTGTGGGAGCTGAAGGCACAGAGAAAGGCAGTCCCTCAGAGCTCTCAGAGAGCTCACAGTCTAAAGGGGGGCCACATGCAAACAATTCGTCAATTAATGAATTTTAATCAGGGGCCTATTATGTGCCAAACAGCTAGGTACAAACAAGATATCTACAGGATAAATTGGGGGAAGTCTCAGAGGGAATGCACTAAGATTCTGGAAGGTTGGGAAAGGATTCATGTAGGAGGTAGGACCTAGCTGAAATCTAAAGGAAGCCAGGAAAGCCAGGAGGCAGAGATGGGGAGGGAGAGATTCTAAGACCTGGGGGGCAGCTAGCATCAGAATCTGCTTTAGGAGGGAAGAATCTATAAGAATTGTCTATTGACAGGATAAGGGAAGAGAGGGAGAAATAGTCAAAGATAATTTCAGAGTGTAGAGTTGACCACCAGGTGGTGATTGCCCCAGCAGTCCATCAGAGAACATCTACTAAGAAGTGGGGGGCTTGTGGTCATTTTCAGGTGTGGGAATATCCTGGGCTCTGAGAA
The DNA here is from genome assembly GCF_900497805.2 of Vombatus ursinus. Classification (NCBI taxonomy): domain Eukaryota; kingdom Metazoa; phylum Chordata; class Mammalia; order Diprotodontia; family Vombatidae; genus Vombatus; species Vombatus ursinus. The sequence continues at coordinate 3,730,006 of NW_020954556.1, read as the reverse complement.
CAGGGATCTTTTGAGTTACTGAGTAAGTAATAAGACTCTGCAGGGTACTCAGTTCTCTTGTCCTGTACTGTATGGGTTCTTGACTGCTAGAGTTTTTTTAAGCTTAATTAGAACAAGCCAGTTCTAGAATAAACACTTGGAGGTACCACTTGATGTCTCTTAAGAGGTGTCTGTCTAGATGAGACTCTGATGTCCTAAAACAGGTACCTTTAATACAGGTAAGCATGTTTATTTTAGAGAAGAATTTACTCCTCCTGGTTTACTAAAGAATATAATTTTGAACTCTTTGTAAATATATACAGTACTACTTCTTTAATTCAAAGACTCTCGTGAGTATAGATTTAAGCATTTTTTCACTTTGTTTTTCTTGTTTTTTAAATATATTTTCTTTTGCAACATGGCTAATATGGAAATGTGTTTTGCATGACTTTGCATGTGTAAGTGACATTGCTTGCTTTCTCAAGGGGTTGGGGAGGTAGGGAGGAAGAGAATTGAAAACTCAAAATTTTTAAAAATAAATGTCAAAAAATTTTTTAAATGTAATTGGGAAATATTTAATGAAATAAATAAAATATATTTTTAAAGACTCATGATTTCATCTGTGTGCATATTCCATTGCCTGGTACAGATGAATTATTTAATATTGCCAAGGACGTATTTTACCATATTGTTGTGGTCATCGAAGAATTATCATCTCATGGTAAACACTTTGGTGACAGGCCTCCTTGAGCTTACCTTGTGTGATCTTCAGTCCTTGGAGCTCATTGCCAGGCCCATATTCCAAATCTTTTCAGCTAGGTGTAGGGCCTGTCAGAATTTGTGCTTTTCCTTTGGCATGAACTTTAAGACCTGAGTTACCCTCCTCCCTTGACCACCAGCTGTTTACGCTCTGATGAAACATTAGTATGAGATTTAAAAGTAACTTTATTAGTAGTAACATTTTTTAAATTTTTTATTACTTTATTTTGATTTGTCAATAATCACTTCCATATGCTTTTGAGTTTAAAATTTTTCTCCCCCTTCCTCCCCACCACCCTCCCCAAGATGGTGCACAATCTGATTTAGGCTATACATTTACATTCTTATTAAACATATTTTTACATTAATGATGTTGTAAGTAAAAATTAAAACCAATAGGAACCATCAGAAAGAGGAAACAAAATAGAAGAGAAAAAAAATAGCAATTCAATTTCCATAGTTCTTTCTTTGGATGTGGATAGTAGTAATATTTATTTTTATTTTTTATTTTTTTGCTTTTCAGTGAGGCAGTGGGGGTTAAGTGACTTGCCCAGGGTCACACAGCTAGTATCAAGTGTCAGAGTCACATTTGAACTCAGGTCCTCCTGACTCCAAGGCCAGTATCTACTGCGCCACCTAGCTGCCCCAGTAGTAATATTTTTAAAGTAATCTTTTAGTGTACGAGACAATGTGAAAGGTCTAGAAATGTTCAATTTTAAGTAAATGGCATCTCTGCCAATTTATTTATTTAAAATCATAGGATTACAGGTAAAAAATAACATAGCTTAGAGTCCAGGGCTTCTTAAACTTTTTCCACTGATGACCCCTAATCAGCACTTCTTTAAGAAGCACTGGCATAGACAATGGATAGCTTACAAAAAAAAAAAAATCTGGAAGAAATAGCTGCAATTTCTCTATCTCACAGTCTCTCTCTGTCTCTTTGTCTCTCTCTCTCTGTCTTTCATCTCCCATGAATTAGAAGAGAAGATTCCTATTGCAGAATTCACGAAGCTCTAGAAATAAGGTTAATACTATCTATACTTGTCAGTGCTTGCCAGCTCATCTTTTAGCGGCCTGCTGACTGTTATCCATGGGCCATTTCATTAAGCTGTGCTGTTGAGGGTGTCTTATCAGTGGAAAATTGGTTAATTAATATCTCTGTGAGTACACAGTACTCTCTTGTCAGACCATCTTGATGAATGGCTTTATCACAAGTTAATGGGGTATGAAACACCCATGGAGTGCTATCACTTTTTCAATTAGGATGTTGATGAAGAGTAATATGGCTTCATCAAGGGAATGACTGTTAGTATTGGTTTTTGCCAAAAGTTTGGTTTGAGAGTTTTGAGTCAACTTGGTAAAATTAGAGTTTCTGTGTCCTTGAGGCCTCCCAAATAAACCTATTGTAGTGTCTGTATCTATATGCATAGAGGGCTCTCTAAAGAGGAATACAGTTTATTAACACATTGGTGCATCAGTGAAATGTGTTATCTATTGGCTAGGTAAAATCATGTTGAAATTCTGACTGCTTACTGATTTTAGGGCCCGAGGAGCTATCTTACAAGAGGGACAGAATACGGCCTAGGAGATCCAGTGCTCTTTTTATCTGGGCCTGGCCTTGAACTTTTTGCAGGATCACTGACACTGTTAACCACACCTTTCTTGGTCTTCATTCCTGCCTCGGCTTGTGTCACTGCTTTTTCCTGGTTCTCTAATCATTTTCTTTCAATGGTTCGTTTTGCTTTCTCTCATCTTCTAAGTGTGGGACACTTTGTCCTGTCACTTTGCTTTTTCTAAACTCAGTCCCTTGGAGATTTCACCTATTTCCATGGTGTCAATTATTGGCTTTATGCCCATAATGCCTAAAACTTTCTGTCAATTTGTCTTCTATTTACTGAATCTATACAATAATAGCTAGCACTTGTATAGTGCTTTAAGGTTTACAAAGTGCTTACTAATATATTATGTTATTTTATTCTCTTGGCAGCCTTGGGAGGTAGGTGCTATTGTTAATCTCCATTTTATGGATGAGGAAACTGAGGCAGACAGAAGTTAAGTGACTTGCCCAGGGTCACACAGCTAGTAAGTGTCTGAGGCTGGATTTGAGCTGAGGTTTTCGTGACTCCAGACCCTGCATTCTATCCCCTGTTTTACCTACCTGACCTATATATCTCCATCCAGCCTCTACCCCTGCTCTCCTTTTCTTATCTCTTCACCAGTTCAATGTGTCTAAATCCAAACTCATCACTTCTCCTGATGGCTTAAGTTACACCTAAGGCCATGAAGCCTTTCATGATCCCCTCAGCTTAGTAATCTCTCCCTCTTTGAATTTTCTTACAAGTTGTCAAGATCCCTCCTTTGCCTACTCTGAAAAATACTTATTTGTGATTTTTCAGTGTTCTCACACACACACACACAAACACACACACCACACTACACCACACCACACCATACCACACCACATTCCTTTTTTGCAAAACTAGAACTTAACTGTGTCAGTGAAACTGAAAATTTGAGTTCTACAAATTAGCAGGAACTTCAAGGTTTGGAGGTGGGGATGGGGAAGGGGAAGAGAAGATAGGGAAAAAAATAAATAAAGGGAAAATAGTAAAAACTGTAGTCATGGCCCCTGCCCTGAACTCTTACTTCTTCCTCAGGGTTCTCAGGGACAAAGATCTGACATTTGTAATAGTCATGAGAAAGACAGGGGGCTGATTTTGGAAAAAAAATTTAAAATTAAAAAAATTTTTTCTATCAAAGTTTTATACCCCAAGTCAGATACAAATAGCAGTTTTTATCCACGTGTTCTCTGGAAGTGCAGGAGATGTGTGAACAATTCCCTTCTCTTATCATATTAGTAATTCACTTTTAGTTTATGTGAATGTTGAACTCGACTGTTTCCTCCTGGGTCTTCCCATCCTCCTTACACAACACTCAAAAGAACTCATGCTATTTAAGGGTGGGGAGAATGAGCTCAAATATATTTTATACTAATCACCCTGCCCAGAGTGAGTGTAGCCCTTCCAGAGGGGTTGGAATTTTTGGCCTCAACCAGAAATCCAGTTGGATAATGGATGCAATGTGAATTGTGTGAGGAGGACAGTTTGACTATCCAGTGCCTTATGAACTTTTCCTATTATTAGATCAGTTTTAGGTAACTCTGCCAGTGTGTGTGTGTGTGTGTGTGTGTGTGTGTGTGTGTGAGAGAGAGAGAGAGAGAGAGAGAGAGAGAGAGAGAGAGTGTGTGTGTTTTTCTCCTAACAGTCCTTTCAAAACCCAAATGACATGGCCACTTCCTTTGGGAAGGCTTTCCTGATCCTTCCAGATTGGTTCCCACCTTCAGACCTCCTTCAGACCTCACATATCACTTTGTTTTGCAGAGCTCTTAAGTACTTAAATTGTAATATTGCCTATTCCCCGTTTAACCCTTCTTTCACCCCTCCCCCTCTTTGCCCCCATCTTGGTGTCCCTGGAGAGTTCATTTTCAGGAAATGGGCAGAGGTGAACTGGTAGCAGCTGGTGGGAAAATGAGACTGGGCCTCTAGGGGCTTTTAAAAGGGCTATGAATTCAGTTCTTGTCCCTGGTACTCACACAATTAAAAACAGACTGTCAGTGGGGCTGGGTAATTACTGGGTAGGGAGCTGAGGCTTGTTCTTTACTGTCATCTCCACAACCCTGGGGTCGGCTTCATGTTTTCTCCTTTGGTTTTGAGGCTACTTTTAACTTGCAACTTGCTAAAGATGGGACTCTTGAGATCATCCTTACCTGATCCTGTTTCCAGACAGTTTAGGGCCTTCCAGTGCTCCCTTCACCCCGAGAGGCCTCTCTGCCCTGTGATTGGCTTTTCAAGTGTGGAGCCAATTAACCTGTCAAAGGAACCGGGACTAGTTGAGAGAGATGGTAGTTTACTTCTCCCCCCCCCTTCCCCCCATCAACAGAAACATTCTTCTCCTTTCCTGTTAATACGTGTAGGCAGGCCGTCATGCACATTTTATACTAAAAGAGAAGACAAATGCATGGAATCACAGCATCATAGAATTTAAAGGGGGGGGATCCCTTAGATCAGGATCCCATGTGTCATGGACCTCACAGCTGTGGCTGTGTAGAAATTTAAATTTAATTTAAATGCAGAAAACAAAATGCATAGAATTACAAAGGAAACCAGTTATATTGAATGATGTAATTTTTTTTCCTATCTAAGGTCGAAGACCCATTGAAATTTATCCCTATGTTCAAGAGAACATTACATTAGAGAATGCTGATAGTGCTTTTGTCTAGGGCAGTTTTTTCTCTCAGCCTGAGCCCTTTGCAGACATCCAAGATGAGTTACCTCAGAAGGTACTGGGTACTATACCACTGGACCCATATCAAGGTGGGGCAGAATGACTTGTTGGGCCTGTTATAGAAGGGATTCCTGTTCAGAATGTGGGAGGAACTGCTACGTGATCTCTGAAGCGGTATGGTCTAGTGGGAAGAGCATTGAACCTTGTATCAGATCTGGACTCCAGCCTTTGCTTCCTACAGCAAGACACCTAACTGCCCATGCTTCAGTTTTCTCATTTACAAAATGAAGATATGTTACTTGGTCTACGTACCTGACCTTAAAGAAGAACCAGATCAATCCATTGTGTCATGTGATAAAAGAATTTTTTAAAAAATTAAAAATAATTTGAAGTATTTTACTAAAATTGGCTATAATTTCTCCCACAACTTAAATACAAATAATTACAAAAATATGTTATAATTTTGCTTTGATGTAAAAATGTTTAATCTTACCATCTCTAAGATGTGCATTGGACCTATGTCAATTGCTGCAGCTTGGTCCTTTGAGGAATTCTTAAATTCTAGTCCTTCTAGCTCTAAGGAGAAGTGAATTGTTTTTGTTACTCCAGTCCTGTGATTCTGTGATCTTCTAACTCTCATTTGATGAATTAGGAAACTGAGGCCTAAATAAGTGGAGTGACTTGCCTAGCAGGTTAGGATTGGGTCTCCTCCTCTCAGGTAGCTTGAAGTACCAGGTGATGCTTAACTTCCACTTTCAGTGGAAGTTTCTTAATTACTAGGGTGAGTAAAAAGTTGTGTTCAGTAGGAACAAAGAAAAGTATACTGCATGGATCATGAGGAAATTAAACGTGTTTGGTCGTGTGGTTATTTCATGAAGTATTCCTTTTGTACTTGAGTATAATGCAAGCATTTCTTGAAACATTTTTTTTCTATGGGGTTAAGATTTTTTACAAAGACAGGTCGGTCACCCATCAATTATATGGGGTTAGTGGGATTTAATTTCAGTCTAATCACTCTCAGTTCCCACTGCCATGAACCAAAATTTTGCATCCACTAGAGGAGGAATATAAGCTATTGGTCCCCCCCCCCCACTCCACCCCCGCCTTTTCTCATTGTATCCCTGGCACCTAGTATTAGTTCCTTGCATTTTGTAGGTACTTAATTATCTCATGTTTCTACAGTCTCATAGGATCAGAGCCTTAAAAAGGGACCTTAAAGGTCATCTGGTTCAATCTCCTTAAGTAATATTTTATTTTCCCCAAATACATGTTAAAACAATTTTTTAACATTTGGGTTTCTTTTTTAAATTTTGAATTCCAAATTCTGTCTCCCCCCATCCCCCCCTTTTATTTTAAAGGTAAAGGAACTGAGGGCCAGAGATATTAGATAAGCAGCAGAGTCAGGATTTGAACCTTGACCCTTGGACTCCAAGTCCAGTGCTCTTTTTCCCATACCACATTGAATCACTTCTTTTTATTTTTATTTATTTTTTGAGGGGGTGAAGAGGTAGGAAATTAAAATTAAAACTCCTTTAGCATTTAGCTTCATGCTTTACCTAAATTATGCTTTTAACTTTCTGAACTGGATATATTTGTCCTTTTATGACCAGCCTTAAAGGCCAGTTCACTAGGAGAAGAGCAACTCAGCAATCTCTTCAGTTTCACATTCTCCCCTTCCCTTGAAAGACTGATGAACAAAGGGGCCATGTCTTACTGGTCTTTATGTCCTACCCAGGGCTGGCCTTGGAATGAGGAAGACCTAGCTTCGTCTTGCCTTTGATTGGCACTGTCTGTATGATCATAGGCAAATTACCTGACCTCTCAGTGTCCTATTCAGCTCTCTTAAGGTAGGAAGAGGTTGCTGGGTAGAGGAGTTTAACATGCCAGGAGGCCTCCACCCTGGTTAAATTACAGACCTGGACAAGTTGTCCCCAGGATCTTGTACATGGCAAAGAAGTGAGGCATAGTATTATCTGACTCCCTGAAAGAGCTCTGGACTTGGAATCAGGAGATTCTAGGAGAACTGGGTACTAGGCCTTCAAAGTCACAGTATCCCTGAATTTTAGAGATGAGTTACCTTTAATTAAAAAAAAAAATCCCTCTATGCCTCAGTTTCTTAGCTTGTTAAACAGGAATAACAGCACCTGTATTATCTGTCTGCTAGGGCCTTTGTGAAGATCAGATGAGATCATGAGCTTTATAAACCACAGAGGGCAGAGCAATAATTCAGCAAGCCAGTGTTAAGTACCTACTATGTGCTAGCCACTTAGCCTGTTCCCAGGCTGTTGACACCCTGACTTTTTTTGGAGGGGGGTGCTTCCCTCCATATGAGTTGAGGCTGGCAGCTGCCAATCTTCCTGGTGAGCCTGTGAACAAGAAGCAATGGGATTGAACGAGATCAGGGTGGGAGTTCCAGGACTGGGATCAAGTGTTGTTCCAGCGTGGCTTGTGAAATAGGACCCCCATAGCCCTCGGCTTCGATTTTACGGCTGTCTGTGACCCAAAGCACTGAGGCTTTGGTTCAGGCTAAGTTACAGGGCCTTAGCACTCTTCATCTTTTTGTGTTCCATGAAGATTTCAAATGAGTAAAGTACTTCTCCTTGCCCTCCTCCACCCACCCTCCCCCAGCCCCCTTAAAAAAGGAGCTTTCTCTCAGTTATGCTTTTAAATTCTGGATTAGATACGTTTGTCTTTCTTTGTCCCAGGCTCAAAGGGCAGCTCGCTGTAATAAAAGTTTTTTCTAAGCAGTGTTGTTAGGTAGCAGCAAGGTGAGTGGGGTGGGCTTCCTCCTCCAGACAAATTAAGGTTTCTTGGCCTTCAGGAGACAGAGTTTATTTTGCTAATAATGAACTTCACAGGATCTTGTTTTTAGAGCTGGAAGGGACCTTGGAGGAGGTCGTGTTAGTCCAATTCTTCATTTTATCTATCTATCTATCTATCTATCTATCTATCTATCTATCTATCTATCTCTCTATCTATCATCTATCTATCTATCTCTATCTCTGTCTAAATACATCTATCTGTCTGTCTGTCTGTCTGTCTATCTTTCCTTCTTTCTGTCTGGCTGTGTGGGTCTTTAGACCCACCTAGATCTCTCTCTCTCTCTCTCTCTCTCTCTGTCTCTCTCTGTCTCTCTCTCTCTCGCTTTCTCTCTCTTTCTCTCTTTCCCTCTCTGGTACTTTGACTGTGACCCACAGGTCAAGATTACAGGCCAGTGTACAGGTATATGGTGATTACAAACCAAATTTCAGGCCTCATAGTATTCTTGGTTTCTTTTTGCTTTACTTTCTTCTTAAATGGCCCTTGATTTAGGGAGAAAAAATCCTGCTCCCCATAATCAGTGTGTGCTATAACATAGGAAGGCGTGTGTAAGTTGGTTAATATTGATCAGTTATCTTTGTTATGACTCTTTAGAGTGTAAACCACACCAATGAGTCATTCTAGTCATTTGGCAGTTATAAGCCAGCCATATACAGTTGGTCATAGGTTGTTTATGCTTGTTGACAAAATAGTTCCACAAAGAACTTTTATTTTTAAAGCAGCAAAAATAGGATCATAGACTTAGGGGCTGTCTCAACCCCCTCATTTTACATATGAGGAAACTGAGGTCCAATTAGGCTGACTTCCTGAGGTTCATGTAGGTATTAAGTGGTGAAATCAGGATTTGCACCAAATCACACTTTTCACTGCACCGTTATCACGAGGTTGAGTCTCAGTTTCCTCATCTGTGAAATGAGAATAATCTTACCTGCATGGCCTACCTTAGCTAGTTGTTGTAAAAAAAAGCACTCAGTAAAACTTAAAGGGCTATGTAAATGTAAGCTATTAGTAATTCAGCCTGATATTGCATTACTTTTTTTGGGGGGGAGGCAACTATATCATCATGTTGGCTTATGTTAATCTTGCATTCAATTAATATTCATGGATTTTTTTTCACCTGAATTATTATCTAACTACATCTTTCCATTATATACTTGTGTAATTGATTCTTTTTTTAATGTAAGTGCAGGGCTCATCAGTTACTCCTATTAAATTTATTCTTATTAGATTGTTCCATTTTTCTAGTCCATCTAATTCAGAGGTTGTGTGTGTCACAATGGATAGAATGCTGAACCTGAAATTAGCAAGATTCATCTTCCTGAATTCAAATCTAGCGTCAGGCACTAGCGACCCTGGGCAAGTCAACTTAATCCTATTTGCCTCCATTTTCTCCTTTGTAAAATGAACTGGGGAAGGAAATGGCAAACCACTCCAGTGTCTCTGCCAAGAAAACCCCAAATGTGGTCATGAAGGGTCAGACACGACTGAAAAATGACTAAACAACAACAATCTGGGGTCAATGAACTAAAAAAAAATTGATAGCCATATTTCAGTATGATTGGATTCTTATGTGTTTTGCTTTATGCACTTAAAAACATTGTGAGGAGGGGTACATAGGCTTCACTAGCCTGCCAAAGGGTTCCATGACTCAATAAAAAGCTCAGAACCCTGTATCCAGATATTTTTGATCTTCATTTTTTTCACCCCCAACTTAACTTTATGTGATCAACATATATGATCACTGCCTGTTATAGATTCATCTTAGTCACTTATTTAAAAAGAAAAAGGCTAAAAGGACAGGGCTTAAGAAAGAACTGTGTCTACCTCCACTAGAGACCTTTTAGAGTGACAGCAATTAATTCATCAACATCTTTCGATGGGTTATTGAACCAACTCTGAAATCACATTTCTGTGCTGAAATCATATCTCTGCTCACATTCTTCCATTGTATCTGTAAGGATATTGTGGCTAACTTTGCCAAATGCCCCTCTGAAATCCAGATGTGTTCTGTATACATAATTTCCTGATTCGCCTGTGTAGTAACTCTGAAAAAAAGAGGAAATGAGTTTAATCAATAGCATGATTTATATTTAGTGAACTTGCACTGGCTTGTAATGATGACCATGTTCCTTTTTAACTATTTACAAACCATCTACTTAGAAATATTTTGGTCTCTGCTTTCTGGAATCCCTCTTTTTGAAAATCATTGGCTCATTGAGCATAAAACATTGGCTCATTCTCAGTCTTCCAGTATACCTCTTTCATCTTTCAAAGATTAATGAAGCCTTTCCCAGTCCTCCTTAATCTTAGTGCTTTCCCTCTGATATACAATTTATCCTGTATTTAGCTTGTTTGTGGGGGCCATCTCCAGTTGTCCTGATCTCTATCTTGCCATTAGACCCATATGACTCTGGAAGAGAGAGTGAGTCTGGTGACCTTGCACAGCCCTCCCTCCCTTTAATCCAATTCACTTGCAAGTCATGGCATCATTGTCATGGTCTTTTTTGAGAAAGGAGGATAAATGACAACAATCTGTTTGTACATAGCTATTTGCATGTTGTCTCCCCCATTAAGTTATTTGCTTGTTGTTTCCCTCATTAAACTTTGAGCTTCCTGAAAGCAGAGACTATCTTTTACCTTTCTTTGTATCACCAACACTTAGCATGATGCCTGCACATAGTAGGCTCTTAATAAATGCTTATTGACTGACTGAAGGTGTTTAGTGATCACAGTAGCAATTATCAAGCATGTCTTAGGATCCTCCAATGCTAGGCATTAGGGATAGAAACACAAAGAATTATATTCCAGGAGCTTGTAATCTAGCTATTTACACATATGTATATAGCTATGTAGAATAGATATAAGGTATTTGAAGGGCAGAACTCACCAGCATGTTTGAGGAGGGGTACTAGAAAATCATGAAAGGCTTCATGTAGGAGATGGTATTTGAACGGAGCCTGAATGGAAGTTAGGAATTTTAATTAGCAAGGGTGAAGAGGAAGTACATTCCAGGCATTGGGGTAGCCTGAGTAAATGCACATAGGTAAAAAATAGAAATGAAAAAACAGTGAAAAGGCTAGTTTGGTTGGACCTTATATGAAATATGTGGAAAAAAATAAGATGAAAATAAATCAGAAAAGGCTAAGTCATAATGGTTTTTAGATGCCGAAGAGTCATCTATATTTGATCTTAGAAGTAGGGAGTCACTGGAGCTTATTGAAAAGGGATGTGACCTAGTCAGATCCATGCTTTAGACAGCTGTGTGGAGCATAAATTCTATCCAGAGGATAGAAGGAGAGAATTCTCACTCGGCTCAGACGTGTAATATGGGACATCAGAGAGGCCCGTTTCAGTGCCCAGTTTCGCTGAAGGGATGTACCTGAACATACAGAAAACACAGACCTCTGCCCAGGGCACTTATGTTAACATTAATATACTTAGCAACATAATCTATACCTTAAAAATGTTCTAGCTGTGGAGTAGTTTCCTTAAATATGGTATATATACATATATAGTAATTTCTTAGAGAATGATGCATTTTTAAACAATAGAAGTTTTATCTCTGTTTTATTCTCATTTTGCAGGCAGAGACATTTGTTTGGGTTAACAACAGATCAGCTCATTCCAAAAGCGTTGCCAAGGCCAAGTATGAATTTTTATTTGGCGGACCAGAAGAGAAAGTCCCAGAAACTGGTAAGTATTCTTTGTCTTCACACCTTGATGCCAAAACCAGGATCTTTGGCAAGTTCCCCTGCTTTCTCGTGGTGTGTACCACCATCTTCACACAAAATTTCAAAGGGAGAAGGGACCTCAGAAGTCATCCAGTCTGACCTTTATTCATTCATTCATTCCCTCATTTATGCATGTACGTAGGTATTTATTTAAAAACAAGTGTTCATTGATGTCTTTGGTTTATTGTTGTTTAGTCAATTACTCGTGTTTAACTGTCTGTGACTCCTTTTGGGGGTTTTCTTGGCAAAGGTACTGCCATTTCCTTCTCTAGCGCATTTTACAAATAGGAAACTGAGGCAGAGAGGGTTAAGTGACTTGCCCAGGGTCACACAGCTAGTAAGTGTCAGAGGCCACATTTGAACTTGGGTCCTCCTGACTCCAGGACTGGCGCTGTATCCGCTGCACCACCCTTTTGTTAAATCATTATAATTCCAATCCATGTTCAAACAAAAATTCCTTCTATGACAGATCCAACAGTGGGGTCATCTAGCTTTTGCTTATGAATAAGACCTTAAAAGTGAGACAAACTACTGCTGTCTGAAGCAACCCATTCCAGTTGGTCAGTACATTTGTTAAGCACCTACTATGTGCCAGCCACCGTTTAGCTCTGAGGATGCGAAGGAAGGCCTCTGCCCTCAAGGAGCTCCCCTTCTAATGAGGAAGACAACATGTAAATGACTAGGTATATACAAAATAAATAGAGAGTAGATGGAAGGTAATATCAGGGAGAAGGCACTAAGGTTGTGGAGGAGTGAGGAAGGTCTCCTGAGCTGAGATGTGGAGGAAGCCAGCATCATCGACATGGGAGACAGCCAGTGCAAAGATACCAAATCAGGAGAAAGGAGTTGCCTTTCTGAAGAACAGCCAGTAGAGTAATGTAGCTGAATCATAGAATACCTGGAGGGGAGGACACATAAGGAGACTGGACTGGTAGGAGGGGTTAGGAAGATCTTTAAATGCCAAAGAGAGCATTTTATGTTGAGTTATGGAGGTAATAGGAAGCCACTGGAGTTCACTGAGTCGAGGAATGACATTATCACTTCAGTATTTTAGAAAAATCACTTTGGCAGCTGGCTGGAATTGGAGACTTGAGGTAAGGACACCCAGTTATAAAGCTGTTACAGTAGTCCCAACGAGAGGTGATGAAGGCCTCAACCAGGGTGGTAACATTCCACTCTTGAATAGCTTTAATTGTTAGGAAGTTATTTTTTCTCCCATATATAAAGTCAAATCTTCCTTTGTTGTTCTTACTAAATCATAGAGCCTTCTGTTCAGTCAGTCATTAAACATTCATTAAGTACCTACTAAGTGCCAGGTACTGTACTAAGTGCTGGAGATACAAAGAAAGTCAAAAGACAGTCTCTATCCTCAATGAGCCCATAGTCTAATGCGGGAGACAAGATGTAAACAAGCTGTATACAGGATAAATTGGAGACGATTAAGAGAGGGAAGGCACTAGAATGAAAGGGGACCATGCAATGCTTCCTATTGGTGGTAGGATTTTAGCTGGGACTTGAAGGAAGCCAGGGAAGCCAGGAGATGGAGATGAGGAGGGAGAGCATTCCAGGTCTGAGGAGACCCCCAGAGTCAGGATATGGGAAGCAAGGAAGCTAATGACATTGAATCATGTAATATGTAGGGGGACTGGAAAGGTGGTGGTGGTGGGGAGGCAGGTTGTGAATCTCAGTTCTCCATAGGCTTCCATTGTATTAAACATTAAATTTATGTTAAATATTAAATAGGAGTGTGTCTCGTAGCATCAGTGGAAAATGAGAACAATTTACTCAGGATTCTTCCAGTTTTAACCTCAGTGTCTCAATTCAGAGAGAACACACTTCACAATGAACCCTTTAAAAATAACACACAGAGCAAGATCCAGAGCGAGTTAAATTCTTGGTAACTTTTTACTGTTTGGGGGTTTGATGACTGCAGGATGGGGATAACAGCTAATAGCATTACTGTGATGTTTAAGTGGGATAACACAGAAAAAGAGCTGTGAATATTTTAAAGGGCTATATAAATATTATTGCTAAACTCCCTTAAAACTCATGTTTTTTATAGTGACTCTATATACAAAGACATTACTTTTCCATAAGTGAGACATAAGTCAGATATATGGTTAAATTCTGTCAGTCCCTATTTTGCTACTTAATACTTCTGTGACTTTGGGTGATCCACTTACCCAATGCTGAACCTCAGTATTCTCAGCTGTAAAATATGGGGCTTGGCCTAGATGATGTCTGATGCCTTTTCTCATTTTAGACATAAGCAAATGGAGATTCTGAGGTGCTATGATTTGCCTAGGGAGATACAGCTAGTGAGTATCAGAAAAAGAGTTTTGAACATGGGTCTTGGGATTCCAAGGTCAGGGCCCTTTTTTTTTTTTTTTTTTAGGCAGTTGGGGTTAAGTGACTTGCCCAGGGTCACACAGCTAATAAGTGCCAAGTGTTTGGTCTGAGGTCATATTTGAACTCAGGTCCTCCTGACTTCAGGGCCAGTGCTCTATCCACTGCGCCACCTACCTGCCCGGTGAGGGTCCTTTCTGTTGGACTCTATTCTGACTAGTAGAGGGTAGATTGGAGGAGTGAGTCAGGAGGCGGGGTTTTTCTTGTGCCTCCAAGGTCAGCATCCTTTCCCTTGGATCATATTCCATCTTGTAGAGGGTAGACTGGAGGAGTGAGAGTTTGAAGGCAGTGTATTTCTTTTTTTGTTTTTATTTTGTTTTGTTTTGTTTTTTTAATAATTTATTTATTTTTAGTTTTCAACATTTACTTCCATAAGATTTTGAGTTTTAAATTTTCTTCCCCTTCCTCTCCTCCCCCCTTTCCAAGATGGCATGCAATCTGATATAGGTTCTACTTATACATTCGTATTAAACATATTTTCACATTAGTCATAATATAAAGAAGAATTAGAACTAATGGGAGGAACCATGAGAAAGAAGAATCAAAACAAAACAAAACAAAAGGAGAGCAAATAGTATGCTTCCGTCTGCATTCAGACTCCTGAGTTTTTCCTCTGGATGTGGATAGCATTTTCCATCGTGAGTCTTTTGGAGTTGTCTTAGATCCTTGCATTGCTGAGAAGCAGGGTTATTTCTTGATGGGGAAAATGGAACAAGGGCTGTAGCATACCATTGCTGCCTGGAGGGGGAGCAGATGCAAATTTGGATCATCTCCTGGAAACCACCCTTTCCTTAATTTCACAGATTTATGAGTACATATACTTGCCCACTTATGAAAGCTCTCAGAGTTGCTTTATAGCATACCCATCTGTTAGTAAGAGGCTGCCAGAAATGAAGACACAGGGAATGGTGGTGGAGGGAGGAAGGCCTGTGTTGCTACTTGAACTTGAGTGATTGATATGCCTTTTTCCACACCTGTCTTTAAAAACAAAACAAACAGACAAACAAACAAAGGTTTTAAACACAGCCGGTAAGTATCTGCTACTCCCTGTCACCAGAGCATTTTCAGTGCTGTGTTAAGATCTGCCTTGTTCCTATAGCTCCCACCCTCTTTCCTTAGTGCCTTAAACTGCTTGAATAAATAGACAGCCGGCATGACAAAGCATGCTTATAGCCAGCGGCATGCTGGTGTGTATTGACACTATCTTCAATGAAGATTCAAAACAAAGGTTTAGAAGGCAGAACCTCTTGGTAGCCCGTGGTATCACTGTGTTGCATTATTTGACTTTCCTTGGACCCAGTGCTGAGAAGTAGGTCCCCAGTTTTTCCTTGAAGCAGGGAATCCCTGGATTAGAAAGGATCCTCAGAAAGGCCAGTTAGTACCATGGAACCATGAATTCTTTGTTGCATTTCCGACAGGTGGTCAGTCATCTACTGCTTTTTTTCAGTTACTATGTGATTCACTAGCCCCTGAGGGAGCCTGTTTCATTTTTGGACGACTCTTTTACATGATGGTGGCCTCCTTCCTGTTCTTTCCACATTGCTTCCGTCTCCTCACTCCCAGTATTTTCACTGTCTCCTGTGCCTTTTGGCTTCCTTGAATTCCTTCATATCTTACTCAGCTAAAGTCCAGCCTTTTGCAAGAAGCCTTTCGTGATCCTCCTTTATCTTTATCCTCCTTTATCTTACCCTCCCTCTTGATTATTTCCTGTTTATCTTGTATGTAGCTCATTTGTATGTAGTCATTTGTATGTTGTCTACTTCATTAGATTGTGAGCTCCTTGAGGGTGGGGACTGGTTTTTTGGTTTTTTTTTGCCTTTCTTTGTATCCCCAGAGCTTAGCACATCGCCTTGGAAAATAGTAGGCACTTGTTCATTTGACTTAAGAAGTGTCTTTTTGTATTGAGTGAATAGTTGGTTCCCAGTCACTCTTCCTTGGTGATTTTATTTTTGCTTTCTGGAACTTCATAGGGTAAGTCTACTCTCTCTTCTACTCCAGGACTCTAGAAAGAGTTGAATACAGTTGCCATCTTGCTCCCTCCACCCCCCTGTCTTTTCTTCTCCACATTAAGCATCCCCAGTTCATTTGACCAATTCTTTTGTGACCGTTTCAACTTGACAATCTTGTGTCGTGTGGCAACATGCAACTAGAAGTAGCTTAGTGATAGCTTCTTGTTCAAGCAGCATGGACTTTTGGAAGCATTGCTTCGAGGTGGGCTAAAACCATACCTGAACTTTTATTGTCTGATCAAGCCTCCTCTGCCAAAACCCTGCCAGCTAGTGAGGATCTGGCAAAATTTGTTTAGTCCTGCAAGCTGAAGCTTGCTATCCTTGGGATCCGCCCCCCCCCCCCTTTTTCCCCTTCCTCATGTACAGATCAGACTGTCAATAATACAATTATACAGAATTAGAATTACAGTTACTGTAAGGGAAGGGAACTGGCTTTTGAGTTAAGGACACTGGGATTCTTCTGAGTATTGGGTTCTTGGAAATGTAACCCAAGGAGGTAATTCCTGATGCTTCTCTAGGCCCACTGTTCCCTGCCTATTTGGAGATGCTGCAGAGACTCAGTGGAGTTCTGTAAGATCCTTAATGCCCATCAGCAAACACTGATATACACAAATGAACAAAGGAAAAATGAGGTTGTCCCTGAATATCTACACTTAAGTTGTTTGCAGGTCATTTTTCAAAATGTTCATATTCAGTTTAACAAGGTCATAACAAAAAGCATCCTGTTTGTTTCTGTGTGTCTCCTTCTGAACATTTTTCAGTGCATTTATTGAGATTTTGTTTCTATCCTTTACATAGGATGTGTACATAGTCTTTTATTTTTTCCATTCTGCAGGAGTCCATACTGTAAGCTTTTCGTTATATTCTTCGTATTTGCCATTCAGTGTCTTTATTTTGCAGATGTAGCAGCTCTTATGATTCCTTCCTGGTGTGGTAGAAATATCGGGGGATCTGGAGTTGGAGGGACCTGGGTTCACTTCCCATTGCACTTCCTGCTTGTGTGACCTTGGTCGAATCATTTCATCTTTACAGGCCTCGGTTTTCCAGCACCCTTCCAGCCTCTATGAGCCTAAATAATTTGCCCAAGGCCACCCAGGCAGTCAGTATGTGTGTGCATACAGCGTGTTGGAATGCTAGTGGAGTTGGGACGAGCCCCGTCAGTGACTTAGATAACGGGTCTCCTATTCCAAAGAGAGTGTATCGAAGGTACCACAAACAGGGTGGGATACAGGTACATAAGCACCTGGGAAGCCACATAAAAGTAGATGTATGTATCTACCTGCTCCCAGTGCCATGTAATCTTTTATGCCATAACTCCTTCCCTGGTGTCCCCTCCCCTAGTTACAGTTTACAGGTGTCCAGAGTATGATTTTAAAGTCTATTTAAAGCAGGTATTAGGATCATTATCTGTCAGTTAACAATTTTGATTACACGTGCAATTCTTAACCTTCTGTTGTGTCATGACACAAAACCCCTCTGGCAGTCAGTCTTTTATTTTATTTTATTTTAATTATTTAATTTTTTTTTTAGGCAATTGGGGTTAAGTAACTTGCCCAGGGTCACACAGCTAATAAGTGTCAAGTGTTTGGTCTGAGGTCATATTTGAACTCAGGTCCTCCTGACTTCAGGGCTGATGCTCTATCCACGTCCCCTGGCAGTCAGTCTTTGAAAGTGTATAGGCCCTTTCTCAGAATAATGTTTTTAAATGCATAAAAAACATAGGATTAAAAGGAAACCAATTATATTGAAATAATTTTCAAAAAACTTTCTTTATAAAGGTCACAGACCCCTAGGTTAAGAACCATTGATGTACTCCAGTCCTTTCATTGGAAACAGAGGACACAGGGAAGTGAATTGACTTCCCTCTTACAGGTAGTAAGTAGCAATGCCAGGAAATGAAATCAGGTTCTTTGACATCATCATCATCATCATCACTGGCATTTATATAGCACTTTAAAGGTTGCAAAGTGCTTTACATTTGACCCTCACAACAACCTTGGGGGAGGTAGGTGCACTTATTATGCCCATTTTATAGATGAGGAAACTGAGGCAGACAGAGGTTAAAAACTTGCCTGGGCCCCACAGCTGTGTCTGTGTCTGAGGCTGTATTTGAACTCAGGTCTTCTTGATTACAGGTCCAGTGTTCTATCCACTGTGCCACTCAGCTGATTCAATCTAGAGAGAAATAAAATAGAAATGAATAAGACCTGGGTTCAACTGTGAGATCTGACACACACTGAGTGGTGTGATCCTGGACAAGTCACTTAACTCCCCAGTGCTCTAGGCAATACTTTAAGACAGTAGGTTGTAGACAATAGATTGCATTGATAGAATGAGTTTGCTCATGTGCAAATGTTGCCTATACCAATGAAACCACAAGCCCAGTGCCTTTCTCCAGCTCAGAATCCAGAATTCTTTGCACTACAACACACTGCCTCCCATAAAGATGTTATTTACTCTGGGGAGCAGATAGAGGTGTTTGAGAAAGTGAGAGGAAATTTAGTGCCCTCAGAGGGTGGTGTTTAAAGAAATGCTTGTAGAATGAGGAGGTTGGAGATTCACTTTAGAAAAAACAAATCCTGTTGTGTGAAAGTCTAAGGGGTGTTTCCCTTCAGGTCATTCTCATTCCTAAAGAACCCCTATTACTAGACTGGATGCCAATATAGTATATGCCCTCAGAATAAAGCAGCTGTGTGCTCTGATATCAGATGGCCCCAGTCTACTAGGCTTTTCTGTGTCTCCTCTTTTGGTTTGTTTATCTTATCCTTCACTGTTGAGCTGTTGGCTGTCAGTGTACCTGCTTTTAGTAGGATGTACCTATCTCCCTCTAAATTGCTATTTCCAGTATGCTGTTTTGGGAAAACAGATGCTGGAGTTTGTTAGACTCATGTCTGAAGTAAGACAGAGTTAGGAGCAAGGACCTGAGGCTCTTAATGAATAAAGTTGCATGAGTTTAAATGAATGGACTGGGTAACAATCGTTTGGGCTATTCAGAGGCTCCCCTCTTCCCCCTACTTGTGGATTCTTGGCTAGGTTGTTAGGTAATGCAGCTTGCTAGATGAGTGAACTTCAGACAAAGTGAGGTATCACTTGCTGTACAAGGTTTAATCTTCTGCATTTCAGAGGTGTTGCAAGAACCTGCATTTTTCTGTCTTTGTCACTGACCTTCTCACATGAGTTGGAAATGCTCAGCTTGCTTCAGGCTTCCCACTAGGATTTGGCTGGATTTTGCTGAACTGGTCTGTGATTTCATCACAAATCATCTCTTGCTTATGAGCTCAGATTGGGAGGTTTTGTTAGGCCTAAACTGTTATTCTGGTTTCTGAGATGCATTAAGTTACAGAAACTACTTTCACCTGAGCCTCAATCTGTCAGTAATCAGACCCCAAGCCACATAAGAATCTTCTTAAGCACAGGCAATCTCTGACTTGCATGTTTCCCTCACATAGAAAGGCTTTTCAGCTGGCCTGCCAGGAACTCCCCTTCTATTCTGGCTGCCCCTGGGGATTTCCTTCCCCTTCTCTCATCCCTTTCCTGATGAGATATTTTAACTGGGTTATTTTTTATGGAAATTTTTCTAATATACCTTCTTAAACAGAGTGTACTGGATTGTGTTTGACAGACAAAAAATTTCTAGGTGCTGTGCTGAACATTTTGCTAGGTGGTTGGGGAAGATAATAAAATTTAGAAAAGATTCCTCCATTCATGGAACTTAACTATCAACTGGGAGGTCAAGGGATGAGACACAAACACAAATAACTGTAATACACAATAATAAATGATAAGTGCGTTCAGGAGATGCAAAACAAATGGAGTATATGAGATCCTAGGAGCAATGTTATTACTGGCTAGAAGTGATTAGGGAAGGCTTAATGGAGGTATTTGAATTAGCTTTTATAACTAGGGGTTCCTAAGTTTTTGTATGGTAGACCCCTTTGGCAATCTGTTGAAGATTGTCAAACCCTTCTTAGAATAATGTTTCTAAGTGCATGAAATACTTAGGATTACAAAAGAAACCAATTGTGTTGATATATAGTTTTCAAAATATATTTTAAAGAAAAGTTCATAGACCCCAGGTTAAGAACCCTTGCTAAAGGATTGATAGGAATTTAGCAATCATAGAGAGAGAGGGAAGACATCCCAGGTGTAAGGATAGTGTAAGAAAGGACATGAAGGTGAGTTTGGGGAGTTTGGTCAGTTTTGGTTGCAACATAGAGTTATGTGGAAGTATTTGACATAAGAATGGAAAGATAGGATTGTGCCAGCTTGCAGAAGGCCCTGAATGTCAGGCAAAGAAATTTGAATTTTAGTTAATGGTCAATAGGTAGCCAATGAAGATTTTTGAGCAGAGGTGTGGCATAACCTGATGTAGGTGTAAAGTCTACTGTGGCGATGGACTGGAGTTTGGGAAGACAGCAGAGGCAGAAAGACTTGTTAGCAGTTGCTAGTGTATACTATAGATATAGCTGTAGATGGAGATGCATGTATATAGAACATAAAGCTGGATTTGGTGGTCCAGGTGCTTGTTTTCTTTCAGAAACATCCTTGGGGCATCTTCCTTTTTTTGCTTTTTCCTTTTCATTGGGATAGAGTTGGTATGCATAGGACCTCCTAAAACTTTGTAACTCAGCCGGCTGTCTTTCTACAAAATTAAATGCAAGAATTCAAGGCTGACACTCTGCTAAGAAGTTTTCTTGCCCTCCAGAAAAAAACAAAAACCAACAACAAAATAAAAAAAACAACTTCATCTCCCCTGCTGCTGTCAGTATTCTTTCATCTGTGTTCAACATTCAGAACCAAAACTTGATCTCTGATTTCTGTATTACTAAAAATCCCCTCAGGCTATCTGCCCTCAGCTGGCACCTGTCTCATTTGTACTGTCTGATGACTTGGCACCATCCCAGTAATTTGAGCCGGGTGTTTTGGGGTGGCGTACTCTGAAGTCTGCAATTATTGCATCATCAGAAGATGATGCTTCTGACACCCTGAGATGATGCCACAGATTTCTCTAAGCTGTCTCTACAGTGTTACCGGAATTCTAGGCTGAAGCTTAAACATTATGGGAGTCTCATGCCTTTGTCATCAAGTTTCTGATGAATTTGTTTCTATAGTAGCATACTGTATTCTGAGTCTTTGTCTAGTTCATTGGCTGATCCTTATTACACCCTTATGAAGTAAACGGGGCAGGTGTTATCTCCATTTAACAGATGAAGAAGCTGAGGAATGGAGGGGTCAAATGACTTGTCCTGGCTTAGAGAACCATTAAGTGGAAGAAGCCAGAACTTGACAACAAGCCTCTAATTTGATTTCATAGATCCTTCTCCTATACCACACTGCCTCTGACTGATGCCTCACATTCAGTTCTAGAAAGATTTGTGATTTCATTAGCAGGGAAGTCCCTATGTAGAGCCCAACCCAGCTGTACCTTAGCAGATACATCCTATGTAGTTTCCTGAGGCCTACAGAGGTTAAGTAATTTGCCCTGGTTAGGTAACTCAAATAGTTTGTAAGTATCAGAGGTGGAATTTGAAATTGGGTCTTCCTGACTCCAGGCCAACCCATCTATCCATTATATCATACTTCCTTTAAACAATAAGTATGTTCTTGAAAATGTCTGTGTAAATTTGTAGGTTCTCCTTCCTTTTCTCCACTTTCTTCAATATTTCCATTTCACTCAGGGAATTCACTACTTTAAGGAACCCTGAGGCATTCCTTTTTGTAAAGTAAAAAATGCTTTTCTAATGTTCCTAATCAGCCATAATTTATGGCTGTAGATTTTCTTAAAGTGGGACATGCTTGGATCTCATTCCCCACTCTGCTATTAATTTTTGATTTGGCCAAAAGCAAATCTCTTATTTTTTTTTCTTAGCAAGTGCCGTAAGATAGCTAAATTGTTGATTAGAGAAAACGTCAAGGGGGATCCATAAGGAGAATAGAAAATGGTTTCCATGTTGGGCCCTGGGCTCCAGGGTCCTTTAGCATCACTGGGGATTTTTAGCATCATCTAGACATAGATGTGAATGGAGATAGCAGTGGCTGCAAAGGCTGTTATTGGGAGAGTAGCAACCATGCCTCCATCAGCTGAATGAGACACCCCTGTGTACTGAAAGAGCAGAAACAGGAGAACAATTTATCCAGTAACAACAACACTGTCAAGTCAGCTTTGAAAGCTGTAAGAAGTACGACTAGCACTCTGACTGTCCATGATTATAAAGCACTGATAATGAAGTATGCTATTTACCTCCTGACAGAGAGGTGATGGATTCTGAGTGAAAAAAGGGACATATATTTTTTGAACGTGGCCAGTGAGGGAATTTGTCATATTTGACTATTAATGTTTGTTACAAGTTGTTTGTTCTTTTCTTTTTTCTTTTCAGTGGGCTGGGAGAGGGTGGAAATAGAATTCTATTAATTAAAAAAAAAACTTTATTTAATAAAGAAAAGAGCAAAGTGGACCTTTGTTTCACTCTAGCTGAGGCTTCCCTCCATTCCCCTCTTCTCTTTCCCGTAAGACACTTCTGGGAGGGCATGTGGCTATAGTGGCTTCTTGCCTCCTGAATTCTTTGAACTCCATTTACTTTTAATATGCTGACATTATCTGTTCTGGGACACTGGGATTTCCTCTGGTATCCCAAGGGCAGCAGTCCAGTCCCAGATTCAGATAATTCAAATGTCCTGATTCACTTTAGATTGGCTTTGCTGCTTTGAAACCTGGACCGTGTTAGCATCTGGTCCTCTTTTGTGCAGGATGAAAATGGAAGAATTCCCATATGCCAAGTTGTAAGAGACTGATTATGGGAAAAAACAGCTATATGGAATCTTTACTGTCTCCAAACGTTTCTTCTTCATTTAAAGAACAACAACAACATAATAATGATAATTGCTAACATTTATATGATGCTTAATATGTGCCAGGCACTGTGTTAAGTACCTTTCAAATATTATCTCATTTAATCTTCACAACAACCCTGGGAGCCATTATGATTCCCGTTTTACAGATGAGGAAAGCTGAGGCAAGTAGCGGTTAAGTGACTTGCCTAGGGTCCCACAGCTAGTAAGTGTCTGAGGGCAGGATTTGAACTCCGGTCTTCTTCGTTCCAGTACTAGTACTCTTCTCATTGCAGCACCTGTAAGATTTATAATAGTAATGATGAAAACAGCATGGCAAACCCCATTTCTCTTTAAGAAATCTTCTCTGGGAAAGAAAATTGTATACCTATGATTTTATTACCATATTGGATTTGAGCCTTCCCCATGAGTGCAAGGTTGCATCCCCTACCTTGATCTTGCTTCCTAGTTGAACTTGCTGCTGATTTACTAGCATTGTTATCTTTTCTTTAAAAAAGGCAAGGGAAGGGGATTTTCTGCTGAAATTATGAAAAGTGTTTGGAGGAAAGCCACTGCATAAACTGAATATAAGTAAAGCCAGATTAATGGCATAGCATTTGGATTAATTCTTTCCTCTTTTTTAAAAGGTCCACCTCTGTTTCCTTCTTTAAGCTGCCACTGCAATCTAGGCCATTATCCATAAGAGCAATTTTCCCACACTTGGTTTGTTCCATTTTTTCTAGCGTATATTAACACTTTCATGCAGTTAAGTTGTGTGACTCAGCTTAGTGTGGGGGGAGGTAGCTTTGCCAGGCCTCCCTATCAAGTCTATGGAATTGAGGCCTTTTATATCTGGAAGACTGATAGATTTTACAACTCTGGGATATTCCCATGCAGAGCTAAATGGGAAACAGAAACATCATGAGCTGGTATTTGTCTTATGGAGACAGTTGTTGGAGCTGGCATCCCAGATGAAGAGAGGTGAATGACCTGGGAAGGTGATGAGCTTTTGTTTCCTGAGTTTCAAGATTCGTCACTCCTTTTTTGTCTCTGAATTCCCTAAATTGAGAGGGAATGGTACTATACACGGATGGGTACCTAGCTTGAACAAGAACTTTTGGTCTAGAGCTTGGGGTGGGGAAGATACCACTGATAACATACCAAATCGCTCAGGAGGGTAATAATGTCAAACAAACCATGGGAGACAGCACATTACAGTGAAAAGGTTGCTGGATTTGTAGTCATGTTATCTGCCTGGGTTCAAAGCAAACTAGTTTTGTGACCTTGGATAAAATGCCTCTCAGGATCTTGGTTCCTCTTCTGGTTGGACTAGTTGACCTTTGTGGTCCTTCTAATTCTAGGTCTTTCACCCAGATAGAGATTTCATTTGCTCTATTGCTAAAATTCTATTAGATAAGATTACCTTGGGTGAAACTTATGATGAGGAAATAAAAAAAAATAAGACTAAAAGTGGAAAGTGTAATTAAATAAAATTCAAACTGGAAAACCAAAGAATGGAGGAAGAGGAGAAGAGGAGGTGGAAAATTTACTCCAGGGCTACTGTTTACCTATCCTATATCATGAAAAGAGAGAGTTCCTCTAAAAAAACCCCTCAATTTAAAGCTTTTGCTTGAAAAGTGGAACAGACATTTGATGTCCCTGTAAAGCTCAGCTTAAGTGCTACCTCCTACATGACGATGACCTTAGTTGTTAGTGATTTACCCACCCTATATGATCTTGTATTTATCTTATACTCCAAACTTCCCATGAAAGCAAAGGCCTGTTTTCTCAACTAACATTTTACTGGTGTTGCTGAATGGTAGAAAGACACAGAACCTCTCTCTCACTAAAAAACTAAAAATGAGTACCACATAGAGGGATGTTGTAATGGTGTGTGCCTGTGTCAGGCACAAGATGCATGGTAGATGTGGCTTAGCTATAACATATCAACAGTTAGGAATTCTGAAGAACAGTAGTAAAGGATGTCACCAAGGAATTAAATGATATGGGGAAAAAATGGTGTGGTCAGGGGTCCGAAGTGAGGGATGACTAGTTGAAGGCCAGTGTGGAAGGAGAAGACCTCCAACAGGTTGGGTATCCTTCCTTTTCCTCTCCCCTCCCCCTAATTCTTCCACCCCCGCCCCAGTGAAATTTTGGAAAGACTTGGACAAGTAAGATGGAATGGGCAGGCATGGATGGGTTACAATTTGTATTGTTAGAGGGTTCTCCCAAAGCCATGAGATCACAGATTCATTTGAGTGTTGGATATTTATTTATCTTGTATATATTTTGCTTATACTTATATGAGCACATATCTTCCTTAATGAAATATCAGCACCTTGAGGACAAGACTTTTCCTTTCTTTTCCACCCCTTCCTCCCCTGTATCTAGGAGTGCCTGGCTTAACACAGGCTTTTGAATAAGTGCTTGAGCTGAGTGGGGATGGGAGGAATGTGAGAACTGGATTACTAAAAAAGGAAAAAGAAAACCACTTCCTTTTTATTGTTCTTCAGTCTCCCACTGCTCTTAGAGTATACCCTCCAAAATCTTTTATCTAGGCCTGACTTCTCAGTCCTGAATTTTCCCTTGCTTCTTGTCCCAGTTTTAGTCCCTGAAGGCTTCTGATCTCAACTGGGTATGTATTTTATTAAAGTTAATTCAGGAGTTTATGAATGTTAAAAGAGAAGCTACTTAGTTCTAATTGATGGAGGATGTCAGGGAGATATTTTTCAGCTTGATTATTTTGAATGACCCTACTGTCAATCAACAAGAATTTACTATATGCCAGACAACTGTGCTAGGTATTGTGTGTATAAAAACAATGAAAGAAACAATTCCTACTCTCAAGGAGCTTATAGTCTAATGGAGGAAGACAATAATTACATAAATAAATTATATATTGAATGTAAAGAGGATAAATACAAAGTAGTTAAATATAAGGTAGTTGGAGAGGGAAGGCATTAAAAGTTGTAGACATCAGGAAAGGCTTCCTGTTGAAAGTGGTCTTTGAACTGGGTTTTGATGGAAGACGGGGATTCTGTGAGGCAGAGGTGAGGATGGAATGCGTTCCAGGCAAGGGGAACAGGCTGGTTAAAGGCACAGAGATGGAAGATATAGTAATTAATTAATGGATGAGAAGGCTAAATTGGCTTTATTGTAGAAGATGAATATACAGCATGGATGGATAGATAGATTGGGGCCAAAAAAGTTAAAGAGAAGAGTTTATATTTGATCCTAGAAGTGACAGGGAATCATTGGAATTGATTGAGCAGATGAGTGACATGGGCAGATTTTTACTTAAGGAAATACTCTTTGGCAGTGATGTAAAGGATGGACTGGAATGGGGAGAGATTGAAGGCAAGGAGATCATTGAGGAAGCTGTCTGCAATAATCTAGGAGACGGTTGGTGAGGACCTGAATGAAGGCAATGTTTGTGTCAGTAGACTGAAGTGAGTGCATGTGAAAGTTGTTGTAGAGGTAAAAACAATAAGTATTGGCATCTGATTAGATATGGCAGCTAGGTGGGTCAGTGAATAGAGCATCAGTTCTAGAACTCAGGAAGTCCTGAGTTCAAATTTGGCCTCAGACATTTATTAGTTGTGCGACCCTAGGCAAGTCACTTAACTTCTCTTTCCTCATCTGTAAAATGGGTATAGTAATAATACCTACCTCCAAGGTTGTTGTGAAGACCAAATGAGAAACTAATTGTAAAGCCCTTAGCATGGTACCTGGCACATTGTAAGTGCTATATAAATGTTAGTTATTATTATATGTAGTGTGAAGGGGAATGAGGAGCCCAGGATAACTTAAAGTTTATAAATCTGAGATACTGGAGCAAGGTTGTGCCTTCAATAGAAGTAGACAGGTTTTGGAGAGGGTGACTTTGGGGGGAAAGATGACTTCTTATGCCTCCAAAGTTTTTAAAAATGTGCATGCCTTTGAAATCAGCTATATTATTATGGGACCTCAGTGCCAGAAAAATCAAAGAAGAAAAGAATCTCTATATACAAAAATATTTATAGTAAATAGAATATGTCTATTGATGAGAGCCAAAAATTGGAAACAAGGGGGCATCTTCCTGTTGGGGAATGGCTAAACAGATTGTGGTATAAAAAATGATGAAATAGACAATTTCAGAGGCAACTGGGAAAACTTCTGTGAATTGATGAAGAAAGAAGTGAACAGAATTGAACAGTTTATACAGTGATAACATAGAGAAAAACAGCTTTGAAAGGCATTAGGACTCTGATCAACATCATGATAAATCACGTCTAAAAGAATTAAGATAAACACTGAGAATTGATGAGAAAGAAATGATATATTTTTGGATTTGACCAACATTGGAATTTATTTTACAGTACTATGTACCTCTGTATTGAAGGCTTTCTCCTTCTTTTAAAATATTTACCAGTCGAGAGTTAATGACAGGGACAGATTAATTAAAACAAAAACAAAAACAAAAACCTCAGAAGATATTTATACTGTGATGCACCACATTTATTTCAATATAAATTATTGTGATGCAGTGGTATCTCTCTAATTTAAAACTCAGGCAATGGACCATACTACCAAAGCAGAATGGTGAAAATATACTTTATCATCTTGCTGCTTTAAAAAAAAAAAGATTTCAGTGCACTGCCTTAATGGGATAATATTGATACCCGTTTCTATTGATACCATTGTTATTGGGAATGAATAGGAAATATTTATTAAAAACAATGTGCTAAATTCATAAAATTTGAAGGTGATACCTTTTGTATCTTTGAATCATGGCATTGCTAAAACATATTTTGTATGATAAGATAAAAAAAATAAAAAAGAAGAAAGATAATAAGTTCTGCTTTGAACTTGTCCAGTTTGATATGTCTTCATGACATCCAGTAGGCAGTTGGTAATGTAGGACTAGAGGCAGATAGTAGATTTGTGAGTTATCTGCAGAGAAATAATAATTAAAAGAGAGGAATGATGGAAGGAGAAGAGAAGAAGGCCCAGACCAGAGCCATGAGGGAGGCGTGTTTTGGTGTATGATAAGCCAGCAGAGGTGATTGAGTAGTAGTTAGATTGGATAATCAGGAGGGAATAGTGTCATGAAAACCCCGAGAAGACATATCCAGGAGGAAAGAAGGTGGTCAGCAATGTCAGATCCATCTGATAGGTGAAGAGCATGGATAACCATGGAGAGAGCTGTTTCAGTTGAAGGATGAAGTTGGAAGTCAGATTTCTAAGGGATGAGAAATGCCCAGAAGAAGAGCAACTGGAATTTTGCCGAGAAAGGGCTAAGACAATAGGTTGAGGGGATGGTAGAGTCTCTTGAAGGTTTTTTAAGAGTGGGGGAGACTTGTACGTGTTTGAAGGCAGTAAGGAAAGAGATAGTAGATGGAGAAAGGATGAAGATTTTGGGGGGGTTGGGTAATTGAGGTTGCAGTGTGCAGGAGAAGATGGGAAAGGATAGGATCGAGTGTGGATGGCAAAGAGAAGGGCTGCTTCATTGCTGGAGACTGGGGAAAAGGAGAAGTGACTGAGGAGATGTGACTGGAGAGGAGAGGAGAGAGAGGAGAGGAAGCTTATTTCAACTGGCCCCAGTTTTCTCAGTAAATTAAAATGGAAGAGGCGAGGAGATGTGGGAGGTTTGAAGAGAAGAGAAAGGGTCTGGAGTGTCTTTGCTGGGGAATGAGATGGGGATTCACTTAGGGAGGAATAAAATAATTGCCTTGCTTAGGTAACAGGGAGTAAGACCTTCCTCCAAGTGGAGAAGCATTCCCTTTGTGCCTTCTCCCTGACCCCTCGCCCAGGCTCACACGTGACCTTGCTTTCCCTCCTCATCCTCGCCTCCTGGCTCCCCCAGCTTCCTTTGGGTCTCAGCTGTGGTCCTGCCTTCTGAAAGAAGCCCTTCCCAGTCGTGACCTTAGTGCCTTCTCTCTGAGACTATCCTAGTGTTTCCTGTCTGTATCTTTCTGTACCTGGTTGTTTGAATGTGGTCTTCTCTGATAGATTGTGAGTTCCCTGAGAGCAGGGACTGGTTTTCTTTTTTTCTTTTCTTTTCCTTTTTTTTTGGCTGTCATATCTTAAGCCCTTAGCACGATGCCTGGCACACAGTAGGTGCTTGTTTCCAGTGGTCTCTGGTAACACAGTAGGAAGTGAGCTGAAGAACTATGGCTGTGAGGAGGGAGCGACTCCAGCTCTTAGATCTGGAGGCTGTGTGGTGTTTGTCTCATGTGCTAGAACTAGCTTCATTTCGGCACGACAGAGCAAGGAGAGAAGTGGGGCTCTCGTGTTGCTAGTGCCGGTAAACCTTCTCTTCCCTCCTGAGCACAGACACACAGAC
The DNA here is from genome assembly GCF_900497805.2 of Vombatus ursinus. Classification (NCBI taxonomy): domain Eukaryota; kingdom Metazoa; phylum Chordata; class Mammalia; order Diprotodontia; family Vombatidae; genus Vombatus; species Vombatus ursinus. Next base: position 3,700,865 of record NW_020954556.1, on the reverse strand, counting down.
ACACACACACACATATCTTGAATAATACTCAGGATTGTGTACAAGAGGTAAAGGAGGAATAGTAGGAAGAATAGTCTGGTCCAACTTAAGCTGAAGCATTTTCTTGGGGCTTCAGATGTGCCCTTGGTTCTGTTAGGATGTTCTGTTCATGTGCGTGTGTGTGTGTGTGTGTAATACAGGAGAGTAGGGGTGTGTGTATATGTGCGTTCCTCCCCCCCCAGGGTGTTTTCCTGCCTGTGTTTGAGCTGAAATTACTCCCCAAAGTCTGGGCTCAGGTTGTACCTTTGGGGAGTCACCTGTGACGATGTTATTTGTCTGGGCAAACATGGATATTGTGTGCCTGCTAGTAATCGCTGTCTGAGACAACTCCCACAACTGGGGCATGGCTAGGGCATGATTTCAGAAGTGCATGGCACAGCACACCAGGCATATCACAGCTCTACCAATTTTCAGATTTATGGGCCTTATATGGTAATTTTCTGCCCCTCCACAGGCCCCACGCACACACACTCAGATTTGTAATTTTATGGCTTTTCCTTCAGCAAAGCTGTCTCTCCTAATGTTTCTGCTGTCTGGAAAGCAGAAAATTCTTTTGTAGGTTGATTTTAAAAGTAGCCTTGCTTACCTTCTCCGTGCTGCTCTTTCACTGGCTTGACATTTCGTATTATTTTAGCAAAATCACCAACGATGCTGGAGGTGCTGTTGCATTTAGTGTACGGGCTTGGATTGGCCCAGGAGATACTGTAAGCTCTCCTTTTTGTTTGTGTCTTTGGTTCAGAGTAAATCCAGGGTCATGCTTCACACAGCAGCTCTTGTTATTTCAGGGGCATCCTTGGCCTTGTCTACACCAAGGTGTCTTATGGTTATTGAAAGAAAGGGATAACTTAAACACACGCCGAAAAACTTGCTATTATTGACGTTGGATAAACTGTGTGACTTTGTTAGTCTTTTCCCTTCCTTTTTTAATAGGAGGCATCTTTCCCTTCTAGTTTGTTAAAAAAAAAAAGGATAGTTTTTGTTTTGCATCACCGTCATTTCTGTAAACATTCCTCCTGCCTCGTCTAGTCAGGTATCCATCTTCTATAACAAAGAATGAGAGAGGGAGAGAAAAAAAAAAGTAGTTTAGTAATATTAACCAGCACATCAGCTGATTCTGACAGCATATGCAGAGTACCGAGCCCATCATCCTTAACCTCTACAAAGGATGGGGGAGGTGAGGGTTCCCTTCTGTTCTTTAAAGTATCATACAGTTATTTCCCAATATGGCACTTGTGCACCTATGTCTTGTGCTGATCAGGTCAAGGGTTATTTCAGCTCCTTCATTCCAGATACCCAGACTTCGAAGTCACCTCAGACCCTCTAGTCCATTTTAAGTCTGAACAGCATTCCTAACAAGGGATCATCCAGGTGACGCCTGAAGACTTCTAGGGAGGGAGAAACTTTCCTTTCCTGAGGTCTCCAATTTCACTTCGTATATTATAAATTATTAAGAAGTTTTCCATGTATCAAGCCTAAATCTGTTTCTTTACAGTTTCTTAGGATGACGTGATCATAGACTTAAGAGCTGGAAAGGACCTTAGAAGTGATCTGATCCTGTCCCCCTATTTTACAGATGAGGAAGCTGAGGCCTAGGGAGGCTAAATGACTTGCCTAAGGTTACTTAGCTAATAAATGACAGAAGCTGGATTTGGACCTAGGTCCTCTGACTTCAAAACATTGCTCCCATGGGCAGCTAGGTGGCGCAGTGGCTAGAGCACTGGCCTTGGAGTCAGGAGGACCTGAATTCAAATGTGGCCTCAGACACTTAACACTTACTAGCTGTGTGACCTTGGGCAAGTCACTTAACCCCATTGCCTAGCTCCCCCCCCCCCCAAAAAAACCCATTGCTCCCAGTTTTGTCCTGGAATTGAGCAAAAGTCTGATTGGGCTTCTGTGCAATGACCCTTCAAATATCTGAAGACAGGTATTTTGTTTCCCTCCTCCTGTCCTTCCTCCTCCCTTCCTCCCTCCCTCCCTCCCTCCCTTTCTTCCTTCCTTCCTTGTTTTCCTCCTTCCTCTTTTTCTTCTTCCCTCCCTTCATTTCTTCCTTCCTCTTTTCCTCCCTTCTTCCTTCCTTTATTCCTTCCTCCTTGTCTCTCTCCCTCCTTTCCTTCTCTTCCTTCCTCCCTCCCTTCCCCGCTTCTTTCCTCTTTTCCATCTTTCCTTCCACCCTCTCCCCAGTCTAATTTTCTTTATATCACTCTTGTTGAGAGCATAGTCAGTCAAAACCCCAGATGTTTACTTGAATTTTTGTTCAATTTATACTGAGGATTTTTCCTTAAGCCCAAGTGTAGGACTTTCCATTTAGCCCTTTTAAATTTCATTTTATTAAATCTTGGCCCAAGTTCTAGGCTTATAAAAGAATTTGTCCTTTATTTGCCTCATAAAATGAACTTTTTCCTTACAAAGAGATTGACTGGAGGGCTTCCTGAAATAGGAGTTCCTTTAATGCTTTTTTCTGTATTTGATTTACAATTCAGAAAAACTTGAAGTTAAACTGTACCCCTCTGATCCTTGGTTTCTTCATCAGTAAAATGAAGGGGGTTGGGCTCCCCAAGATTCTTTCCAGGACTAATTTTCTGTGAACCTGTTAGCGACTAAAAGATCAATCAGAAAAGAAGATGAATCATCTCTAAAATTAAAATGTCACCTGTGGGAAAGGAGGATTTGATTTCCAAGACAGTTTGTGGATAACTTTTCAGGAATGCATCTGCTGTATTAAGAGGGTTGTGGTCTGGGTGCCCTGGAACTTTTAAGTAATGACTTTCATAGGTAATTTGCATAAGGTCTGAGTTGTTCCCCCACCCCCCTCCCATCTCTTCCATCTCCCCCCCCAACAAAGCACTTATTAAGTGCTTACTATGTGCTAAGCAGTACAACCATTGCTGCGTCAGCATTCCTTAAGTACTGTTTGTCTGAAAGAAAACCGGTGTTTGGACCCCACCCCACTAGGAAGCAAGCATTGCCTGGCAAATAGTAATACTGGAGCTGCATCTACTGGTTACTGTGGATTTGGGTTCTGGAGATTGGGGGCTGTTCCTCCTCCTCCTCTTCCTTCCTTCCTTCTTTCTTTCCTTCCTTCCTCCCTCCCTTCTTCCCTCCCTGTCTCCCTTTCTTCTTCCTTCCTTCCTACTTCCTTTTTTCCTTTTTTTTTTTTTTTAAGTTTCTGTGCTAGGAAAAAAGCAGGGAAGGAGTTTGCTCCCTGCTTGAGGCAGATGGTAAAATGTTAACAGATAACAGAGATAAAGTGGGACCACTCAACTTGTATTTATTTCTACCTTCTCTGTCAAGGGGAAAGATTCTCAAACTTGGAAAGAGTAGAACCAACTTTTTTCAGTGGGAATCGAACCTCAATTCCCCTCCTCCAAGGATGTAGTTGGAGGACACCTAGCCACTTGAAACGTGCTCAGGCTATCTGGTCTACAAGAATTTCAGTCAGGGGTACTGGGGGGGAAAACAAAACCTTAACTTGCAATTCATAATATATCCATATCAGCCCAGCTGAGGAAATCTCTAGTGATTTATCTCCAGGCCCTGCCTTATTTTACATTTTTATCTACTGGAAACTTGGAAGAAGACTAGAAGGTGTGCTTACTGGATTTGGAGATAGCACTGAGCTGGGAGAGATGGGTAATTTGTTGAATGACAGAATCGAGATTTACCATCTTTTCAGAAAACATCTGGAAGATTTAGATAGATAGGGTCGAACTAACAAGGTGAAATTTTAATGGGGATAAATGGAAGAGTGTTGAATTTTGATAGAGAAACTCACAGAAGTACAGGATGGAGGAGATCAGCAGTCTTAACTGACTGCAAAACTCAGCATGATGGCAATAAAGAAAGAAAAAGAAAGGCAATGACTGAATTCAATAAAAGTATAATATTCAGAACAAGGGAGGCATTTGAGTCATGGAATTTTGGTGCTAGAAGAAACCTTGGAGATACATTTATTCCAGCCTTCTTTTACAATCCTTTCAAATTAGACATTTCTGCTAAGAAATATTTGGAAGTAGTATCCTTTCCATTCAGATGGATAAGTAGGTTCTGTTTCCAGTTATGCAATACTACCCTCTAGTGGAAAAGAGGCTGTAAATTTTTTAAATTGTAATTGTGGAACTGTCAAATAATGTTCACTTTTACTTCTGAGGGTTCACTTGAATAGTTCTGTTTGATATGCTTTTTGCTTCCTCCTCTTTTCCTTTGTCACCTCTTTTCAAAGTAAGCCCCTGAAATAAATTCAATTCCAAACTGTAGTCTTAGAATCAGTCATCCAAATGTTACCAAAGATTTTGAAGTACAGTTTTTCTAAGCAGACCAGAAAAATTTTCCATATGCCAGGCCATGGCACAGGGGCACAGAAATGACTCAAGAAATCCGGTAGTATTTATTCTTACTTGTGAAAATGTTATGAAAGAAAGATTTAGAATGTTTCTTTCAGATGAACATTTTTTAACATTTAATATTTTATTTTTTTCCAATTACATATACAGATAGTTTTCAGCATTCATTTATGTAAGATTTTGAGTTCTAAATTTTTCTCCTTCCTTCCCTTCCCTCGCCCTTCCCCAAGATGGCAAGCAATCTGATACAGGTTATAGATGTACAATAACGTTAAACATATTTCCACATTAGTCATGTTGTGAAAGAAAAATCAGAACCAAAAGGAAAAACCAGGAGAAACAAAAAACAGAAAACAAGTAAGAATAGTATGCTTTGATCTGCATTCAGACTTCATAGTTCTTTTTCTGGGTGTGGTTAGCATTTTCCATCACTAGTCAGCTGAACATTTATACAAAGTCCAGCCTACTACACTTTAGACTCACATGCTTTCATGGGGGTAGCTAGGTGGTGCAGTAGCTAGAGGGCAAGAAGATTTGAGTTCAAATACAGCCTCTGAGACTTGCTAGTTTTATCACTTAACTAATATCTGCCTAATTTTGCCCATCTATAAAACTGGGATAACAATAGGACTTACCTCCTAGGGGTTTTGGGAGATTAAAATTAGATATTTGTAAAGCACTTTGTAAACCTTAAATACTAGCTGTAAGGTGTAAATGCCAATTGTGTTACCTAGTTTTGAGACTAGTGCCTGAAACAGAACAGGGAAGATTATAAAGATTCATTTGCATTTGTCTTTATACCACTTAGTTTTCCTCTCGTATTCCTTCACTTCCCTCCCCCAATAAAGCCATTCTTTATATCCAGAAATTTTTAAAAAATTATTCTTTCTTAAGCTTTTAGTTCTCTTTTGAGCTTGCTGTTCCTTCGTGGTACAAATAATGTTTCTAAACTTGAAGTTTAGACTTTCTTTACTTTGTACTCATTGACTGGCAAGACAATACGTCACTCCCGTGCTTAGAAACAATCTAAATTCGGTCACTTTGTGTCTCGTTCAAAGCCATGAGAGTGGACAAGATCATTGAATTACCTCCCTTTAGAATTGAAGTGAGTTTAGAGATCATTTACACTAACCTGTGCATGAAAAGGAATCTCCTCTACACCAATGCCCCTGGTTGACCACCTTTAGTGATGGAAAGCCTACTACCACTTGAGGGGGTTTATTTCACTTTTGGACAGCTCTCATAGCCTTTTCTTATATGAAGTAGAAATCTCCCTCTCTGTAACTTTCACCACTTGCTCAGAGTTTTTCCCTTTAGGTAGGGCCAAGGAAAACAAGACTTCTAAATAATAGCCATTCATTCACCCCCCAAGTCTTATCTTTTCTAGGATTAAAATCAGTAGGCCCTGAGATTGTCTTTCGTTCTTATAGTCTTGCATTATCTCGGTCTACCTCCTTAAGAGTTCCAGTTCGTCACTGTGATTGACATAGATTGTGGGCTAATACTTTGTTTTTTTAAAAAAAAAATCACCCATAAAAATAATGATTGTTGTTGTTCAGTTGTGTCTGACTTTCTGTGATGCCATTTAGGGTTTTCTTGGCAAAAATACTGGAGTGGTTTACCATTTACTTCTCTGGCTCATTTTACAGTTGAGGAAATTGAGGCAAACGCAAACAGGGTTAAGGGACTTGCCCAGGGTCACACAGCTGGGAAGTATCTGAGGCCAGATTTGAACTCAGGAGGATAAGTCTTCCTGACCCCAGACCCAGCACTCTGTCTCCACTGTATGACTCAGCTGCCCCCAAAATAATGATAGTTAACGTTAACATATTTCTTTAAGGTTTGCATAAGCTCTTTATATTATTTCATTTGGTCCTCACAATAACCCCATGAAGTAGATGCATTAACCCCGTTTTAGAGATGAAAAAACAGATTCAAAGAGGTTAATGACTTTCCTAGAGTTAATCATAGAGATAGTGATTGAGGTGGGATGTGAACCTAATTCTTTTAAACTATAGGACCAGTGTTCTATCTACTATACTGTGCTGTTTCCTATGTATAAATAAATACCTGTCAGTTGTGTGTGCTTTAAAAAAATTTTTTTTAGAACTTGTTTCCTAGCCTGCTCTGCTGGTATGCACTCACATCCCCTCTGGCCTCATTCTACATTGTATTTCTAATCAGTTCCTAGTCCTAGTCATGTGTTTATTAAGGATTTTCTACGTTCCAACAACTGGAGATGCAGAGCCCAAAGTGAAACAGCCAATGCCATCTACCTTACATTCCCTCAATGGAAGATATGTGTGTGTGTGTGTGTGTGTGTGTGTGTGTGTGTGTGTATACATACACATATATACACATATACATATATATACATATATACACATATAAAAATCCACATATACATACACACATAAACATACATATTGGTATAAACAAAACTAATATGAAATATGCCTACAAGGTGATTGTGAGAGTGAATCAGGAAAGGACTTGTATTTAAGGTAGTGTTTGAGTGGAGTCTTGAAGGAGACAAAATTTTAAGAGGCAGAGGTGAGCTGAAAGTGCCTCCCCTAAAAGAGCAAGGTGCTGTCCTGTCTGATTCCCAAAGACTGGTTGCCTTGGGCATCATTTCTCACTGTCCTCTGACTACTGCTTCCTCTTCTCTTCCTGGAAAACTCTGTGTCTCTGGGGCCCTGGAACTTCCACCCTCACTCACTTTGACCCATTTTCTATGTCTGGTTTATGTGAAGTATGTTTTGAAGGCTGTTTTTGAGGCTAACTCCCATTCTGGGAAGCTAGGCCTCTTCATCTACTGTACCAAGTTAGGATCTCGTTTGCCTCCTTAGGGGGTGGGGTGCTCTCTGCTTCTTACCAATTGTCTTCAAGAGCCCAAGGCAGATTCCTTATGGTACTGATTCCGAGCCTATGCTAGTAGGGGGCTATCTGTGAAATTCCTGTTCTTTGTCACTTCCCAGTTCATTTGCCGAGCAGAGATGGCTGAAATAGCCAGGAGTGATGAAACCTTTTTTTGGCTTAGGTTACCAGCTCAGCCTCCTTCCCGGGCTTCTCTTCGGTGACTCATCACTTGAGTATTCTCAGGGGAGAGGAAGAACTCTTCCCAAAGTTCCTTAATTACATTATTTTAAATAGTATATTTAAGCATTAAAACGATGCAGTCTATGGAATTCCTATCAGGTATAAGAGGAGGGCTATTCTGTTGCGTCCTTCTTATTCCTGCAATGAATGGGACTTCAGGAACATCGCAATGTATCGCAGTTCTCTGATTCATCCCATCTTAAGGTCTTATGTAATTCTGTTCACTATTTGTTTATATATTATAGATTTGTTTATGTTTTTGTAGTAAAGGCAATGAAGTTTAGTGTACGTGTGTGTGTATATGTATATATATATAGATAGATATATATATGGACAGAGAAAAGAGAGCAAGGTTTTTATAAGCCCCAAGTACTTTAATCTACAAAAGCCTAAAAGAAAATACTGATACTGTTGTTCAGTATTATTCAAGTTACTCATTGTTATTCAATATTATAACAGTTTGTCTACTAAACTGACTTAACATAGCAAATATAGGAATGGGATTCTCATTCATGTGCTTAGTAAACAGATTTTTTTTTAAATGAAAGACTCATCCTTAGCAGCCATTTTAATATCCCTTTAACCGCTTCCTCCACATTGATAAGAAACATTTGAAGCTCCCTAACATTGAAAGATCAAGACAATTCAAGAACTCTACCAACAAAGGCTGCTAAAAATTAAGAATAGCTATTGACCTTTGAGAAAATGTATCTTTCCTAAATTTCACTGTAAACGGGATCATAATGTAGATGAGCAAGCATGGTTGTTTATTACATCGTTGGAGAATTTTGAGAGGTCACAAATAAAATTAAATACTGTCACCTGCAGGCAACAGTCATTTCAATACCCAATGGACAAAGTGCTAATGACATTACAATCTGTGGAATACATTACTGCTTCGTAATTTGTGTTGCTAGGAAACACGTTGAACATATATTTATCTTTAAACCTGGTACAAACACTCAGAATATTCTAGAATACAAATCCCATAGACTATTTATTGAAAGTCTCTTGGACAGGTATTCTTTTAATTTATGAAAGAGGTGCATCCTTGTAAAGTTGCACATGTGGCAGGGGTTTATAAGTCAAATTCTAATTTCATTGACATATACCTCAGTTATGTTCCTAGAAAAACAAATGGTTATTCCTCACTGTAGGAGGATAAGCAGGACAATTCATGAATATAAGGGAATTTTTTTTCCTGCTGAAGACACTGGTTGGTATTAACAGTGATGCCTCTTACCTGAAAGAGTAACGCCCATCTTTATCACATCACTTTAAAATTTTTTTTAATGTTTTACTTTTTCCCAATTACATGTAAAAACAATTTTTAACCTTTGTTTTTTTACAATTTTAAATTCCAAATTCCTTCCTAATTCCCCCCCACCCATTGAGAAGGCAAGCAATTTGATAAAGGTTGTGCATGTATCACATTCCTTTTTAAAAAGTGCTTCTGGGGGGCATTGCTAAGCAAGTTGTGGACATCCTGGTATTGCCTCTGTGGCCTGGGAATGCTTGTGTTCTCTCACAGAGTGTGTCACTTTGAGGCATAAGGGAATTGACATTTTCCATTATTTTAATGGTGAGTTTTACTTATCAAGTTTATCTACAATGGGGAATACGTTGAAGGGTCATCGTAGGTAAATTCAATAAACAAAAAAGAAAACATTGACTAAGCTTGGGTCCCTATTGTGACATAAAGAGGTGAAATTCATTTCAACAAATTTTTATTAATTGCCTGCTCTGCACAAAGCATTGTACCAAGTAGGCATAGAAAAATAAAATATGCTCCTAGCCCTCAAGGTAACTTACAGTCCAGTAGAGTGGATGAGACAAATACAACAAAACTACTATCATAATTTGAATTATAAGGTTATGTGCATAGGGGAGCAGTCCAGGTGTGTGGGAGAGGGATTTTACGAGAGAGTCAAGAAAAGATCAATCACTTCTAGCTGGGGGAATCATTGAAGGCTTCATAGAAGAGGCAGCCCCAGAGTTGGTGATAGAATCAGAATCTCAGAGTTGTAAGGGGTCTCAGAGGCAATTTAGTCTACCCTGTGGCTGAACAAGACTCCTTCCTACAACATACTTTTGAAGGGAAAGAAGGAATTTCAAAAGAGTTGCTGGGGAGGGTGGAGAGGGAAACCATTGTAGCACAGAAGATAGTATATTTAGAAGATAGCATTTATAAATAGGAGGAGAGTGAAGGATAATGGTGATTAGTCTCATTTGTCTAAAGCATAGTCCGTGTGAAGGGAGTATAGTGAAAAAAGGCTGGAAATGTAGGTTTGAACAGGATTGAGTAGGGCCTTGAATGGTAGGCTATGGAGTTTATATTTCATCTTATAAATTGGGAGCCACTGAACTTTTTTGGGTATGGGAATGATCTAAGCAGACCTACTCATTAGAACTATTTTGAATGGTATATTAGCAGGAGGAGACACTGGAATCAGAGAGACCAGAGAGGAAGCATCACAGTGGGAGAGAAGATAATTGATACTTCCTGTGTTTTGTTTATCAAGTTTATCAACAATGAAGGGTAAAGACATGAGCTGAAGATGGCCGGTGCAAGAAGTATTGAGGGTCTGCACCAGACTGGTAAAGTGGGAATGGAGAGGAAGGGGGCAGATGCAAGAACCACTGTTAATGGTAGACTCGATGGATTGGATGTAGGACAGTGAGAGAGGGAGAAGAGCCAAAGATAACTTCAAGGTTTTAAGCCTTGAGTTGTGAGGCCATGAATTGAATTGATAAGTTGGGAGAATAAACAGTTGTTTATGATAAACAGAGAATAAACAGAATAAACACCTACAGAAGAGTAGGTGATCTGTGAGGTTTCAGTTTGGATGTGCCAGATTGTGGAAGGCCTTGAATGAGAGGTTAAAAAATTTCCTGTTTTATTCTATAGATAACTGAGAACCAGAAAGAGTAGTAAACTAAATAAAGTCAATCACCTAGCACCTACTGTGTACCCTTGTACCGTGCTAAGCACTAAGACACAAAGAGAGGCAGAAGGCAGTCGACCTCAGGAGCCTGCAGTCTGACAAGGGAGACAGCATGCAGACAACTATGTGCAAACAAGATACAGACAGTTATACATTAGGGGTAGTTCCAGAGGAAAGCCATTGGAGTTAAGGAGGACTGGGAAAGGCTTCTGGCAAAAGGTAGGCTTTAGGCTGAGACTTGAAGGAAGCTAGAGAAGCCAGGAAACAGATGAGAAGGGAGAATATTCTAGGCATGGGGGACAGCCAGTAAAAATGCTCTAAATAGGAAGATGAAGTTTTATGAGCCTAGAATAGCAAAGAGGCGAATGTCTCCCGACAGAGGTTAAATGTGTTGCCCAGGGACACCCAGCTAGTGTTGCAGAGTATGTGAAAGAGGGTAAGATTAAGAAGCCTGGAAAGGTATAAAGGGGCCAACTTTTAAAGGGCTTTAAAAGCCAAATAAGATTTTGTATTTGAATCTGGAGGTAAGAGGGAACCACTGTAATTTATTGAATAGGGGGGTGGTGTGGTCAAACCTGTGGGAAGATCAATTGGACAGCTAAGTGGAGGATGGATTGGAGTGTGGGAGACCAACCAGCATTGCGTGTGTATGTGTGTGTGTGTGAGATATTATGTATGAGAGATATTATGAAGGTGGGTAGAAATGGAAGAACTTGACAATTGATTGAATATGGGAGGTAAGAGAAAGTGAGCAGCTGAGTTTGACTCTTATCATAAGGCGTCAATGGAGAGTGCCTTTGTTTGAGAGTGTGGGTGACTAGGAGTATAGTACCTAGAACAGTAATAAAGAAGTTAGGAAGAAGGGAGAGTTTTAGGGAAAAGATAATGTGTTCTGTTAAAAATAGATGGATACCTGGGTTCTGATTAAAGATTGGCCCCTGGATTTATGCCATTTTTTGGATATGCAAAACTAGTGGTTGAATCAAAACCACCCAAGACTAGGTCTCCATGTTCTTTGGTCCATTGCTCATCTGGATCAGAAAGGATGCTCTGGGTCCTTGCAGAATTTCTTTGCTCTAAATAAAACTTTATGGGCTTTTCAGCAGCCATAGGATAAAATGTAAACTCCTTCATCTGACCCTCAGGCCATCCACAGTCTGGCTACAGTGGGCATTTCCAGCATTATTTAGCTGTATTCCATTTTACACCCATTACATTCTACCCAAAACGAGATTGCTTACCTACTCGCTCTCATCTTGTGTGGCCCTTACACTGTCTTCCATGTCTATAATAGACAAAATATACATCTTCACTCCACAGAATTACTATCACCTTGTTTTTGAATCCCTTGTTCCTTCAAAACTTTGTCTAGGCAACAATTTCTACATGAAAACCTCCCCGTTTTTACCCCGTCCTCCTGCTGCTAGTGCCTTTCCTCCATTAACTTTGTATTTATTTTGTTCATGTTTTCTAAGTTTTGTCGATGCTAATTTTGAAGCTTCAAGCCTTTAGAAGTAAGAGCATTTCTGGTCTGAGGATGTGAGGGAAGGGGGAAATTGCCCCTTACTCCTTTAACTATACTACATGCCCTTTCTCCTAGTGGCTTCTAATTTCTCCTGTCTTTTATTGATGTCTCCAAATTCACAGGTGTCTGTTTATAGCAGCTCTGATGACCTCCAAGTCAGTTTGGGATGTGTAGAATACCTTCAGTTTGGAGGAAGATGCTTTTTAATATTCCCTTTGATAAAAAGGGGACCTAGTGTTGAATGTCATTCCTAATTGTATTTGTGATCCATATTTGTGGTCTTTATTTTCCATAATCTATAATTCAGCAGGTTTGTGATTTCATTAATTTCTTTTCCCTGCACCACCACCACCACCACCATCACCATCGCCACCACTACCACCTATGCAGATTCCCCTTCCATCTTAGGGAGACTAAGGCTGATAAAGGCATATTGCTTTCTGTCTACTCCCACTTCTACCACCAGAGTTCAGAAAAGAAATTAATCACCTTGGAGGCCAGTCTGGTGATGAACCTGTACTTGTGATTCATTGCTGGGTCAGTATTTAAGGCTTTTCAAGCTAGGGTAAGACCTGCCAAAGTTTGTGTTGATTTAGCATTACCTTTGAGAGTTCAGGGGCACCTCAGTTCCACAGTGAAGTATAAGGATAAGCTGGTGTCTCTATGGATTGCTATTTTTGGCAAAGACCATACTGTGTTTTCTGCCACTGCCTGTTTTTTGTGACAAATTACTTAAGATTTTGGAGTCTCAGTATCCCTCTCTGTAAAGTGTGCTATGTGAATATAAATATATATGGAGTTGAGGCCAGATGGTGAAAAGCCTATAATTGCCTCAGGGAGGACTTTTGGACTTGTTCCTAGAGACAATTGAGAGACATTGAATGTTTTGGTTAAAAAAAAAAAGTCAGGTGAAAAGTGTTTTAGGAAGAAGATATGGCTGGGCATAGGTGATGTTGGAGTGATAGGAATCTAAGGGAATTCTAGGGTTTCTAGCGTGGCAGATGGGCAGAAGGGTAGGTCTGCTAACAAAACCAAACAATAAAAAAAAGCCTCAAGCAATGTGGTTTGGTAGAAAGGACCATCAACTTTGGACTTAGAAGATCTGAGTTGTGATCTTAGCTCTGCCATTATTAGCTTTGTGACTTTGGTGAGTCCTTTAGCATCTTTGAGCCTTTTAGAATCCTTGTCTTTAAAAAGGGGACCCATAATACTTATCTCTCTGGCTTCACAGAGTCGTTATGAAGATTAAATATGACAATTATGTGAAAAGGCCTTGTCAACTATTAAAACATTATTACAGATATAAGACATTAGTATTATTGTCCATCATGAAAGACAAAAGTAAAGTACCATTAGTGATGTTAAATGTTTATTCCAAGTATTGAAAAATGAATAAAAATGGCCATTTTTCTAATCCTGGCATTTCTAAGCCATATAATTAATTATGCATAAGTATTAGCTTTGTATCACAGAATCAGAAATGTAATAATTATTAGTAAACAAAAAAAAGTCTTTAGATGGCAGTGTCATTCCACAGTAGGATACAGATTTGAAAGGCAGGATTTTTATCATCTTAGAGTTGTATGATATTTAAATTTTCACTTGCATTTTCCACTAAAGTCACGAGAGAATGAAAACCTCTTAAGAGATCTGTACGTCCCCCTTCACGTGTCTCAGTCCTGCATCAAAGAAAATGCTGCATAATACTAAAATGACATCCCTACCTCTGATGTCACAACGGATGGTACAATCCTCTCGGAGCCGAGCATCGGCTCTCCTGCTTATGTGCTGGTGAAACGGTTACATTAAAGCTAACTCCCGGCATCTCAATTATCTCCCTGGAAGTAGTTTTCTCAAATATAGAAAAGCCCTACGGTGGCTGTTTTCGGTAAGCTACCAAGGTAGAGAGACAGACAGAGAGAGAGAGAGGGAGCAGACTGCTTAGCCTTTGTGAGAGTGACTGAGACGGCATCTCCTCTCTCTGCTCGGTTTCCTAATGCTCAAAATGCTTCCATTTACATCACCGTGTGCAATGCAGGGCAAAAGGGGCTGCCAGGAAATTTGAAACTAATTTGCTTCCAGTTGACTAGAACAGCAGATAATTGAATTAGCGTGTCTCTTTTCTAGCTAACTTTTCTCAAGCGTTAAACTGATGAACTGGGCATTTTCTTTGATCAATGGGTAACTGCTGGAGCTACGGTAATCTCTGTGAGTAACCTCTATTTGTAGGTCTATGCAGGCAAAAAAAAAATTATCTCTTGTGTAAATGCTGCTGTGAAAATAATCCGTCTGTATTATTGACTTGCTTTTGCGTACTAGTCTTGTCTCTCGCCCATCCCTTGTGGGAGAAGGTTGGAATATGCTGAATATTGACATGTGGAGGAACATACTGCATTTATGTCAGGGACGTCCAAGCAAAGGTTTCTTTAACTCCATAGTCATCAGAAAGGTGCCATCTGCCCTCACTCAGCATGCCTTTGCCCAGTGTCTTGACTGGGTATGGAATGCGTATTTTAGCAGATGACATTTGATTTTCCAAAACCCTGAATAGAAATATTTGTCTTACCTGAGATCTTATTTCCTTTCCTTTCTATCCTGGAACATATCATTCTTTCACTCCCCCCCCCCCCATGCATTATATTAGATGGGGGGGGCAAGCTATCCTGGTAGTTTTTAGCACGATATAATGCTGTGATGGTGGATGGGAATAGGGGAGGAGTCTCTCTTAAAGAGCTAAACTCTTTTCCTTTCTAGTCCCCCAGGTAGTGTTTAGTCTACCTTAGCAGGATTTTAAGAGGCAAAGGTTACTTATGTTCAGTGTCACCAAGAATATCTTATTTGCAAGTATGGCAGTTGAGGCAGAGGCAGACTCTGAGTAAGAAGTTTATATCAGGATCTGTTCACAGGTGTTTTGATTCCTTTCTTTACTCATCTTGACATATATATATATATATATGTGTATTTGATGGGTGGTAGCAGGTATTTGTGCTATTTGTGTTGCTTATTGGGAACAGCTAGGTGGTGCAGTGAATAGAGTGCTGGGCCTGGAGGCAGGAAGACTCGTCTTCCAGAGTTTGAATCTGGGCTCTGACGCTTGCTAGCTATGTGACCCTGGGCAAGTCACTTAACCCTGTTTGCCTCAATTTTCTCATCTGTAAAATGAGCTGGAAAAAAAAAATGGCAAACCACTCCTGCATCTTTGCCAAGAAAAAACCAAATGGGGTCACGAAGAGTCAGACGAGACTGAACAACAGCAACAACAAAATAGTTGCTTGTTAATTGATTGTTATATAGCTGCTTATGGAATTCATTTTACCCTCCCTGAAAACTAGGCTTACCTCTTTGGTAAAAACATTCAGGACTTCTAGAATTTACCTCAGTCTTAACAGATAGACTAGGTCTGTAAATGAAAGGAAATCTTCTGGATGTGGCTGTCGATCAGCTGAGACTTAGGAAAAAACTCACTTGATCATGATAGCCAACATCTGGCTTGACAGCAGTGTTGGGAAGCCCACAGATGTGGCTGATTAGCACTGCTAGCAAGAAACCTTAGCTACCAAAACAACTTCTTGTTGTTTTGAAGACTTAACAAGCATTTTGAAACCTTAGTGCCAATATTGCCTTAAAAAATAATGGAAATACTTGACAAAATTTAAGACACAGTACGTAGCAGGGTGAATTGAAAATTGATGCTGGATTTTGAATCCCAGATCTGCCATTTAGCTTTTATATGACCCCAGGCAAGTAACTTAAACTTTCCAGATCTCCATTTCCCCATCTCTAAAATGAGAGGCTAGACTAGATTCCTTGGAGGTTCCTTCCAGCTCTAAATCTTATAAGCCTGTTAATCTTAGTTGTTCGGTGCCCAATTTAACTCTGACAGGATTAACCCTGCCTTCATTCTCTGAATAAGACTGATAAAGTATTATGATCTTTATTAAAGTCTTTTCCTTTGGGGGAAAAAAAAAAGACTTCCCCATCCCATTAAGTTGGTTGAAAAAAATAGAGACAAACATACAGTGGATTAAAGGAAATGAGTGAATAGGAAGACTGAAGAATTTGTGGGTGAAAGGAAAGTAAGACACATAACTTTTTTGGGCCTCAGTTTCTTTATCTGTAAAATGAAACGGTTAGAGTAGACATTGTCTACAATCCCTTTCAACTCTATATCCATGATCTATGGTTTGGGAAGATGAGAAAAGGGACAAAAGAAATAAGAGAACAAGTTATGGATGTGAAAAGAGGAAAAAATAAATCTAAGTGGGGAAAGTGGAGAGACATAGGGGACAAATGGGGGGGAAAAGATCTGTTTGAAAAAGAAAAGAATTGTTTTCCCCCTTAAGACAAAGTAAACGCTAGCTCTCAAAATTTTGTATTTATCAATCCTCTCTGAAAATTCCGTGTGCTCTGCAATGTTCTGAAGGTATTAATTTCAAACCAGTGACCTGTGTCTTATCTCACTTATCTTGCTTTCCATGGGCTGGGGAGATGCTTTGAACTCTGGGCATCCTCTGGAATTGATGGGAGTTGTATGCTTGGATCATTTCCCCAGGGATTGGAACAGGATGAGAAATGGCCCGGAATGATTAGTGTTTCAGATGGCCTAGGGTATGACTAACAGAGATTTGATATCTAAGAGAAATAAGGAGGCAGCAAGGGGGCACTTACCTATTCTTGCTGAATTCAAGCTGCCTGGCCCAAATGGACTGTTCTTGGTCACCGAGGGAACTGGCCAATTTGATTGCTGAGTCACTGTCAATTATATTTGAAAGATCATGGAAAATAGAAGTAAGAATACAAAAGAGCAAATGATCTGCTGATTTTAAAAAAGAGGAGAAAATAGAATCTATACAACAGTGAGCTTGACTTTGATTTCTGGAAAAATTCTATCTTGGATCACTAAAGAGGTGATTAGAGAGCATCAAGAAAGGGAAAAATAAAAAAGTAATTACAAGGAGCCATCATGGCTTCATCATAGTCATTCCAGACTAACCTCATTTCCTTTTTTGAAAAGATTACTAAACTTAGTAGATAAAAAGAATGTTGTAGATATAATTTATTTATATTTTAGGAAAGCTTTTGATGATGAGATATCTTATATTCTTGTAGGGAAGGTGGAAAGAGAAGCGGTTAGACAATAATACAGTCAGATGGGTTTATGATTGTTTAGATGGCCAGACCCAAAGAATAATTGTTAATAACTTAATGTCAGCATGGCTATAGTTCTCCAGGGGGAATATCTCAGGATCTGTGCTATTTAATATTTTAATCAGTGACTTAGATAAAGGTATAGATGATATACTCAACTTTTTAGATGTGAATTTGTGAGGGATAACTGACATACTAGATGCCATAGGTTAAGGACCCAAAAGGAGCTAGAGATGGTAGAACACTGGGCTGAGACAATCTTGGTATGCAGTAAGAAAGGCATAACTTCTGGGAACACAGAGGTGATAGGCCCATTGTACTCTGCCTTCATCAGACCCCCATCTTGAGTGCTGGGTTCCAACTGGGCACTCCAATTTAAGAAAGACATTGATAAATTAGAGAGTATCTGGAGGAGGTCAATTTGTTGTTGCTGTTCAGTCGTTTTCAGTCATGTCCAACTCTTTATGACCCCATTTGGGGTTTTCTTGGCAAAGATACTAGACTGGTTTACCATTTCCTCCTTCAGCTGGCGAACAGGTTTAAGTGACTTGCCTAGGCTCAAAAAGCAAGTAAGTCTCTGAGGCCCGATCTGAACTCAGGTCTTCCTGACTCTAGGCCCTAAGGAGGTCTAACAAGATGGTGAAGAGCCTTGAGACTGTAGCATGTGAGTATTGGTTGAAGGAACTGGGGATGTTTAGCTTGCAAAAGAGAAAAATCTAGGGGGACAGGATAGCTGTCTTCAAGTATTTGTAAGACGTGGAAAATAGATCATACTTGCTCTGTTAGACTGCAGAGGACAGAACCAGCAACAATGGATACAAATAGCAAAGAGGCCAGTTTGGATTCAATACAATGAAAACAATTTCCTAATAGCCAGAGCTATCCAAAAGTGGGATGGCCTGCCTTGAGAGAAGGTGACCTCCCCCTCCATGAAGTGTTCTCCAGGAAGACTCTGGATGACCATTTGGTGGATATATTATGATAGGATTTCTTCATTAGTGTTTGGGTAGGACTTATTACTATTGTTTGTCCTTCATTCTCGAGGAGGACCAAACGGCTGTTAAGATGCCACTCACCTCTCAGACTTTGATTCTGTGATTCTGATTCTGCATGTGTAGCCAAAATTATTAATCACTTCCTTGGAGGCTTTTCTAATTAATGCCTGCATTCGTGTGTACAAGTGAAAAGCTTGTAGCTGAGAGCTGCTTGACTTATTTCTACATTTTGCCGGATGTAAGATCTTTTCATTGAAAATGTAGTTTAGAGGCATTTTCAGATACCCAATACAGCCTTTCCCTTCTATCGCCCTTTCTAAAGTGAAATGGTTTTATTAGGGTGAGGAGGATGTTCCAGAATAAAAGGTACCTGCAGTGCTGAAATTACTCATCTATTATGTTCTCATTATTCACTCTCATTTTCTGTTATCTTTATCATTCTGGATATATTACTCTACTGCTTAATAAAGATTGACCAGATTATCCTGCAGAACTACCTTGTAGGAATTCTCCATCTGACAAGAGAATCTGAGCCCTTGTATCATTGACTTTTTAAGGAATAGCATGAGGTAGTGGATAGAGAGTCGGCCTTGGAGTCAGGAAGACCTGATTTAATTTTGTGATCACTTGCAAATATTAACCTCTCAGTACCTCCAGCATCTCTCTAAGTGGGAGTTATAGTGTGAGTTGCAGATCTTTGTGGAGGAAGTTTCCACAGTGGAAGTTCCCTATACCCCAGAAATCACAGATTAAGACCAAGCAACAGAGTCATGGAGCTGAAGGGGAAACTTTGGACCTTTGGACACTGTTAACATTTATCATCCTTATTTACAGTGACATTTCCCGTTACTCATCTTGATTGAAAAGCATTTGAAATATTAGCTCTGCCTGGCTTGCTCTTCATATTTGCTTTTAAAAATGAACTTCTTTTATCTCATTTCCTACTGGTTATGAAATTTTAGACCAAGAGGCCGATTCCTCTGTCTCGGCTGTGGACGCTGAATTCTCATTAGCACTCAGCTAATAGCTCTGTTGTTAGGAGGGCGCTGTGTCTACCAATTTTATGTTGCACTGCCATTCAGAAATTTAAGTATGTAATTTTGGCAATCTTTGACACCAAAGGAGCAATCTAAGTTACTTCCTGCCCCATGAGAAGCCTTTGGTCAATGATCCCATGAAGATCACAGTAGGAAAGCGCTTGTGTTTATGGATAATTTCAGGTGAAATTTGGAAGACATTTTTCCATGGATAAGAGTGCTGTGATTGAAATGTGCCCCAGTGAATTGAGTAGGTATAGAATAAATTATATACTTTTAGTGTACTTCCCAATATGTCTCATCAAGGTGGATATTTATTCCTTATTAGCTCATACTTATCAACTTTATCAAAATGAATAATGGTAGGGAATTTCCCTAACTTGAAAAACAATGGCTCTATTGCTATCAAAAACTCTACCTTCCCAGTTTTTTTTCTTAAAAACTTAACCTGATTTTTTTTTAACGCTTCGCCCCATGAGTCTGTTTCTTTAATGCCCAGTGTTAACATTTAATCTTTAGTAATGGTAAAGCTTACATTTATAATTGTTATAGCTCATTGTGTACTCATTATACAACTGTAATCCATTCATTGTGAGAGAGATCAGTGGCGTGTTATAGAATAAAGGGGGCAATGTTACCCACAGTGGAAGCAATTCTCTGAGCCCTCTTAGAGAGGAGCCCAGGGTAAGTATTGAATTGGAGGACGCACTCAGGCCAGGATGTTTGTGAGAGATCACTTTGATGAGAATAGAATGCTGCCTGGGAAGTGGGTGAGTCTAGCCCTGAAGGAATGTTTTAACTCTGTCTGCCCGAGGGATGTGATTACCTTGAAGGTGTCTGATGAAGAACAAGAAATCCTTCCAGGTATTCTTGGTATTTCTTAGGGGGAAAGTGAATGAATTGATGTTTAAGGGAATTTGGTTTTCAGAGTTTGGAAAAGATACATGGCATGGCTCGTCCTGGGATGATTTGGCCTACAATTGTGGACAAGTGCCATTCATTTCTATGTGCAAAACAGATCTTGGCCCTATTGGAGGCTTGAATACCGGCACTTAATAAATACTAGATGATTGACTGGTTGAGCTGCTAATTGGAACGTGCAAGTAATTTGGCTATGAGCTCTGAAGATACATCCTCAACTAGGTGGCACAGTGGATAGAGTATAGGACTTAGAGTCAGGAAGACCTGAATTTGAATCCTGCCTAAGATATTTACTGTATTGGTGACCCTGGACAAGCCTTATCACCCCAGCCTGAGCTTCTTCATCTGTAAAATGGGGATATTAATAGAACCTACCTCTCCGGATTGTTGTGAGGGTCCAGTGTGTTAACATATGTAAAGTACTTTGCTATTTTATGTATCTATAGCTGTATGCATGTAGGTGTATATGTATATGTGTATATATGTAACCTTAAAGTGTTACTTAAATGCTAGTTATTATTATTATATGAAAATTACATTATGTACAATATTGTATACACACCTGTATATACATGTATACATACATATATACTATATATACACATATACAACATTATATGAAAATTATACATATACAGTAGTTCTTGGGTGGATGGACCCTGTTCTAGGGTCTGACAAGAACGTAATCACTAAACTATACCATATTCTATATTCAGGCCCTGAGAGCTAAGGATTTCCTAGCCTTGGGCCAGTCCTTTGCTCACAGGAAACAGTGTATCTTACTTTCCAGATTCTCCACTAAAGTATTCCTGTGGTGACATTTGTTATTTTGTTGTCTTGTCTTGAGCAGGCTTTTTTTTTTTTTTCTTTTTAAAGGAGACTGAATAGAGAAGTATCCTGTTTATTCATCACTTGTTGTTTTCTCTCCTTTGGTTTCTGTGGTACTGTATTACTCTTACATGTCTAATAGTTTTTTCTCTGTCTCCTTTTTCTTCTTCTTCTTGCCCCTTCAGTGTCCATATAGCCCCAATACTCTGCCCTTAACCTTCTTTTTGTCTCTTTTTACATGTTCTCCTTTGGGTGAGCTTATTCACTGTCATGACTTTACTTATTACATCTCTGGGGATGAGTCAGTCCCAGATGTTCATCTCTAGCCATGCTCCCTCTCTTGAGCAACAGTCCTAATTTCTGATTGTGCCAGGGCCATCTCCAGTCGTGCCGGTCTCTATCTGGCCACTGGACCCGGATGGCTCTGAGGAGAAAGCGAGGCTGGTGACTTTGCACAATCCTCCCTCACTAAATCCAAGTCACTTGCAAGTCACGGCATCCCCTCCCTGATGCATTTCTGCTAAAGCTCTCTTCCCGTTCCCCCTTTGCCTCCTGATTTCCCCCTTTCTGGTAGTGGGACCACTGCTTCTTCCCTACGTACTAAGAGGTGAAATCTTGGAGCCATCTTTCGGTTCTTTCTCTCTCCTTTAAAGTCGTCGGGAAGCAGTGGGGCAGTTACCAGAAACCTTAGGGCTTCCCAAGATACTCAGTGGCAGATGGCTCCTTATCACCTGGCAATCGGAGTATTTTATTTAGGATGCTTCTTCCATTGTCATAACTAAGAGCGAGTGATAGGTCAGAAGAGGAACAGAGCACAGATGCTAATCTATTGCTTAGCCTGAGTAGCAGGGGAAAGATTAGAGGAAAATGTAAACCACTCTGGGTTCAGAGAAAATTAGAAAGTCAGAACCTCGAAGATTAGTCAACTTCTCTGGACCTCTGTTTCCTTCTCTCCAGGATGAAGGGGTTGGCTTGATTTGTGTTTCCTTCTAGCTAGGACATTCTGTGATTCTATGAATTGTTTTGGGGCATGAGGGTTGAGAAAATTCAGTTAATACTTCATATATGCCAAATTTATTTACCTTTTTCAATAAACAGATCCTTGTTGAAAAATTTGATATTTATTCATTCAAGAAGGATATATCAGGAGCCTACTGTGTACTAGACAAGGACAAAATTTGGAGGAACACAGGATCACAGAATTTAGATCTGACGGGGCCTGTGAAGATTATCTAACCCATGATTTTTGTAATGCCAATGGATCTGTGATATCATCGGTGGGGATCTTCCTGCCAACTGTGTAGATCCCACCCTTTCCACACCTTGTCCTGTATGACTCTCTTCTCCACATTTTATAAACACTAAATAGGAGGGAGATGAATCATTAAAACAAATCATCAGTGGCATATTTTGTGCTTGACCCAGGGATCAGCAGCGGCTATCTACCCAGTTGTCTGTAATTTTGCTTCCTGTTTGATGTTGGCTTGCTTTATTTTCACCACTACTGACCATTCAAGCCTTGGGAGGTATGGGTGGCTATAAATATTCTATCATCATACTTATTTGAGTTGGAAAGTGGAGAAGACTTTATGCTACATAAAAGACTGAGAGCAATAGCCTTCGCAGTCTGAGAGTGTGCTGGTGACAGCTGGTTACCCACTGCTGCCACTCCCTTGGGATCTTGGGAAAATGGGATAGAATAGCAAAGAGCTGAAGTTGAGTCAGTCTCGAATGCTTACAAGGGAAGGATCCTTGGTGTGATCCCTACCAACCACCATCCACCTGTCTGTCTAGTGACGTTAAAATTCTGCAAGATGGCCATTAAGCTACCCGGGCAAATGTACATGTAAGCATCTTTGGGGTTATATACCTTAATTTAGGGAAGAGATAACCATGTTACGGTAAAATCAGAGGTGGCATTTCCTGCTTGGGAATAAACACCATATTTTATGACCCAGAAAGGTGAGACATAAAAACACCTTTTGCAGTGCTGGTCTCCCCTACCTCCAGCTGTTTTTTTATTATTGAATTTTTGGAGGAAAAATAATTATACCTTTGAATACCTTTGAATAGCTTTGGATAATAAAGTTGCCTGAGAGCTAGAAGAAGATAAAATTTGTTAAAAATGTGACCTGATATCAAATGAAAATTTTCAGCCTGCCACACCAGGAAGAGAAATTTCCATTGTTGTTCACCCTCTTCCTTTTCAAAGCTAGTGTATGAAAAGCTGCCTCCTCTTCCCTCCTGAGCTGCAGCAAACCACACACTGTTCATCACGTCTTTTGAAGGTAGTATAAGCGTAGGAAGATCAGGGAGGGAAAAGAATGGGGGGTTGGGAACATTTTTTAGATTCTGAAAATTATTCTTCATATATGTACCCAGGTTAAAAACTACACAACTATTTCTCCTAGTTCTGGGAATTTAGAGCAGTGGATATGATAGAATCTTTAGAAAGCAATCCCTCTATTTTTTTTCTTCAATCTTCTTAACTAATGCTAGGAGTTACGTGTGAGGGCCCTCCCTGTATAAACTTTTGTGTATAGAGAACCCAGAAGCTGTATTGCTGCCCTCTCCAGTTAGAAATCACATGTATATAAAATAGATAGCAAGATGTGGTATAAGGAGCATGAGTCAGGAAGAAGGTGGCTTTGAATCTCTGGGAAGAAGGACGCGGGCAGGAGATTGTCATTAGCTGGTTGTGTGACCCTGAACAAACCATGTAACCTCTTTGAGCCTTAGCTTTCTCATCTACAAAATAGGTATTATAAATCATGCTCTACCTACTTCCTAGAGTTGTGAATGAAGTATTTTGTAATCCTTAAAGCTCTCTGTAAATCTGAATTGCTGTTACT
The DNA here is from genome assembly GCF_900497805.2 of Vombatus ursinus. Classification (NCBI taxonomy): domain Eukaryota; kingdom Metazoa; phylum Chordata; class Mammalia; order Diprotodontia; family Vombatidae; genus Vombatus; species Vombatus ursinus. The sequence continues at coordinate 3,677,136 of NW_020954556.1, read as the reverse complement.
ACTTTATTTCTTAAGTCAGCATTGGTATTTATAATTATAATCTGTACCTATTTTATTCCATTTTGTGACTTACATAGTGCCTTAAATGCATGAATGGTACTCAATATGTGATTAATTGAGTGATTATATCCTGGATTCCTTGTAGTCTTCTCCATAGGATGCATGCTTTTTAAATTCAGTTAGCATTACTAAAGCTGTACAATTATTCTTCTTAATTTATTATTATTATTATTATTATTATCATTGGTGAGGGGAGAAGGGAGAGAGTAGGGAGAGAAAGGATTCTGCTAGACTAGCGTTTCTCAAACTTTTTGATCTCAGTATTGCTTCATGCTCTTTTTAGGCAATTGGAATTAAGTGACTTTCCAAGGGTCACACAGCTAGTGTCCGAGGGCCTGATTTGAACTCAAGTCCTCCCAACTTCAGGGCTGGTGCTCTATCCACTGCACTACCTAGCAGCCCCTCACATTCTTAGAAAATTATTGAAGACTTTGCCAAAGTACTTTTGTTTAGGTGGATTGTTGTTGTTCAATCGTTTTTCAGTTGTGTCCAACTCTTTGTGACCCCATTTGGGGTTTTCTTTGCAAAAATACTGGAGCGGTTTGCCATTTTACAGATGAAGAAACTGAGACACACAGTAAATGTCTGAGGCTAAATTTGAACTTATGAAGATGAGTCTTCCTGATCCTAAGCCCTGTGTTTTATCAAAACTCTGCATCCAATTTTGTTATAACAATTGGCAAATCTATTGAAACTTCTTGAATGAAGTGGGAATCTAGCGTATGTAAAACTGTGACAAAAGATATTAGCTTTGTTTATCACCAGGCTCTGTGTTTATTTCCACACAAATGTTCTACAGCAGTATTTTGCATTAGGAACTCCAGTTTCTATTCTTAAAATTTTGAAAAATCTTAGAAATTGATAAAGAATGATAATAATTATGAAAGTAATAACTATTGTCTTATATAACATTTATATAAATAAAAATATTTCTATTTTTTACTTATAAACATTTCTATACCTCTTTGAAATTTGCAAAGTGTATCATATGTGTTATTTCATTTGATCCTTACAGCAGCTGGTAAAGTGTGTGCTAATATTATCCCCATTTTAACAAATGAGGAAACTGAGGCAGACAGCGGCTAAGTGACCTAGGGTCACACAGCTCATAAATATCTGAGGCTGTATTTGAGCTCAGGTCTTCCTAGCTCTGTGTCTAACACTTTGTTACCTAGCTGTCTCAGAAACAGAGTTAGATAAGGGGGCTGAGAGATAGTGATTAGTAGACTTTGTTTTACCCAACAGCCTCTTCTCCAGAAGTACACAAACTCATTTCCTTAATTGTTTTATGATTTTTTTTTTCTTCCTGGATGATGTCCCTGAGAGATTTGGTCTTTGCTTCACTTCTTATTCCTTATCTCAATAATTCCTAACCACTGCATGTTCACCTGCTCTGTGAGTATAGCAGCCAGAGCAACAAAAGCTGTCCCAACTGTCCTGACCTGTAGCCACCAGGGAGGCAGAGACTTTGGGCAGATGGAAGAGGAAAAGGCCCCATTACTAACTGCAGCTCCTTCTGCCATAACTGAAGCTTCCAGCCAGAAGGCAAACTTGAGATGGCTGAAATATGGTCATTTAATAATCTTTTCAGATATATCCCCAAAATAATATACTTTCTCTTGAAAAAGGAGGCTAATTATTTATTCACCGTTTCTAAAGTGCTGTTATACTTTTAAGTTGCTTTTCCAAATGAAGATGAAGTGATCCATACATGCTTTATTTACTCATTTATTTATTCACGTCTGTTTCTCTTTTTTTCTCCCTCCCTCCCTTTCTTTTTCTTTTTTCTCCTCCTCTTCCTCTTTCTCTCTCCCTCTCCCTCTCCCACTCCTTTCCATAATTCTCCTGGTACATGATAACATATTTGTGATATTAAGGTTAGAGGTTTACCCTGGAGCAGTGAAATAGGCCAACACTTGTTGGCCCTTGGCCTTGTGTGTTAACTGCTTCTAACCAACCTGAGTCCACCCAGGTGGGTAGGAAGAGGTTTCCTCAGTCACTATCCAATCATTTTCACGTTTCTGGAGGAACAGAGGGGTGATACATGCTAATAACTGGTTGCTTTGTCAGCCAGAACTAACTCTCAACTCTATTGTACATTTTGAAAAGGTTTGTAAAGTAAATATTAGTCCCCTTACTTATCAGAAGTCAAGTGCCCTTAAAATTTAATCCTAAGAGTCACCTTGAATAGTCTGTTTCAAAGCTACCAGGGAATCTTGTACAATCTGGACTCTAGAAATGTGTACAGATGGACCCTTCAGTGCCCCCAGATTTTGTTGACATCTTGGATTTATTCAGCCTCCCAAAGAGTTTTTGAAAGGTTGTCTTTACATCCAGTTGGAGAGTTCTGACAGAGGCAATAGTTGTTTACTTTAAATAGATTCCACCTTTCCTTTGGGGCTCTGCTCACACTGGATGCCATATAAAGGTTGTTGATTGAGTTGAACTAGGCTCTTTTGTGAAGTGTATGATAGTATATGACAATTTAGTTAAGCCTACGACTATTCTGTGGGCTAAGTATTTGATATGTTTTTATATAAGATCATAGTTTTAGATGGGAGGGACTATAAATGTCATTAATCTCCTTAGAGATTATGGAGCATCCTGAGGAACAGGCTTCTTTATCTATCAGGAGTAAGCTTTGAATAGGATTTGAATCACTAGATTACCCCATTATCCCAAGCAGTAAACCTCAGTTTCCTCATCTGTAAAATGGGCATAATAATGTTTGCACTATCTCCCTCACAGGATTATTATGAATGAAGTAGCTCGTAAGCTATGAAACAATTTATAAATATTAGTTATCATTACTGTTGAGCGATCATAACTAAAAATGGTTTTGGGGTTGAACTCATCTCAGGGTTAGTAGAGGGTGCCACTGGCAAGGTTATGGAGTGGGAAAGAAAGGATGTTAAAATAAGCAAATCAGGAATTTGTAGTGCGTCAGCTGTGTGTATATTGGGCAGGAGGGTTGATAAATAAGTTGTAGAACCTGATTTTTTTTTTCCTTCAAAATAAGTAATGAGACCTTTCTGTTCTCTCTGTAGGCGATCATGGAGGAAGCACTTTACTCCCACCCAATGTCACCAATGAATTTACAGAGTATGGGACCATGGAAGAAAGGGGAGAAGTCCTCAGAGCTTCACTTGAATTTGATGCAGAGAGTCAACAGTGCTACGCACAGGGGCGGGAAGGGGGCCAGCTCTTGGTTGGCCCCCAGTTTGATCTCGACAGCCCGACTGCAGGGGGACTGAATCATGAGGGGGGAGCATCCTCACGTAGGCACCTTAAGGAACCAAGCTTGCCACAGCCCATTGGCTACCTGGCCCCAGCGCCGAACACTGCAGAATCTAGCGTGTCTTCAGGGGGACTGCAGGCACCAAAGGTACTAGAAGGAGATGTGATTTCTGTTTCGTCGGACCGGCAAATGGAAAAAGAGTTGAATGCCACCCGCCGGGAAGCACGAGGAGCCAAGAGACCAGCTACCACTGGCCAAGAAAAACCACCAGAAATACCTCTTCCAGCTGAACTAATAACTGAGGAAAATTTTTATTTGAGTATCGAGAAGGATTTGACTGCCTTATTAACTGGGGAAACCCAGCCAGCCTTGTCTCAAATCATGAAGAGTGGGAAGAAAGAGACTGCCAGAAGGCAGGAGATGATCTGCCAGAAGACCTCTGTGGAGCAATCAGCAGTGGCCCATAAAGTAGAGGGCACCATTAGCTTTACAGGGGAAAGATGGTCCGATGTGGGAAGGAAGCATCCAGGATGTGATCGAGGTACGGTCTACAGGTCGCCTGTAGAGCAGGGGAGCTCTGCAGGCCGCTCTGGCAGGATCAAACACGTAGGATTTCATGGGGTGGAGATTCTTTGGACAGGGGGCGAGGAGGAAGAAATGAGACGTTCCTCAGCAGATGTGGAGGCATCTGTGGAAAGGACAGCCTTTTCCAAATGCAAGGAGTCTTCCAAAGTGTCCAGCCATCCCATTCCGTCTGTGGCTTTCTCTCATACGGTCAGGTTGACGGAGGGTGTTTGGGATGGACCTTGGAAAGATTCTTCAGAAAGGCTTGGAACTAGATCAGGGACATTTTCTCCAGGATTGCTTGTAGAAGGTGGAGAGGATGAAGTATTTTTGAAGGAAAATGAACAACATCCTGAGAAGAAGTCTGTGCCAGAGGGGGAAGTGGAAAGGTGAGGTCACATCTTAATCTTGTCCTAGAACATGTGAATAAGGGTGTTCCTCATGGAACAGGCAGTTCTGTGTTTGTTTTGTCTTAGGGTTACAAAGTCAGTTTACTACTACTATGGAGCCCTGGTATACTTGTGGGATAGATTTCGTTCTAATGCACACTCCCTTCAGGGTTCTCCGCCTATAAGAGTTTAGTTTCCAAAATATTGAAAAGAAACTCCTCATAAGATCTTTCCTTCCACTTCCTTTTCCTCTCCCTATTGTCTCTTCCTTCCTTCCTCCCCTTTTTCTATCTCTCCTTCCTTTCTCTCTTTCTTCTCTCCTTCTTTGTCTCTTTTTCTTCTTTCTTGCTTTGCTCTTTTCTTTTATTTCTCTTTTTCTCTTTCCTTCCTTCCTCCTTCCTTCTTTTCCTTTCTCTCACCCCTTCCCTCCATTTCTCCTTCCTTCCCTTCTTCCTTTCATTTCTCCATCCCACTAAACGTGCAGCAGCCAGTCTCAGTAATGATTGGTACAGAAATTTTAACCTGTTTCTTTTTTTTATGGAGGTTCACCTCTCCTTAGTCCGCCTTGATGGTCCTCTGCTCTCAGGGACTTACCGTATTATTGCAATACTTAAAGCAGATAACCTATTGGCTTTAGCCCTACAGCAGCTCAGAACTTCTAAATTCAAGTGATTCAGCAAATTTGGCCTCCTGTAGTGGCAGGCTTGTGCAGCCATGCTTGACTGATCTCATCTACAGTGAAAATCCCTTGTCAGAGACCACCAGGACAGGGCTAAAGTGAGGGTCCATTTGATTGAAGTAAGATCCCCTGTGTAAGTATGGAATGATGAGAGAACCTTTTCTAACATTTTATTTTTGCCGTTGACATGTTTGCTCTGCTGCGCATTAGCAGTATAAAGTAATACAGTAATGCTCATTACCTTAATAATGCAAGTGATTTTGACACTTAGCTTGGTAAAAAACATCTCACGTTTTGCAAAAAAATCGTTAGTAGCTGAAAGTCGTTTTGTCACATTGCATTAGTGATCACATCAAAAAGAATATGAAGTCGGTATCCTGAGTGACATCTTAGAATATTTGAATAACTGGCTAACGAAGGTGCTTGCTAGCTGTGTTGTTGTACCAGATCATGGTGACTGTTTTCCGACCAGCCTCCTGGCTATTCTTCTTGCTCTCTCTCGAGGAGGAGCTTGGTTCACTGTCTTCTCTCCTCCTCTGCTCCTGTCCTTATACTAAGGGATTCCACCATAACTGTTGGTACTTCTTTGATGCTCTTACCCCCCAATTACTCCATCTACTCAAGTCCATGCCTACTCTTCTAGTCCGCCTTATCCACACAAAAGATGGGCATGCCCTAGCTCTGTCCCCTGACCTTCTGCCACTCATGCCTCATCAAACCCCAACTCTGGATTCCTCTTACCATTTGCCTTTACTCCTACTCACATGCTGCTAAATCGAGCTGGAGGAAGTCATGCAACTGATCCATCTGGGTCCACTACAAATTTGTTTTTTTTGATCTAAACTTGGCCCCTCACTGCAGCAAACTCCTAAAAAAAATCAACTATGTTCTTTGCTTCTACTTCCTTTCCTTCACATCTCAGCTCTTAGCAATCTGGCTTCTGATCTTAGCACTCGGCTAAAACTGCTGTCTCCAAAGCAACTGTCTTTTAATTGCCAAAGCTAATGGCTTTTTCTTAATTCTAATACTTGTTGACCTTTCTGCAGCATCTGACACCATTGACCGCCTTTTCTTTCTGGATATTCTCTTTTCTTTTGTGTGTGTGACACTGCGCTTTCTTGGTTCTGTTCCTTCTTTACTGGTTGCTCTATCTAAGTCTCATTTGCTAATTCTTTATCCTTCTTTATCCTATATGCTTATAATTCATATCCTTATTATTTATCCTTATTAACTGTGAGTATACCCCAAAGTTCAATCCTCAGTCCTCTTCTCTTCTCCCTCTCACTCTTCTTCTTGTCCTTGTCCTTCTCTCCCTCTTTCCCTCTCTTCCTCTCCCCTTTCTCCTTCCTCCTTTCCCTTTCCTTTTCCCTTCCCCTCTCCCTGTTACTTTGTCCTTTATATCCCTGCTGCTTAAGATGACAGGTCACATCACACATGATGTTGTTGTTTAGTCCTTTCAGTTGTGTCTGACTCCTTGTGACCCCATTTGTGATTTCCTTGGCAAAGATACTGGAGTGGTTTGCCATTTCCTTCTCCAGCTCGTTTTACAGTTGAGGAAACTGAGGGAAACGAGGTTAAATGACTTGCCTGGGGTCACATAGCTAGTAAGTGTCTGAGACCAGATTTGAACCCAGATCTTCCTGACTACAGGCCTGGTGCTCTATCCACTGTGCCACCTAGCTGTACATAGTAGGTGCTTAATAAATGCTTACTGATGAAGTGCTAAATTCTGAGTAGGCAGAATAGAAAATCAGAAGCCAAATGTAGTTTGGGCTCTTCATATTATTCACAGAGGAAGTAATTCCCACAGATGATGCCTTGGTTTTTTGATGTGTGGAATCATAGAATCTCACATTTGGAAGAGATCTCAGAGATAATTTTGTCCAACCCCTTACTCCCAGTCCCCAAACAGGAATCCTTTCTACCTCATTACTGGAAAGTGGTAGTCAGCTTCCACTTTAATACCTTCAGTGATACAGATGCATGGGCTAGAATAGGTGATAGTACATTTAAGAAGATTCTGAGCTGATGAAATGACTGGAAGCTGAGAACTGCCATTATTGTACTGATATCAATTTCAAGGGTGTGTTCTAAAGGAGTGCTTTCAGATTCTCTTCTTGGACACGTGGTAGTCAACATTAATTATCAGTGCCTTGGATAAAGGTATAGATGTCATACTTATAAAAATCTAAGATCAGTGGAACAGCTGACATCAATTAATAAGGATTTATTAAACACCTACTGTGTGCTAAGCACTGTGCTAGGCGCTGGGGTTACAAAGACATAAGGGAAACAGTTCCTATCTTCGAGGTGCTTGTAACCCAGCCAGCTCATTGAATGACAGAGTCAGGGTCCATCTCTTTAGGTTATCCTCATCAACTCTTGCCTAGATCATTTTAGCCGCTTCCTTGTTGACCTCCTTGCTTCACATCTCTCCTGACTCAAGTCTGTCTTCCACACAGCTGCAAAAAGTGCTCTTCCTGAAGCACAGACCTAACCGTGGCGTGCCTCTGCCTGATAAGCTCCTTGGTCCGTTTTGCCTCTAGGATTAAAAAAAAAAAAAATAAACTCCTGCATTTAACTTTTAAAATCTGTCACAGCTGGGCCCCAGCCTATTCTCCAGTCTCTCTGTGCCTGACTCTCTCCCTGTACTCTGAGATTCGTATAAACTGGCCTTTTTGTTATTCCTCACACACTGCACGCATGCCTCTTCATCTTTGTACTGCCGTCCCCTGTTCCTGCAACGGATTCCCTCTTCACCTCCATTTCATATCACCCCTTTCCTCCTTCAAGATACTGCTCACATACTACTTTCTACGTGAATCTTTTCCAGCTGGATGGTTAGCATGCTGGTTAGCGTGGTATCAGGAAGACCTGAGTTCAAATCAGGCCCCTGACACTTACTAGCTGTATGACTCTGGACAGGTCACTTAACTGCTGTCTGCCTTGGTTTCTTCAGCTGTAAAATGGGAATAATAATAGCACCTACCTCACAGGGTTGTTGTGTAGAGCAAAGGGGATAATATTTGTAAAATGAGTAATAGGGCCTAACTCATAGTACGTGCTTAATAAATGCATGTTCTCTAATCGCTAATCCTGGTTTCCAGGTGTCTCACAAAAAGCAAGCTCTGCTCAAGGTAGCTTCATACGCCTGTTGAACAGTGGTCTCTAAACTATTTTAATCACATATCCCACTAATAAAATAACTTGACCACACACACAAAAACAAATAAATGCACATTCTCTCTTCCTTTCCCTGTCTCCCCATGCCCCCACTGCTAGTGCCCTCTTTCCTTAAATCTCCTGTATTTAACTACCTGGTATTTACTTGGATTTATTCTCTTTATATTTATTCTGTATTTACATATATTTTTGTGTGTGTATTTACATACCCTTTATCTTTCCTATTAGAATGTAAACTCCCTGAGAATTCATTTTTATTCTTTCCACTTGTGTCCTCAGTGCCTCACATGGTGCCTGGAATATGACAAACACTAAATAATAGTTGAATGATGAGACAAAATGGAATAATAAACAAAATCGAACTGGGATAAAGTTTATTTGGTATGTAAACACCTTCTCTCTGGAAGACAGCATTTAAGGCTTTTTATAGGATCCCAAATTGAGAGTCTGAAGGGACCTTAGAGGTCATTAAGTTCAACCCAGAACTGATGGCCAGAAAAATTTAAGTAACTCATCCAGTGACATACAGACCAAGGGTCCGCAGCAAGATTGAACTCAAGTCTTCCTGACTTCAGATCCAGGACTCTATCTATACACCATGCTGTTTCGTAAATAACAAGAGCTCATTTTTAAGAAAAAAATTTCATGAAGTTTGAGAAACAATATAGTATAGTGGGATGGGGAGGAGAAGGGGGCACAGGAAGTAGTTAAAAAAAAACAAAACAAAAAAATGCCACCACCAAGCCAACCACACAAAGACAAAGATGGAGGACGACAGGTTGTGTGAAAATGCCCTGGTTATTTTGGTGTGCGGCAAGTGTATCGTGAGTCACCAAGAGGGGGATGTGGCAGCCCCGAAAGTGAACATGATCTTTTGCTACATTCTTGAGAGACACAGCGTCTGGTAAAAGAGAGGCTGGCATTTCAGCTGTACTTTGACCTGGTCAGACTATATCTGGAGTGCTGTACTCAGTCCTGGGTGCCACATTGTAGGAAGGACATTTATAGATTGTAACAGGTGCAGAGGAGGTCAGCCAAGATGGTGAGTGGACAGAGTCTCTACCATACGTGGATCATTTGAAGGAACTGGGAACCGTTAGTTTGAAGAATACAATTAGACTAAGGGTTGTCTTGGAAGTGTAAATGATAGCCGACTTAATGGATTTGAACAGTTGTTTCATGGAAAAGGCGCCAGTCTTGTTCTTTTTGGTCAAACAGGGAAGAACTAGGAGCGATGGGTAAAACCTGCGGTGGCACGTTTCAGCTTGATAAATAATTAGTGTTGTTCCAAAGTGGAATGGGCTGTTTTGTGGTTTCCCCAATCACTGCAGGTCCCTAAGCACAGCAAGTCCTCTTATCGGGGATGCTGTAGAACAAATTTCTGTAAAGGTATCCCTTGGACTAAGTCATCCCCAATTTTCTGAGGCCTGACATTTTACATTTAGACTTCGTTATTCTTAGGAAGCTTTTTTCTTGTGTTGAGAATACGGCTGCACAAGATGTGATTCACCCCTAAAAGATAAGCTACTAAATTAGATTTAACTTTTCAAAAGCCCAACGGATAGGAATAATCACAGCCCTTATATAGTACCTTACCGTTTTGAAAGCATGTCTTCACAGTGCTCTGAGGAAGGTAGGATCGTGTCATTTTCCCTACTTTATTGATGAGGAAACTGAGGCTTAGGCAGAGGTTAAGTGACTTGCCCAAGGTCATTCTAGTGCTTGGCAATCAGAGAGGTAGGAATTTAACCCAGGCCTTGTGATTCCAAGTCTTACGCTAGTTCTACTTCCTGCGCCCCTTTCTCCTCCCCATCCCACTATACTATATTGTTTTTCGAACCTTTATGAAATTTTTTTCTTAAAAATGAGCTCTTGTTATTTATGAAACAATATGGTGTATAGATAGAGTCCTGGATCTGAAGTCAGGAAGACTTGAGTTCAATCTTGCTGTGGACCTTTGGTCTGTATGTGACTGGATAAGTTACTTAAATTTTTCTGGGCATCAGTTCTGGGTTGAACTTAATGACCTCTAAGGTCCCTTCAGACTCTCAATTTGGGATCCTGTGAGAAGTCTTAAATGCTGTCTTCAGAGAGAAGGTGTTTACATACCAAATAAACTTTTTTTTAAGGGTTTTGAGAAGGCATTTTACTACCATATGGTGGTTAGAACAGTCAAACCATCTCTGGACCCATTTCTCTCCCAAATGTTTCTTTGCTAGCAGTCTGATGCAGTGCCGCTTATGATTCGAAGGGTATTTAGAGTTGTCATTTAAAATCTTGTAATGTGTTCTTTCCTAGCATTATGAATTAGAGTACATTTTTGGGGGTCTAGTTATGTGATTGTCAGGACCACCAAGAGATCGAGTAACTTATCCAGGGTCACACTGCCAGTACATATAAGAGGCTAATCTTGAACCCAGGTTTTCATGATTCTCATGCTAGGTCTAGATACATCATGTTATGAGACTTTGGAATATTCCTTCCCCTCTTTTCCTTCTTTTTTCCCTTTCCTCTCCCTCTTCTTCCTTTCCCTTCCCACTGGGTCTCCCCATCTCACCCAGGGACTGCTCGCAGCCCCAATCAAATTACTGGTCAGCACAGATTTGACATGCTGGATTACCTACCCTTAAGGCAATCTGGTGGCCCTGTGCTCCTGTAGGCTCTCCATATTGATGCTAGACTTGGTACGGACATATGGTTTGCAAAGTCCATTGCAGCTTAGAACTCCTGAGCTCAAGAAATCCATCAGCCTCAGATGATCTTTGAAAGCTGCTGTGGCCAAAAAACTTAGTCACCCTGAGGCCAATTTGGTGCTAAGTCTCTCCAAATGTAGCCTGGTCTTTGGACAACAAACACTACTGGGTATTCATTTGAAGTCTTTATTGGCATGGGAGGGCCTGCCAGAGTTTGAGCTTGGCTGGTGCTGCCTGGCCTTGAAGAGGCATCAAAGGATTGCTTTGCTGGAGGTCTCCTAAGAAAGGGCAAACCAGCCTAGGTCAGAAATAAGGAGCATGTTGAATTTCCCATGCTAACCAGTAGTGGAATTGGGGCCGTGAGTAGACCCTTTACTTTCAACTTAAGATGGAGAGACACAGTCTTTAAAAATGACAACAATAACAGCAACAATGAACATCCAGAAGCAGAAGAAATGATTACAAAGAGCCAGCATGGCTTCATTATAACTAACCTCATTTCCTTTTTTGACGGGATTACTCAAGTGATAGAAGAGGAGAATATTGTGGACATAGTTTACCTAGATTTTAGCAAAGTTTTGATAAAGTATCTCATGTTGTTCTTGTGTAGAAGATAGAAAGATATGGATTAGACCAGAATTTTATATTATAAAAAGAGTTTGTATCCCAGAGACCCCCTGAAGGGTTCTGAAGGACTCCCAGGATTCCTCAGACCATACTTTGAGAACCTCTGGATTAGATACTAAAATAATCAGATGGATTTATAGTAAGTCGGATCACCAGACTCAATGGGTAATTGTTAATGGTCTGGAGAAGGAAATGGCAAACCACTTCAGTATCTTTGCCAAGAACACCCCAAATGAGGTCATGAAGAGTTGGGACTGAAAAATGACTGAAAAATCAGTGACTTGTATAAAGGCATAGATAATATGCCCATCACATTTGCAGCTGACACAACTCTGGCAGGGCTAGCTAATACGTTGGATAACAGAGTCATGATCCAAAAGGATCTTGACAGGTTAGACTACTGGACTGAATCTAATAAGATGATATTCAATACTGATAAATGTAAAAACTTGCCCTTACTTACCAAAAAATCAATTTCACAAGTATAAGAGGGAGAAAGACTGGTTAGACAAGTCATTTGACTGAAAAAGATCTAGGCGTTTTAGTGATTGTAATCTTAATATCAATTAGTATAATATGGCAGCCAAATCAAGCTAATAGGATCTTGGGCTTTATTAAGAGGGGATAGAGTTTCTAGGAATGAATGAGTGAACGAATGAATGTATATATAAATGAATGAATGGATAAATAATCATATAAATAAATAAATGCAACATATAAAGCATTGTGCTAAGTTCTAGGAATACAGATAGACAAATAGACAGTTCTTGCTCTCAGGCCCCGCATATTTTATAGGTGAGTCAACATAGTCCCCCAGTACTCTGCCTTCATCAGGCTTCACCTGAAGTATTGTGGTGAGTTCTCTTCACTCCAGTATAAGATGGATGTTAACAAACTGGAAAGTATCTGGAAGATAACAAGCAGAATGTTGAAAGACCTTGAGTCCATTACATATGAAGATTGTTTTGAGGAGCTGGGTATGTTTAGCCTGGAAGAGAGAAGACATCAAAGCTGTCTTCAAGTATTGGAGGGCTGTGCTGTGGAGGAAGGATTAGTCTTGCTCTAAATATTTGGCCAAGAGGGCAGAACCAGGAAAAATGGGTGGAAGCTTCAAAAAGGCTAATTTAGGCTTGATATCAGGAAAAACAAAAACAAAAACAAAAAAACAACCCCAAGCTTCCTAACCATTAGAGCTGTTGAAAAGTGGAATGACAGAGAGTGAGAGAGAGAGAGAGAGAGGAAGAAGAAAGAGAAGATAATCACTTATCTATCACTATGTATTACTGGAATTCCTTTTGTGTATGGGTAGGGTTACATTCCTGCTCTCAAATTCTGGGATTCTGTGAATAGATCATAATATTCCAATATAGGTTGCACCCGTACACTGAGATCTCTTTGAAAGGGGGAAAATTTCCTCCTCAATGGCTCATGTATTTTTACATTGAAGAATTAATGTAATTGTAATTGGTTTGCAGGTTTTATACAATCCAGGTTTATGGAAAATATGTAGCTTTAGAAAGCATATATGGCGCTATGGATAGCAAGCGGCTAGGTCTCAGATTCTCTTCTCCTCCCCTCACCTCCCCTCCTTTCCTCAGCTCTCCTCCTGATTCAGAGGCCTATGATAGGAATATGGCTCAGATTAAAGTGATAAATTTTGCTTGGGAGTGACTTCTGTTCTGTTGTTTAAAGATGAACTATTATCGATTTTAAGGTTAGCTAGATTATAGGGTGTATGGAGAGGAGTACAGTGTAAGAATATTGTAAAGGTAGAGCCAGGTTCAGGTTAGGATGAGCTGTAATAGTAGCTATTGGGGCAACTAGATGGTGCAGAGAGAAAGAGCACTGGGCTTGGAATCATGAAGACTCATCTTCATGAGCTCAAATCTAGCCTCAGACACTTACTAGCTGTGTGATCCTGGGCACGTCACTTCACCCTGTTTGCCTCAGTTTCCTCATCTGTAAAATGACCTGGAGAAGGAAATGGCAAACCACTCCAGGATCTTTGCCAAGAAAACCCCCAAATGGGGTCACAGATACCATTCAAACAACTGAACAACAAGTGCTAGCTATTGTTATCACATAGCAATTAAGGCATCCAAAGTCTCCTCAGATTATCGATCTAGAAGTGGAAGGGACTTAAAGAAATCATCCAGTCCAGCCCGCTCATTTTACAGATGAGGACGCTGGGCTTCAGAAAGGATCGTTATTCAGTGTCCCATAGGTAGAAAGTGGTAGCTCTGGGATTTAAGCTCATGTTGGAATTAGAGTACCAGCTAGGTCCCAGGTTAGCCACCTGGAAGGCTACACATCTGGCTTCTGTAAGTACTGGGTTGATCATTGCCCACTGCAAGTTCAGTGGTTAGGGCCACAGGGCACTTGGTGGTGGTGTGGGACTGGAAAGTAGATTTTCTGTTCTTTGCACCATGATTAGTAGATGATTGAAAAGTTGTGCAGTGAATGAATAGTAGTACAATACAGTTCATTTGTTGAGGATGGTTTCTACTTTTGCAACAAATATAACTAGAAGCCTCTGGTTTTTTGGGCATCTCTGACCTCCATGCTGTAAAATGAAGATTTTCTGCACTGGGTTCAAAATCAGCAGATTTGGTCACCTTGTTTAATGTGAAACTGATTGTCTCGTGACATGAGGACCCAATCGTACGGACAGGAGGAGGTTTTCTTAGTCTCGTGGCTTATAGCCATTGCCCTGGAAACCTGGGCAAACATGTACATGGTACTCATTGCAGTGTACTGACACCAAAGTTCTGTTCACAAGTATACCGTTTGCAGTGTCAGAGGCAAGTCTGATTAAAAGGAGAGAAGCAAAATAGAAATCATAGAATGAACAGCCATAAATTTCAGAAGTATATGGAAATAGTCACAGCCCCAAGTTCTCCTGGAAGAAGCTCTTCACCGGCCCTGTCTACTCCATTCCTCCTAGACTGTGTCCTGCTGCTAAAAGCAGTGTGGAACCGGGGATGTTTCTTTCTCTTTTTTCTTCTTCTTGTAGCCTCTGATTATGATTCCATAACATGGATTTAAGGAATCCCTGGTTTCTCAGGACATTCAGTCATCCTCCATAGAGCCCTATAGTCAGAGGTGTGCTGGTAAATGTTTATAATGCAACATCTGGGGAAAAATATGTGCTCAGGACACAATTTTAAGTTTTATTAACATTTTATTAACATTATTAACCATTATGTTCTTGTCTAGACAGTCAGTAAAACAATAAATCAAGCCCTAATTCTGTGGCCTTTGCTGATTTCTGAGCTGTAAACCCTCACCTATAGTCCAACACTCCCTACTTTACAACCTGGCCATCTTTTTGAACAGCCTTGACAACCACTTGCTAACTACATAGCTTCTGCAGTTCTGAAACCATGATCAAATCAACTCTGCAATTATTCCTGGTAGGAGTGTGCCGACCTCTTCCCCTTTGGCCCCATTCACCTTAATATCAGATCCAAAGTGAACTTTCTCTGGCCATACCTCCCCTGATCTGGTCAGGGACCCATCCTCGCTTTTGTAATTGTTTCCCTAGCACATAGTGTAGTACTTGGCATATATAAGTGCTTAAGGAATACTTTTTTTTAAAAAATAATTTTAATATAATCTTACTGGTTTGGAATGGCCAAATATGGGCTCTTCCCTTTGCTTTCTTTAGTTTCCCTTAGTTAATACGTATACCCACAACCATGTGTATGTATCCCTTAGGGTGGGCCCTTAATTTTCCCCAATTGCTCAAATGAGAAAGAAGACAAATCAGTAGTCTAGAAATCCTACAAGGGGGAGCTGATTGGTTTTTCCTAATTCAACATAAACCCTAGTTTTATGTAATACTACTTTCCTGACACCAGATGGCTCCACTTCAACTCAGTTATGAATGCAACATTTTGTTTCTGCTTTTTATCCTATGTCTTGACACAAAGCTGTGCCTATACAGTAGGTGCTTAATAAATGTTGATTAAATTGAATTGAATTTTCAGTGTCTAAATGAAAGAACATGTTAAAGCTTAGTTTATTTCTATTCTTTTTTATTTATTCATTTTTTTTTTTTAATGGTTATAGGCTGGGATGTTCTAGTAAATATTTAACAACACACTTGGGGGTGGGAGGCATATGCAGGATACGATTTTGTTTTTAATCTACCTAATTTACATTTCATCCATAACTTTCTTAAGTCTAAAGAATCATCAAAACAATGAACTAATCCCTGATTTGTAGGATATGCTATTTCTGAGTTGCTCATACTAAACATTTAACAGTTTGTTCTCCTGAAAGCCATTGGAATCAGCTCCATGGAACCTTTTGTCATGGTGATGGTTCATAGTGAGAAATTTTAAGTGGGAATGACATTTTTTTGAAAATGTTTTATCTAGTATCTTAGGTATACAGGCATACATTGGAGATACTGCGAATTCTGTTCTAGAATACCACAATGGAGCGAATATCACAATAAAGTGAGTCACATGAATTTTTTGGTTTCCCAGGTGCATATAATAGTTATGTTTACACTATACTGTAGTCTATTAAGTCTGCAGTAGTGTTATGTCTGAAAAACAATGTATATAACTGAAACATCTTGAGCCTTCAGCGAGTCATAATCTTTTTGCTGATGGGAGGTTCTTGCCTTGATGCAGATGGCTGCTGACTGATGAGGATGGTGGTTGTTGAAGGTTGGAGTGGCTGTGGCAGTTTCTTAAAATGAGACAACGAAGAAGTTTGACACATCGATTGACTCTTCCTTTTCCTTGAACACTTAGAGGCCATTGTTGGGTTACTAATTGGCCTAATTTCAATATTGTTTTGTTTCAGGGAATGGGGAGGCCTGAGGAGAGGGAGAGAGATGTAGAATTGTCGGTAGAGCAGTTAGAACACATACAACGTTTATTAAATTCAAAGTCTTATGGGCACAGTTTGTGGACCCCCAAAACAATTACAATAGTAACATCAAAGATCACTGATCACAGATCACATAATAATAATGAAAATGTTTGAAATTTTATAAGGATTTCCAAAATGTGACACAGAGACACAACGTGAGCACATGCTGTTGGAAAAATGGTGCCGACAGACTTCAATGCATGGTTGCTGCAAATCTTCAGTTTGTAAAAAAATGCAGCATCTGCAAAGCACAATAAAACAAGGTATGGGCCAAGCATTGCATGAGGATTTTCACACATCATTTATGAAGCTAGTTGGGGTCCTACAGCATTATGTCAGTGTCTTTGGGAATGGATGTTAATGACTTTTTTCAGTCACTCAATAAACATTTATTAAATGTTTACCATATGCCAGCCATTGTGCTCAGTGCTGGAGACACAAAGTCAGACAAAAACAGTCCCAGCCTTCAAAGAATGTGTACTCTAACGAAGATGTAATATAAATAAGTATGTACAAGATATACAGATAATGTAGATATAGATATCTACCTCTCTGTGTGAATGTCTCTGTGTTTCTCTCGAGCTATAAATGCTAACAGATATGTGTGTGTGTGTGTGTGTATATGTATGTATATATATACACATACATATATATATACACACACGTGTGTGTGTGTGTGTGTGTGTGTGTGTGTGTGTGTGTGTGTGTATTTGATCCTGGAGCTAACAGGGAGTTACTAGAACTCATCACTCAGAGGCATGACACGGTCATTCTATGTATTAGAAAAATCATGTTGGCAGCTTAGTGGAGGATGGATTGGAATGGACTGGGGGACAAGGCAGGCAGAATGATTAGAAGGTTAATGAAATATTCCAGGCTAGAGGTGAGGAGGGCATAAACTCCAGTGATTGCTGTGTGAGTGGAGAGACAAGGGCCTGTGTACCAGAGATGCTATGAAGATAAAAATGACAAGTGTTTGCAAGGATTGGCTTTATGGGCTGAGTAAGAGTAAGGGATCAAGGATGACACGAAATTTGTGAGCCCTGGCAACTGGAAGAATGGTGGTGCCCTTGACTGTAACAGGGAAGTTCAGAAGTGGGAAGGATAATGAGTTCTGTTTGGGGTATGTTGAGTTAAAGATACCTACGTGATATCTAGCGTAAGATTTTTAAAAAGTTATTTTTATAAGCATTTTAATTTTTAAAGTATTTTATGATATTTCCTTTCCCCAGACAGCATATCATTAAACGTGTCTAGGGATTTCATCTGTTTTTGTTTTTTCCCCCAGAGTGTTTTCATTGATACTGTGGTACACTGAGTAGGTAATACTTTATTTTTTTAAAAAATGGGTTACTGAAAATGTTAACTCTTGTTTTTTTTTTTTTTCCCTTCCCCTAGAATCATTGAGCAAGAGGAATCAACCAGAGAAGATGATGATGTTCTGGGGCCTGGGTACACAGAAGATTCAACTGATGTATACAGCTCCCAATTTGAAACCATTCTGGATAATACTTCTTTATACTATAGTGCGGAGTCGCTGGAGACTTTATATTCAGAACCTGATAGCTATTTCAGCTTTGAAATGCCTCTCACGCCTATGATCCAACAGCGCATCAAGGAAGGCAGTCAGTTCTTGGAGAGGACTTCAGGGCCACAGCAAGATGTCCTCAGTGTCTCTTCTGATGGTGGGATAATAATGGGCTATCCTGGAGAGATCGCCAATGGGACCAGTGATGCTGATGACACCGTCTACAGAAAGGGCACCCCTGACGTGGCGCTCTGGGGAAGGTGACACTTTTCTCTCTGTCTCATATGTATTACAATGTTTTGTCTCTGTACCGTTTTCTCACTGGGAATTTGGGGGATGGGAAGTCAAAGTATATTGTGCCAGTTTCTGATGATATAAATGAGGAAAGAAGAATCTGGGTTTTTGTCAGGAAGAGGGCACATTGAAAAGCTCTTGTTGGAAACGGGTGTGGAAAGAATACTTAGGTAGCATTGGCAACTTTGCAGAGGATGATAGGTGGGTGGATGCACTGGGCTGCTGCTTGTGGAGTGGGCACTCAGCAAATATTTGTGATGATTATGCAATAGAATAGATGTAGTTCTAGATGTGAGACTTGGAATGAATTGTTGCTTGTTTAGTCGTTTTGAAATTTTCTTGGCAGTGATACTAGCAGTTTGCCATTTATTTTACAGTTGATGAAACTGAGACAAACAGAGTTAAGTGACTTGCCCAGGGTGGCACAGCTAGTAAGTGTCTGAGGCTAGATTTGAACTCAGGAAGATGAGTTTTTCTGACTCCAGGCTCAGTGCTCTATCCGCTGTGCCACCTAGCTGCCCTTTGAATGAATTAAAGTGCATTTATTAGGTGCTTACTATGTACCGTCACTGTTGCTAAGTACTGAGGATAGAAATGTAAGAAAGTAAGACAGTTCCTGTCCTCAAGGAGCTGACATTCTAGTGAGAGAAGATAACATATAAAATGGAACTAGAAAGGTCGTGGGGTGTACATGTGGGCATTGTTTGGCAGTGTCTAGAAGGTGGCATGGTAGGCTGGTTCTGGGAAAGATGAGATGGATGCTTACTATCAACGTCCAGGTTTCTAGGAAAAGAATCAGAGTTCCTGTGGGATGGGGAATGAAGAAGATGGCCAGGGGGCAAGGGGCATGGTTTGGAAATGATTGCAAAGTAGCTTGATGCCCTGGTTCTAGGCAAGATAAAATGTTAAATGATGCCTTTTTAAGTTACCCCTATCTGGCCTCAGACACTTATTAGCTGTGTCACCCTGGACAAGTCACTCAACCCTGTTTGCCTCAGTTTTCTCATCTGTCAAATGAACCTAGAGAAGGAAATGACAAACCACTCCAGTGTCTTTGCCAAGAAAACCCCAAATGGGGTCAGGAAGAGTTGGACACGACTGAAACAGCTGAGTAACTGAACAACAGCGACAAATGTTCACAAAGTCAGATAAGTTGAGGAAAATTTTGGGGTCTATCTAGGAGATAAATTGCAAATTATGTAATAGCAATAGCATGTTATAGTGGAAAGGATGCTCAATTTGGAATCAGAGGACCTGTGTTCAAATTCTAGCTAAGGAGCTTGGAAAATCATTGAACTTCTGTGGGTGTTAGTTTCTTTATCCCTGAAATGGGGAAGGGTGGCAGCTGAGTCTCCTTCCAGCTCCTAAATTCTGTGATTCTCAACTTGTTAGTTTCCTTCTAGCCCTGAAGCTATAATTTTGCCTCTGACACTAGGTGTGTGGCCATTGGCCGGTCACTTAATTTCTCACAATGTCAGCACTTACCTGTGATTTGAACCGAGGTCTGCCAGACACGAAATCCAGGCTTCTCTTCAAGGAGCTACAGAAAACAGTTCACGCTTTGGAAGACCAGTGATTTCATCTGTGTAGGTTCACTGGTGTAGATTGCAGCAAAAAAAAAAAGAAGTCCCCTGGTGGCCAGGCTTCTGGGGATGAGCCTCTGATTTGGCTAGGTTGGTTCTTGGAAGACAGAAACAGAAATAGAATCTGTTCCTGGGCAGTACTGAAAGACTTTC
Organism: Vombatus ursinus; assembly: GCF_900497805.2. Classification (NCBI taxonomy): domain Eukaryota; kingdom Metazoa; phylum Chordata; class Mammalia; order Diprotodontia; family Vombatidae; genus Vombatus; species Vombatus ursinus. The sequence continues at coordinate 3,657,258 of NW_020954556.1, read as the reverse complement.
CAGCGTGATAGGACCTGCCAGGTCTCGAGTGCCCTTGGCATGGTCTTTGAGAACCCATTTCTTTATGAGGAGGCATTGGAGCAAGTCCTAAGTCAAGGAAAATTGTTCATAATCCCTGCCAAATTGCACGAGGACTGCGTGGCCAACCATCAATTATTTAGGAGTAAACGTGCCCCCCTTGTAAAGGCTAATTTTCTGTCTTCTTCCTCCTGAGATTTGTCTCTGTATGCTGCAGGTATTTTTTACCATTTTTACTAGAAAGGGCAGAAGGGATGACACTAATGTTCATCAATTTTTTAAATTGATTCACGGTTCTAAATTGTAGGCGTTGAACTAAGAGAGGGTGAGTAGAGAGGGAAAACATTTTAAGATGGTTTGAAAAAAGCAAGACTTTCTACAGATCAGCTCTGCATCATAAGACTTTCATTGTGGCTTTCTTATGCCGTAGGGATAACCTTGCATGACCATATTATTTGTAGGCTTATAAATGATGTTTGAAAGGCATTATGGTACATACCTTGGCCTAGCCATACTGCTATTAGGTCTCTTTTCTAAAGAGATCTAGGAAAAAGGAAAAGGTGGTATATGTACTGATAGCAGCCCTTTTTGTAGTGGCAAAGAATTGGAAATTGAGGGGGAATGCCCATCAGTTGAGAAATGGTTGACAAATTGTGGTATATGATTATGAGGGAATACTATAAGAAATGATGAAGGGAATGGTTTCAGAAAAATCTGGGAAGACTTAGATGAACTAAACCAGAAAAACACAGTGACAGCAATATTTTAGGGATAATCAACTGTGAAAGACTTAAGCTACTCTGATCAGTACAGTAATCCAAGATAATTCCAAAGAACTCATGATGAAAAATGCTGTCCACATTCAGATAGAGAACTGATGAACTCTGAGTGCTGATTGGAACATATTTTTTTGCCTTTTTTTTTTTTGTTAATATGGCTAATATGGAAGTGTTTTACATGACTTCATGTAAAATGGTTATCATATTACTTGCTTTCTCAATGTCTGGGGAAGGGAGAGAATTTGTAACTGAAAATCTTTTAAAAGCTTAAAAAAAAGCAAACTGCATTTTACAAATTTATGCAATGTAATTATAAAGTGATAATGTATGTCTTTTAGGAAAAAAAAGTTTTATGGGACAAGCAATGGAAAAGCTAGTCATAGAGTCAGGAACATCTATGTTCAAGTCCTGAATTTTGACACATTGGAATGTAAGCTCCTTGAGGGAAGGATTGTATTTACTGTTCTTTGTATCCCCAGCACTTAGCATAGTGCTTGGGATGTAGGAAATGCTTAGTAAATGCTTGTTGACGACTTAAAATAGTCACGATGTGATCATAGGCAGGATACTTCTAAAGGCTGTAAGTTAACAGAAGAGTTGCAGTCAGCTTTGTGGAGGGTGTTTTTGCTCCAGGATTTCCCTAAACCAATGAATTCACAAGTCCAAATCTCTCCTCTCTCCTTCCTCCTCCTTTCACCCCCTTCCCTCCTCCCTCTCTCTCTCTCTCTCTCTCTCTGTCTCTCCCCCCCCCGTCCTTCTCCCCTATTCTCTAAACCACAAAAATATAGTTCTTGATATAGAATTAATATACAGTAACATTTTTAGTGTATGTTTTGGTAGAGGAAATGGAGTTGGACATTAAGTAGTTCATTTGACCTGCCATGTACAGTTCTCCATGGAACCCATTTTTCAGTCTCCAGCTATGACCGCAGGTCCACTCTCAAAGAGCTTAATCATTTTCACCAAATCTCTTATCCAGTCAACAGGGAAAGTCCAGTAGTCCATGAAAGTCCAGAAAGTCCAGTTGATTCCCATGGCATTTAATTGAAAAGTGAAAAAGGAAAAGATATTGGAATGGAAAAAGGCAAATAGGTGACTCAGTGGATAAAATACTGAATGTGGAGTCAGAAAGACCTGAATTCAAATTCAGGCGCAGATACTTACTAGCTTTGTGACCCTGGGGAAGTCACTTGACCTCTTATTTGCCTCAGTTTCCTCAGCTGTAAAATAGGGATAATAATCATACCTACCTTGCAGAGTTGTTGGATCAAATGAGATTTTTTTTAAAAGCGCTTTAACATAGGGAGTATGTGGCCCCCAGTAGGCAAATTAATAAAGGCTTATTCCATTCCCTTCCCTACCATATTTCTTATAGTGCAATGTTGTCAAACTCAAATAGAAAATGGAGCTACTAAATCATCCGTGAGGATCCCTGTGGGCCTCATATTGGCTTAGTTTTAAAATTATCCAAGTTTTCTTGTATTTTTATTTATTTTATTAAATACTTCCCAATAACATTTTAATCTGGTTTGGGCCACACTTGGGAGTGCTGTGGGCCAAACGTGGCCCATGAGCCACATGTCTGACTCTTCTGTTTCAATGTATCTTCTTGGAGTACCTGATAAATATTCATAAGCAGGGTTTGCAAGTTGGTCCCTGCAGTGTGTGGGGTAACCTGGTTTTCTGGGATGAATGGAGTTGTGTTTAATTAAAGACTGAAGGGTAATTGAGGCAAAGAGCTTCAGCGTTGAGTGGTATAGGTAAAATGTATTATTGCTCCAAAGCCATACCAAAAAGGAGTGGTCAGCAGTAGAGCTTTGGGAGGTGAAGCAGTCTCCTAGCTAGGTCAGAAAACCAGGAGCAGCAGTACTTGCCTACACATGCTTCTGTCAGTCCATTTAAGAATGTTCCACAGAATCTCAGACTTGAAAGGGACCTTAAAGGTCATCAAGTGCAACTGTTCACCCAATATAGGGATCCTTTCAACAGCACCCCTGACAGGTGGTCATTCAACCTCCCAATGAATTCCTTTAGCAGTGGGTAGCTTAACTACTTTTAGAGCAGTCTAAGGGTTATTTTTTTTTTTAATCTTTGGAAGGGGTGGCAATTTTTCTCTCTAAGAGATTTGATAATTAATTAATTTCCTAAAGTGTATAAAGTCTCTTGAATATCTGGAAGCAGAACATGAAAATTGAACTGAGGGCACGGTTTAAAGCTGCCAAAACATTTAAAAACTGGAATCTTAATCTCTTTCTTTTTCTTTCTCTCTTCTCTCTTTCTCTCTCATACACATACACACACACACACACACACACACACACACCCCTTACTCAGATTTCCTAATGTCACTGATACATATACATACATATACGCACATATGTATGTATGTATGGTGCTAGTGATGTAGGTGCTAAGAGACTTTAGAGATCATCTAATTCCTGCCTTCTCATAGAATAAAACAGGGAACTAGAATTGGAAGATATCTTAGGGGCTAATTTCAGCTCTCTCATTTTACAATTGAGGACACTAAGGCCCAGGGAGGTGAGTTGCCTAGTGTCCCACATACAGTACCTCTCAGGGAAGAGATTAGAACATACTTCCTTTGACTTTAGTGCCAGAGTGCTTTTCATGGTTATTACCCTGCCTCTCATTTTATAGATAAGGAAGCTAAGGCTCCTATTAGGAGAAGTGACCTGCCCAAGGTGAAATGACTACTTAGTGGAGCCAAGGGTAGGACCCAAGTCACACAGCCATAGAATTTAAGAATTGTGAGCTCAAGTATCGTCTAATTCAACCCCTTATCGGAAATAGGAATTCCCTCTATTCCTAACAAGTGATCACTCAACCTCTGCATTTCAATTTCAAGGAACATACATAGTTCCTCTTGAGGAAAGTCATTCCACTTTGGGGACAGAAGATTTCTTTTTATCTCTTTATGACTTCTATTGATTTGTCCTAGTTCTTTCCTTTGGGGATAAACAAAACAAGTTTAATTTGACTTCAACATGACAGCCTTTTAGATATTTAAATATATTGATCATGTCCCTCTAGATGTGACCTGGCTTGTCAGGGTCCTTCCCAAAATATGTTACCCAAGAACTGAACATGGTACTCTAGTTGTGTTCTGATCAGGACAGAGTATATGTCTTTCTCATTCTGATGTTATATTTCTATATTAATAAGACTCTATTAGTAGAGATAGTATTAGATTAAATAAGCTTTTTAAAAATTTGCCACATCGCATTACTAGATTTTTATTACATGATTTTCCATCTAGCCCAGTTACTCCCATTTTGTACTTGTATAATTGATTTTTTTGAACTAAGGATGGGAGTTTTTATTTTATTAAATTTTATTTTATTAGACCTGGTCCATTGTATTCTGTGTTACCCTCCCCACCCCCCATTGGATAAGAATGCCACCTGTACCTTCATCCATATCTGTTACTGCTCTAATAGAATTGGGTCATGGGCATGGCCTTTTGATGTTCCACTTGAGTCTCCCTTCAGGTTGACATTGATCCATTAATCAAAAGTCTTTTGAGTCTTGTTCTGAGTCCACCAAAATTTACTGTCTTCTGCCCTACATCTCTTCATTTTATTCACAAAGATATTCTCAGAGACTTTGTCAAATGCCTTGATGAAATGCAATTATACCTTTTTGTCTGCAGCATTTCCCTGATCAATCAATCTGTTAATGCAGCCAAAAAGCCCATTCAAAGACCTCCTCAAACTCTTGACTTTCAGTCTAGTGCTATATTATCTTTTAATATATTCATTTTGATTTTTTACCTTTTACCTGATATTTTCTCAGGTTCTGGGCATGTGTGTCTGTCTAGTTTTAAAAGTCCAGCTTTAAGTAGCTTAAATTCAGAGTTGATGTATGTATGTTTTTAAAGAAAAAAAAGTTTACCAAATCATTAATAGAGATGTTTCCATGAATTTTTAAAGAAATCAATGAGTAGGCCTTTTATTTTGCCTGCATTAAAGCATTCCTCGTCAGGGCTTAGGAAGTAGACATGTGGAGCCAGGAAAGGGGATGAGACAATGACACTGAGGGACCCCTCCTTGGGCCAGGATGCTCGGGACTCAGGTATTATAAATCAGAACAGACATACCAGTAGCATCTTTAACATATTTTGTGATATTGAGACTGTTTGAAACATAAACATTAGGACTTTTAGAAAATTAAAATGCCTATATACCTGGTTCCAGCCATCCACCTGTCTTCCCCATTTGTTGTCCAGAATCCACTGACTTCACAGGATTCTAAGGAGGGTCAACAGGAGAGGCAGAATAGGGCCCTTGTTTTGGACAGGGCAATGTATTGTACAGTTATCCCTTCCACATCTTGGGACATGGCACCCCATGATCTGGAAAATCTGTGTAAAATTTTTTTAGTCCCTCCCTTTGTACCAGAGAAGAAGTCTGAATTTCTTCTTTTTCTTTTAGTGGGTGTTTACAGTGCCTTATTGTAAATGTTGGATTAAGTATTTGATCATAGGCTCTGAGTCTCTGCTGGCCATTAAGCGTATTGTCTGTGGCTTCTGCAAAACTCCCCCAAAATTCCCATGTAATTTCTTATGCCGGTCTGAGATATATTGAAACCTCGATGGGGAAAGTTGAGATGTGGAAGGGTCGCAGAAGCAGCACTGGTTGTGGAGTCAGATGACTTGGGTTTGAATCCTGGCTCTAATAACCAGTCATTTGGCCAAGAAGCATTTATTTAAGGGCCTAATGTTTACCAATATTGTTGTTGTTCTGTCATTTCAGTTGTGTCTGACTCTTCCTTGTCCCCTTTTGGGATTTTCTTGGCAAAGATACTGGAGTGGTTTGCAATTTCCTTCTCCAGCTCATTTTATAGATGAGGAAACTGAGGCAAACAGGGTTAAGAGATTTGCCCAGCATCACACCTGACTCTAGGCCTGGCACTCTAAGGATAGGCACCACCTAGCTATCCTCTAGTTACCAAATACTGTGCTAAGTGCTGAAGATACAAAGAAAAGCAAAAGACAGTCCCTGCCCTAAAGGTGCTCTAGGGCAAGTCACTTTCACTGTTCTGTGCCTTAGTTTCCTCATCTGTAAAATGGGGGAAAAAAGTCCTCAAAGGGATGTTTGGAGGCTTGTGCTCTGTAGACCTTAGGATGCTGTAGAAAAATGAACCACGCCCCTTTGCTTTTGGGAGGAAGGCAGCATGCTGTCATGGAAACAGTGCTAGATTTAGAGGCGGAGGATCTGGGTTTAGCTCCTGGTTCTGCCAGCTCCTACCTGGCTCCTCAACTGTAAAACCAAGGAGTTGGACCTAGGTAAAGGGTGCTCATTCTCTGCTCCTGGAATCTGTTGTATTATTGCCTCGATGGTGCTGATCTGATTTTAGCTAGAAGCAGTATCCCAGTACTAGAGCAAAGATCCTCAGATTAGGAGTGTTCAAATCTTTGTTCTGGCACCTTGTAGAATCTCAGAGGTGGGAGGAACCTCTGAGATCACCTTCAAGCACCGACGGTGTCAAATTCCTAAAGAAACAGGGGCCATCCATCCATTCATCAAAGTCGCTGCTGACTGCATTACTGGCTTCATTTTAAAATGTAATGTCATCTATGTTACATTACAATTTTATTTCTTTTGTTAAACATTTCCCAATTGCATTTTAATCTGGTTCAGGCTGCCCTTGGGAATGTCGTGGGCCACGTGCATGTTTGACACTGCTGATCTAGTCTAACCTGAGATCCTAAACAAGAAATCCCCCTCTTATACCATGCCTAACAAGTAATATTCACATTTTCCTCGTGGACCACAAGGAAGTGGAGGAAATCCACTACCTCCTGAGGAAGCATATTCCTCTTTTTGGACACCGCTCATTAGGAAGTTTAATTGTTGCAGTAAGCCCGTATGACTTCCACTGATTGCTTCTAGTTTTGGCGCCTAGGACTGAACATCAGAAGTCCAATCTCTCTTCCAAATGATAATTAAAATGAACTTCCTTTCCCCAGGTCTTTTCTTCTAGGGAGACATTCCCAATTCCTCCAGCCTATCCTTATGTGACATGATCCCGCTTATGTAGGTCACGATCCTGGCTGTCCTCCAGTGGACTCTGTCTACTTATCAGCATCCTTTCTGAGATGTGGTCCCCAGAATTGTGCAGTGTTTCAGTTAGAATGTGATTAGGGAAAAGGACAGCGGGACTATAGTTCTGGGCATTGGGACTCCGTATTCCAGTTTAGGAGCACAGTTGCTTTTTTTTTTTTGCTGCAATATTTTACTTGCATTAGGCTTTTGTGGTCCCATCAGAATTCCCATATCATTTTCAGACGAATTGCTGTCTTTTCAAACTTCTCCCATTCAGTGCTGGGGAGCTACTTTTTTTAAACCCAAGCTTAAGGGTTTACATTTGTATCTCTAATATTCTAGCCATGACTTTTGTCATCTAACATGTTAGTTATCTCTCCCAGTTTAGCAATCCCTCCCCATCAGTAAATCTGATACTTCCTGTGTGGTCTTGGACATGTTCCTTTCCCTCTCTGGGCCTCAGTTTCCAAAATTGCAAAATGGAAGGGTGGGGAAGGGTGTTAGATGGATCTTAGACCATCAATTAGGTCCCTTATGTGTCTAAATATATACCATTCTATGAAAATGAAATAAATTTTTATAGAAGTATCATAATGTATAAGTTTAGTTGTTCAATTCAACAGACATCTATAAAGCAATTATTTCCAATGCCCAAAAAGCATGGACTAGACCAAAAAAAAATTCTTGGATTTTTTTTTAGTCTAGCTTGTATAAAAACAGGAATAGTAATGATTTTTGCAGTTATAGATAGTGACATAGCACCTTTCCCATTAATGTTGTATAGGCTTCATCTCCTTGCTTTTTAATACCCATTTTACAGGCAAGTCACTGAGGCATAGAGCTTCAGTGAGTGAACAAACAAATGACATGATAATTTGGTGGTAGCTTCTGGAAGAGAACCCATTTCCTTTCCTTCTTGGCTCCCTGCTTGAAGTTGTCTCGCTTTTCAGGACAATAGCTTGTTAGGTTGATAAAGTAGATCAGTTAAAGCTTTTGTGTGGTGGGCTTTGTGAGATACTAGGGTAAAGTTAGGAACTAGGCCTGCAGTTTCGTTATAGGCTATCCTGCTGTCCTCGTGAAAAAAACCCCTTTACCGATACATCTTGTCACCTTTTTCATACTTCAAAAGTTGACTAGGGCATGGGGAGATGAAGTGATTTGTCCAGGATCACCCAGGCAGGACCTGAACCCACTTCTTCCTGGCTTTCAGGCCAATTTTTAATCCCCTACACCCTATTGTTGACTCTTGTGAGATATTCAGGGAACAGTCTAGACCCTCAAAGTGATGTGATGTGCTTTTCAAGGAGGTAGATAAAGGGGGAGGTCTTTGTAAATAAAGTTGGAAAATTATACATTTGCCTTCTTAAATTCTCTCGTTTTACTGTCTCAAAAATTGGATAATTTCATAAGTGCAATGCAGACCCAACTATCAGAGGCAGTTGAGAACAATAACTTAGAAGGCTGTTTCATCAGAGGGACTTGAAAAATGATGGAAGAATGATTTAAACATTTCTTGGGGATTGGGATACAAAGAATAATACTATCTGGAAAGATTGATTTGTGGGAAAGACATTTACAATCTCAACCGGGAGTAAAAATTTCTTGTAAATTAAATAAAAGAGAAGATTTCTTTGCAGCTCTGCCCTCTCTTACTGGGGAGACAGTTAGATAATATGAAAAGACTACTAGATTTGGAGTTAGAAGCCCTGGGTTCGAATCCTTGTTGGGTCTCAACCTGTGTGATCTTGGACAAGTCACTAAACTTTTCTGAGCTTCAGTGGCTCTAAGGCTTCTTCTAGCTCTGTGTCTATAATCCTGTGATCTTGGAAGTGCCCAGCTCATGAGAACTAAATCAATTTGTAAATGATGTTAAGACACAGACTGATAATTCATTCACATTTTAAATGGATATTTTAAAGAACTTTAATTAAACATAATTAAAATTAATTTAATTAATTTAAATTAATTGGATATTAATTCAGGACATATTTGAGAACCTGGTATACTTGGCCTGAGGTGGGATGGATATAAAAACTTTAAAAGGAATGATTTCTACCCTCAAGGTGGCTGAAATTTAGTAGGAGAGAAAAGGCATGGCCACAAGTAACCATGATTATTGGAAAGTATGTTGTTAATGTCGTTAGAAGGTAAATAATGCTTTATGTGAGTTCAGCAGATGGCAAGATTACTTTTAGATGTGAGACTTCATTAGAAGTGGCATTTGAACCAGGCTTGAAGGATGTAGGAATTTGATAGGTAAATATGGAAAGGGAGGGCATGGTGGGAGGAGGGGACAGTATAAACAAAGGTATAGAAGCAGGAAAGCAGAAGGTTACAGATGGACAAGTAGTCTGGTTTAACTGTAGCGTAGCCCACTTGTAGGGAAGTATTGGAAGATAAGGCAGAATGGTATTCCAGGCTGCTTCTTACTTTCTCTGTGACCCTGAAAAAAATCACTGAACCTCTCTGGGCCTCAGTTCCTCATTTGTAAAATGAAGGAGTTGGTCTATTGGGCAAGGGGGCTTCTATCTAAGGTCCTTTACACCTTTCAGTCAGTGATCCTAAAATTATATATACTCATGGATGTTATGTGCAATTAAAGTTTTTTTTTTAATCAGCCACACTATTCTTATGATGAAGACTGTTTTTTGAGAAAGATGGATGGGAGGGATTCGATGGTAAAAAAAAAATAATGCCAATTTTATTAGTCTTCATTTAAAGTATTGAGAGGCTATTTTTTTCTTTCTTTCTCCTGGTATTAGTTTGGTAAAGACATCCTAAAATAGGTTCCCAGGACTTATTTTAAAAAATATTTCTATTACTGTCACAATATACTTGGTTTCCTTTTGCAATTGTATGTTTTTATGCATTTAAAAATATTATTCTGATAAAGGGTCCATAGGTTTCACCAGACTGACACAAAAAAGGTAAGAATTCTTGGCCTCAGCTGAAATGGCAACCATCTGAAAATGATGGGAAGACCAGGAACATCTGGTGGTCCTCTTGTCCACAGCAGTGATGGCTTGCCAAACTCAGGAGGAGGGAAAAGCAAACAATTCAGTAGTGTGTCCCTGTGCCACGTTTGGGGAGGGAGGGTAGGAGAAGAATGCATTTTCCTTGATTCATTCAGTGTATGCTCTTTGCTGCATAAATGCTAAATCCTTAGGGTGTTTTGGAGTTGGTCATGGGCGATGGTGAGGAGAGGAAACTTGTTGCTTTTTTTTTCTTCTTGAAATTGGAAAGGTTTTTCTACAGTTGATAATAAAAGATCCTAAACCGAGAGAGACAAAATGTCCATCCACCAACAAAATCAGGAATGTGGAGATGCGTTGTGATACTCCACCATTACTGATTCCTTATCATCCATCCTGTTAGCTCGTCTGGCAGAGACTCATCCCAAGGGCTCTATGCAAATGTCAGGGGTTATTATTATTAATGGGATCATAGAATCCCAAGCCAGAAAGGACCTTAAAGGGCATCTGGGCCAATCTCTTCACCTTACAGGTGAGGAAACCAAATCCTAGCTTTGGTTTGAGGGTAGCCCAAAGTCCCACAGCTAATAAGTGGCAAACCCAAGTTCTAAAATCCAAAGACCGTGTTTTTTTCTACTATGCCAAGCTGTCTTCTCGAGTAGAGAAGTTTCTTCATTTAGGTTTAGTGGTTTTCATTAGTTTTTCATTTAGAAACCATTAGCCTATGAGCTCTTTGAGATCAGGCACTATTTGTTTTCTGCCTTTCTTTGCATTCCTAGTCCTTAGCACATTACCTGGGTCATAGCAGATGCTTAATAAATGCTGGTTGGTTGATCAATTGACTTTCATTTACCAACAACCCCACTGTCCTTTTTGTATCTCAGTCCAAGTTGACTGGTCAGATGAGCATAAATATAGTTAGTTAGCCCTTGAACATCATAGGGGTTAGGGGTGCTGTGTGCCCCCGCTCCAAATCTGGAAAATATACATACATTTTTTTTCCATACCAGAGAAGTCTGAATTTTTTCTTTATCTTATATGGAGTGTTTATAGTACTTTATTGTAAAATTTGGGTTGATATTGTAGAATATTATATACATATATTTTATGCATTTCTGAATTACTAAACTTTTTTTGTGTCATCTGCTGGCTTTCACGTGTTGACTGTGACTTCTGCAAAATTTCCCCAAAATTCCCATTTAATTTCTTATGCCAACCCTTGATATATTGAAAGTTTGTGAGCCAGAAGACCTGGGTTCTGGTTGCACATTTGCTACTAAGTTGATGTGAGATTTCTTCCACCTGTAAGATTCTAGAAGATTCTGGGAATCCAAGGTGATACTGTGTGTGCTTCTATAAGTTAGGGAATGGGAGAGGTAATAGGTTCACTGTGGATCTTCAGAAAATCTGTTTCCTTATAATAGAGTATACGCTAAGTCTGGGATTTAGTTACCCTCTGATTGCCTGAGTGACCATGTTCCTGTATTCCCTCTCCCTCCCACCCCTTCTTGCCCCCCAACAAAAAGATTATTCAAGGTCCCAAGTGATCTAAAGCAGCTTTTAAAGTAAGGCACCTAAGTGTGAGATATCAGTGAGGGACTAAGTACTTATAGGAGAAAATACAGATTAGAAATTTTCTGGAGCAGGGGAGACAACTTCTTATAAAATCTCAAATTGATTCTGGAAATGAATGGTTAAGTTGTCCCAGGTGCTTTGACTGATCGGAAGAGTTAATGTTGACCAAAGAGCAGACGATCAGCCAGGAAGTAATGCACCGTGATAATGTAATACAATATTTTAATGAATGAGCTGAAGGGTAGCATCTCCCGTTGTGGTACAGCCACGAGGCACTCTGGCTCACAGGGGGTCAGTGGTGCGATGTCCAGGACGGTCACATGGCTTCAAAATTAGAAAGGATAATTAGAGACTTACAGTGTTCTATATTCCCATGGGTTCCTTTTTGTCTGGTTGCTTCCCTCCTGCCGACCTGTCAGCTGATGACCGGAACTCTATTCAGTAAGTTTTGACCCACGGAGCACAAATGGTTTTCATTGTGACTACTAACAAAAATGCTAGTGATTGGTATTAAGGTGTGGATTATAAAAGGATAGTGTGTGTGTGTGTGTGTGTGTGTGTGTGTGTGTGTGTGCGTGTGCAGACCTCTTTTTAACTTGGTAGATTACTACATCTTTGAGCTTTCTGCTTTCCTTTCTGGTAATGTAAAGAGTATGGACAGTCCGGTAAAAGAGATGCATTTTATCTGGATGCAACTGATACTCTGAAGAGAAAAGTGCTTAAGTCCTCAGACTACTCTGAATTTGATCATTTGTGGTTTTCTTCCTTTTGCCTTTTTTTTTTTTTACACTTTCTAAATAGAATACTGGCGCTTGGAATACCCCCTTTCTGCCCATTAGGCTCCAGCTCAGGCTGTGTCCTGTTTCTGTCTTCTTTCTGGCTTTGTCTCTAATAGGAATTATATAAACGACGAGTTGAAAAAATAAGTGGTCAAAAGTTTCTTTTGTTCCGGATTGTGATAAAAATTGAACACATTCGCTGTGGATAGTTTTAAAAAATGACTTCATTTTCTTTCCATGAAATTGTACAAATCCATACTGGTAAGTGTCGTTAGACTATGTGGACCTCAAATTTTCTTTGGAATCAGCAAGTAGACCGGGTAGTTTTTGTGCCCAGTGTGTCCGAATCATATTTATTGCTGAATATTCCTACCTTGCTTCTAATTCAATGGTTGTTGCTCTCTCTTGGAATCATTGTGGTACATTTTTGTCAGCTGTTTCCTTCTATGAACGTGGGTTGGACGTTTCTTAGAATTTCCTCAGATTTCCCTCATGGCCGATTCTTTTTGCTTGCTTCAAGTTTCTGCACCAGAGTCTGATCTGGTCTTCCTAGTTCAAGCCTCTCCTCCTCTAGTCCACCTTGCCTGCTGCCTTAAGGATTAGTGAGTGACTTTATTCATGTGCCCACCACCTATACAGTTATAAACCCTGGATCTCTTGGAAGGTGGTCTCTGAGAGCCTCTCTGGCTGAAAGGCTCATGAGCCTCTTAGAACTTAAACTTAGTTCATTGTCTGTCTCTCTCTTTTCTGTGCCTCTCTGTCTTTCCTTCTCTCCCCCACACTCTCTTCTTCTCCTTCTCCCTCTTTTTCTTTCTCTCATCCTTCATTTCTCTTCCTCCTCTCTTCTCTCCTTCTCATTTCCCTCTCTTCTCTCATATTTAAGATTATAGATTCAGAACTGTAAGGGATTGCAGAAGTCATACATGTGAGGACACTGAGGCACAGAGATCCTTGAGGGAAAGGACTGTTTTCAATGTTTCTTTGCATCCCCAATGCTTAGTTAATGCATGTTGAACTTAATAAATGCATGTTGATTCATGATGTCTTGTGTGAAGTTATAAAGATGGTGTCAGAGTCAGAATTTGAACCAAGGGTCCTGTGATTGCGAATTCAAGTGCTTTTTCCACTTCTTTGGACCTGTGATTTCTTCAGTGACAAAACTCGATAGTTTCTCTGCCAATGTAGATGGGCTGTTCTTCTGCAACATCTGTCTAGAGAGTTGCCTGTAACACAGGTTAAATGACCTGATCCATGGTCATCAGCTAGTATATGTCAGAGCTGGTACTTGAAGCCAGGTCATACTGACTGCAAGGCCAGCTCTCTGATCATTACACCTGGCTGTAAATCAATCTAGGTATTTCTCCATAGTTATCTATGTTAATATAAAAATAAGGATGTCCTATGGTGTGTATATACAATATTCTAGACACATATATCTTGTGATACATGCTTACACATATATCTATGTGTATATATGTGCGTATGTATGTATGCATGTATACATATGTTTGATAGGAGGCAGCTAGATAGCTCAGTGGAGAGAGTACTGAGCTTGGAGTCAGAAAGACCTGAGTTTAAATCCAGCCACAGATAATCACTAGCCGTGTGACCTAGGGCAAGTCACTTAACCTCTGTTTGACTCAATCCTCTAGAGAAAGAAATGGCAAACCACTCCAGTATCCAGTATTTCTTTGCCAAGAAAACCCCACATGGGGTCACAGAAGTCAGACACCACTGAAATGATTCATCATCATCATTAACAGCAACAACAACAACATGTGTACATATTGGTTTGGTCAAGTTATCCTAAGCCAGGAGTTCTTAACCTAGGGGGTGTGTGTGTGTATGAGTGTGTATATGTGTGTGCAGTAAATACATATGCACTTGGGCATACACACATGTATGTGTACATAGATAGTACATATAGGCATACACATAGATGTGTATGTTTATATCTCCAAAAGATCATGGCACTTTTCCATCTGACTTGTTGCTGAAACCTTTTGTATGTATTTTCCCCTTGATAGCAGGACTGTCTTACTTTTCTATGTGTGTCTCTGGCACTTAGCAGATAGAACTTTGCAAATAATAAGAACTTAATAAATGCTTCTTCATTCATATCATAGGATCATAAATCAAGTGCTAGAAGGGAACCAATGTTAGAAGGGCTGTTGGGAAGATATGTTGAAGTTATCTAGCCCAAGTCTTCTTCAACTTTTTCCACTCACGACCCCTTTAGCACTTCTTAAACTGTGGGTCAGTTGTGACTCCTAGTTTAAGAAGCACTGATAGTTCAACCCTATCATTTTACAGATGAAGAAACTGAGGTCTAGAGAGTATATACATATATACCTATACATACATGCATACATATACACACATACATACATATATACATATATATACACACATATATAAATCTGTAACTGTCCTACCCTTGAAGCGATTTCATTTAAAATTTTAAAAAATTATTTTATTTTGAAATTAAATAAAACAATTATCTCCATAACATAGCCAAATAGGAAAAAAAAAGATTGTACATGAAACCACAAATTTGTTGCGTACAACTTGCTATTCCTTTTAAATATATAATAAAGTTATCATGTAACTTTATTTTTTTTTCTCTCTCCTTCCCCTCTCCCCCCCCAGAGATGGCTGCCATTAGGCACAAATATGTGTGTATGTATATGTAAAATAATTCTATACATACTTCTGTTTATCAAAAGAGATTTCAAAATGCTGGGGCATATGTTCCATTGATAGGGTTATGTTGGAACCATATCATATCAAAAGAGGAGGAAGAATACCTTTCTTCCTAAAAATCTAGCTTTCATCATGACATTCTTGCATAGAAATGTTCATTGTCTGTGATTAGGAGTAGTCCTGCTATGAAGTAATAGAAGTGGTGAGATTAGAAAAAAAAAAGGAAAAGAACAGATCTGTGAGGAGACATAAAAGGAAGAATTGTTTGGATTTTAAGGCTGATTGCCTGTACCTGGGGAAAGACAGAGAAAAGAAAGTGCTTTTGAGTCTAATGGGAACATGAGCCATTGTCAGAAGCAGGGATATTGTCATGAGAGTGTTGCTCTTGTGGAGGCTACTTTTGAAGTCATTTGGGGCATTCCGAGTTTGTGGAAACAGTGGGACAGCCAGGTGCCCACTTGGCAGGTGGAAATGTGGACTTGGAACCCAGTGGAGATGTCAAGACTGGAGATGTAGATTTGTTGTATTCAGTCTATTGAAGTTGATTTGATAATTGAAGCTCGGAAAGTGGATGAAGAAAGAGGAGAATATGGAGTAGTAAGTAGCCAAAGATTACAACCTTAAGGGAAATTTTTTTTTTTTACAAACTATAGTGCACAGCTTAATTATATACTGGGTTTTTCTTTTTTAAATAAGGTCCCATAAAGGGCACTGAGCTTTTTAAATCATGGGTGTGGGCAGTTATTAGGTATATGGCCCCAGCTGGGTTACTTCATCTTTCTGAGCCTCAGTTTCCTCCTTTGTAAGATGGAGATAATATTACTTGTAATAACTCACAGAGTTGTTTGGTGAAAGCATTTTGTAGGCTACAAAGTGTTAGAGGAGAGGTTCCCAAGCTTATTTGGCCTACCACTCCCTTTTAAACAAAAAATTACTTGGTGCCTCCCTGGAAATCTTTAACCCTTTAGCAATATTTTTCAATTTACATCATTTCAAAAAAATATAAAATTTTTTAAAATGATACATCTTAAATTTAATAATTTATTTTAAATTTGTGTTTTTTTTCCTGCATTGAAATTTTGATGATGCAATATTACATCATAGTATCATATTGTAAACAAGTCATTACACGCACATATTCCTGCTAATTCATGCTGGACTTCTGACAATGCGGGACATGCCCACCAGCCAACCCTTGCTTGTCAAGATCTGTAGGTCGACTTGACCACTGATGGATTATAACTTACATTTTGAGTATTTATTTGGAAAAAAATGTAATCACTTTAACTCTGTCACACAACAGATGAGACTTGTACGAATGTTTTTTCAAAACTTTTCTTTTCTTCTTTCCTTATGCTTCCACTGCCCATTTATTTTTATTCAAACCCCTCCCCCTAGTTGCACCCCAGGCTGCTGCTGCCCCCCTCCTCCTATTGGTCCAGCGCCCTCCAGGGGTGGTATCTCCCACTTTAGAAACCTCTGCTAGAGAAAGGAGTTTTGTTATTTCCTTTTAAAATAAAGCATGCCCTCCAACCAGAGGAGTCTTTTTTTGCAGCCTGATACTCCACCCTTGACTTAACTCTAAAACATTGGACTTTGTTTCAGGGAACCTGGATTTCTTTCAAGACCACTGATGTTTGCTCCTGTTTTCTTGGTGGCCGGTACTGGGTTTTGCTTAGCGGCTACCATTTCCACAGTTGATGGTGGCTTTAGAAAATTAATCCTGTGTTTGCAGAGGGTTCCGTCTGGTTGAAAAGCTTCTTAAGGTGTGTGGGTTTTGTGACTGAAGAAGCCTGGACGTAACTGCTCTTTCTCTCTGGAATAGTTAAAACGCTGAATTGGGCCTTGCTTTGGTGAGTCTTAAAATGGCCTAAGGGGATTGCCCTATGGGAAACTCTCCCCAGGTGACTCATTGGTGAGCTGTTTCATGTACAGCTTGTTGCAGAAGAATCATAGTTTAGTTAATAAAAATATTGTGGCTGATTTTCCCATTTAAGTTGAGTAGATAGATGTAGCAATGCCATTAATAACCTTTGTTTTGGTTGGTAGTGCCCTGTATGTCTCTTTCCCATGAAAGTTCTATTCTTCCTAATCATGATGGGAGGGTGACCCCTGATTCTTGGAGACTCAAGGCAGTGGGGTATATAAGCTCCGCAGATCCTACCAAGCTTGGAAAGGTCTGGAGTACCTGCCAGTGACTGTTAATCAAAGACCAGCTGTAGCTGAGTTCAGAAAGACTCCTCACCAGAAGGGCTGACTAAGAGGTAATTAAAAAAATTTTTTGTTGTGTTTTGCTTTAGTCATGACTGTTTATGAAAACTATTTTCTAAGACACAGAAGGTCTGCAGTCAATGTTGGTAGCAGGTATGCCACAGCAGGGAGAGCTGAGATATTAGAAATACTAAAATGTTTGGGTGTTTATAATTTATGTATGTTTTTAAGGAGGCCAGACTGTTTCCTATCAGTTGAGATCACATCGCCAGATTTGTAACAGCAGAGAACTGTTGCTCAGAGACTGTCAGAACTAGTTTTCTGAACGTGGTAAATTTGTTTTATTGTTGTTGTTCAGTTGTGTTCCATTCTTTGTGACCTGTTGTTGGGGTTTTCTAGGCAAAGGTACTGGAATGGCTTGCCATTTTCTTCTCCAGCTCATTTTACAAATGTGTCCAACTCTTTGTGACCCTGTTTGGGGTGTTCTTGGCAAAGATACTAGAGTGGTTTGCCATTTCTGAGGCAAACAGGGTTAAGTGACTTGTCTGGGGTTGCGAAGCTAGTAAGTGTCTGAGGCCAGATTTGATCTCAGGTCTTGCTGACTCAAGCCCAGCATTCTATCTACTTGCCGCTTACCTGCGTTATTTTGGGGAGTGAGATTTCTAAAGGTGTATGACCTTATCTGAACCTGAAATAGGATCAGAGTGTTAGAACTGGAAGGAATCTTAGACATCATTCAATTTAGCCAACTCATTTTACACCTGAAGGAACTGAGGCCCAGAGAGGTTACCTACCTTTGTTTCCTGCCTGTTGTCACCACGTTAGCAAGTAGTAGAGCAAGGATTTGGATCTCGGTGCTTTGTCACCAAATCCATCATTCTTTGCTAAATGCCTCCTAAAGTGGGCACATCTGTAGTTTTAAACTTCTTTTGCATTCTGATTCTCGCTCTGTGGGTTATGTGTAACAGCTTAGTAAATACACAAAGTCTTTTAGTTATCATGCTCAGCACATAAGGTAAACACTTTGTCTAGGTGCAAAGGGGGTTTATTTTGGCTTTTTTTCCCGTAATTGCTAATGAGAATTCAATTCAAACATTTCTTGAGTGCCTGCTGTGTACAGATCACTTCTAAGGGTGCAGAATTTAGAGTTAGTAGGAACTTTATAGATCTTTATTTTACAGTTGAGGAAACCGAGGAACAGAAAGGTGTATGACTTGCTCAGAATAATAGCTAACATTTAAGGTTTGCAAAGCACTTTACATATATTTTTTCATTTGATCCTCTCAATAACTGTTGTGAGATATGTGTTCTTATTGTCCCCATTTAACAGATGAGGAAACCGCGGTTCAGGACACCTTGCTCAGAGTCATATAGCTAGCTATTAAGTATCTGAGGCTGGATTTGAAAAAATACTATGAGATTTTTTTTTTATCATGAAAATACCATGAGATTTTCTGACTCCCAGGTCTCGTACTCTTTCTACCTTACTGCCTCACATAGGTCAGGGCTAGCATTCAAATCCACTGCTTTTCCCACTATATCACTCTCTGCCTTAATGATAATATTTTATTCTCAGCTGCATCCTGACCATTGCCAGATAAACACTGACTTCCTATTTCATAATCCTTATAGACTGTTGTAGTCAGTTAACTCTTTGCTCACACCTCTGCAGTGATGAGGTAGTAAATGTAGAATTTGGGGATTTACTAGGTTTAAATGCTCACAGTGAAAATTTAGCAGTTGGCTCTTCAGAGCTTTGCTGTCTGCAGTCTATTCCACCAGCACCTATCTAGTGTGTAAAAATCTTCCTTGAAAAGATCACCTGAGGGCAGGTAGGTGGCACAGTGGATAGAGAGCACTAGCCCTGGATTCAGGAGGACCTGACTTCAAATGCAGCCTCAGATGCATAACACTAGCTGTGTGACCCTGGGCAAGTCACTTAACCCCATTGCCTAGGTGCCCCCCGCCAAAAAAGAAAAGAAAAGCTCACCTGAGGCCCAGGAATTTCCCTTAACTACTTTTCCCCTCCGTACCTTCTGTCTTTCCTTCTTGGTGGATCTTCCACTTTTTTTTTTCTTCTGTCTTGGTTTGTGTGAACTTGTTCGTGGAAGTGGGGGAGCGGGGGTTGGCACCAGTTGGGGGGGAGGGTTTGATGAGGAGGCTGCAGTATTAGATTTCAAATGAACAGGCCCTGGATGTTGACCAAAGCTTTGGCCCTGTGGATCTGGGAAATGTGAAGGATCCCAGAAGTAGAAATTAATAACAGACTGGTTGTAGACAGTTCTGGTCTGAGTTGTTGATGACCTAATGGCATTGCCAACTGTGATGGAAGAAAACGAGTTTGAGCAGGTGAGTGTTGAGACATTTAGCATGAGGTAGATGCCTTAATGATAGAATGCCATGATGTAAGCTTGGACTGGACTCAGTTCATTAATGGGTATATTTGTGTTTTGTCCCTATGTAGTTGAGAGTGCATTTTTCTGAGTATATAAAGTGTGCGTGTGTGTATCCCCACACACATGCATACACACATACATGCATGTATATGCATACATGCACACACACTTGATATACCATATGCATGTCTGTAATACATACTCTATACATGTGTATAATACAACATACACACATTTGTAATGCACCACACAGACTATGTGCATATGTGCACATACCATACACATGTATACAATAGATGCATGCACACACGTGTACATCACAATAGATACACCTTTGTGTACATAAATTATGCATATAATACACGCACATGTGTTCATGTACACATGCTATATATACCTATATGCATGTATACAATGCACAGTGTATGTGTACATTCATACACAATACAGACCTACACATATTATATGTGTTATATACATGTGCATGTAAATTCACATACATACATAGACACAGTCTATGTGTGTGTATAGTCCATGCATATATATGTGTATACATGCACTTCCTATAAATATATGTAGGATATATAATCATCTATACATATATGCTAGGCACTCTTACATATATACATCCATACACTATATGTATTTTTATATACACACATATATACATATACACATACACATAGAATATGCATATGCATACACACATGATGTACATGTGTATATATGTATGCATACACATATACTATGTACATATATTCATGTATATATAAAGTGTCAGAGAGAAACAGCAAAGGATAAAGATGTACTTAGTGGATACACACACTGAGGGTTTTGAAACTCCCTGAAGGATACCCTATAGGATTATCCAGCTGAAGGTTATATCTTTTTTTTTTTTTAGGCAATTGGGGTTAAGTGACTTGCCCAGGGTCACACAGCTAGTAAATGTCAAGTGTTTGGTCTGAGGTTGGATTTGAACTGAGGTCCTCCCGACTTCAGGGCTGGTGCTCTATCCACTGCGCCACCTAGCTGCCCCTGAATATAATAATTATTGATAATAATAACAACAATAATAGCTTTTATGGAGAGCTTTAAGTTTTACAAAGCTCATTACCTTATCTGATCTTCACAACAACCCTGGGAGGTAGGTTATCCCCATTTTACACATAAGGAAACTGAGGCAAAGAGAAGTTAGGTGACCTACCCAGGGTCACACAGCTAATAAGTGACTGAGTCTCAGGTGTTTCTGACTCTAAGTCCAGTGTTGTACCCATAAGAAACGTTAAATTCTTGGGGGGGTTGAGTAGAGATCTAGAAGGAGGACAAGAGCATTGCTAGGTGTGAGAGTACTGCAAAAGACCGTCCTACATCTGTTTTATGGTGTTGCCCTGTCTGTGTCCCTACCAGTCCTTTCCATGGCAGCTTTAGCACAGTTGCCATAGGTTTTGAATACCAGCTGTAGAAATGGAGCCTTAGATATGAAAACTAGTAACAGCTGCCTGACTCGAGAATAGGGAGCATTCAGATGTATTGGGCTGCCAGGTCACTGGCAAGTGGAAGACCATTTGTTGGAGATGCTGTATCTGGCATTCATGATTTATGTATTGGTTGGACTCAATACCTTTTCTCATTCTAAAATGCTTTGATATTTTTCTCCTGGACATATTTGCCTTCTCAGTGTCCTTCTCCAGCCTTAACTTCCTTGCTACAGCCTTCTTCTGGCTGCTGCTATAAAGTCTTTCCTTAAGGGTTTTTAACAACCCCCAGTTCCCACCTGGTGCACCTTTATCCCCTGAAGCTCTTCTCTCTCAATACTGCGATGCTGGGTGATCATTACTTGACTTTTATCCTTGACCTCTGTTTTAACAGCATCTTCTGGTGAAAGGGATTGGGATTGAGCTGCCTTTAGGATTGTCCAGTACCCTCTTCCCGAAAAAGACACGTGGTTCTAGGTTCCCTTGAAAGTGAAAGTTTTAGTGACTGTTTTTCTAATGACATAAATAATGCCTTTACTGGGAACCCTAGTTAAGAATTCTGCACATTGGTGCAAATTTAGTTGGGGTTTCAGGAGAAGTATCCTAAGGGTGACCACACTTATCCATGGTTGAAGTAGTTTGGAGATGTATCACAGGTCATGAGACTTGTAGAGTCCAAGGTATTTGAAGGGGGAAGAGGTTAGGGTAGAAAAGAAGACTGAATTAGATACTGAACATGTGAGAGAATAACCTAGAGGTCCACAGATAAAGAAAACAGGGGTCTGGACGGGAACCAGATAGTGAGGGATTAGCCCTTTAAAATTGGCACCAGGCTACCTTTCCAGATTTATTACACCTTAATCCCCTTCACATACACTGCGGTCCATTCAAACTGGCCCACTTGTTAATCTTCACACGAGAAACTTTATCTCCCTCCTCTCTTGCCCAGGCTGTCTGTCCCCTATGTCTGGAATGCACTCCCTCCTTATTTCTGACCCTTAGAATTCCTCGTGTCCTTCAGAACCAAGCTTGATCACCACCTCCTACAGGAAACCTTTCCAGATTCTCCCATCCCCAGAAGCTAGTGCCTTCCCCACAAAAATTCCCTTACTGTGCATCTGTTTTGCATTTATGTAATTTTTTCTGTGTAAACGTTGTTCTCTACTCCCCAATAAAAAGGGGGATGTACCTGTTGTTTCCCTAGTAGGAGAGGAATTTAAGTCATCCTCCTCGAGGACAGGGATTGTTTTTTGTCTTTGTAGCCACCAGTGCATTACACTTGTGATTAAGTGATATGGAAGTGTGGCCTCTGAGGTGATATTGGAAAGCAGGGATTGTGCCATCTCCATCTCCTGGCCCTGTGTGTTAGGGGGTATTGGAGAAGGAACCACTACTTTAGAGGAGGTGCCAAGATATGTGTGAGTTCAGGGGAAAAAAACAGACAAACCCCAAACTTTGCTCCAATAAGTACAAGAAGATGGAAGGAATGTAAGAGGAAGCAACCTAGGACAATTGAACAATAGAATTGAGTTAATTATTGTGGGACACTGGCCCGAGAAGCCGTCCTGGGCCACCTTCCCTGCTGATCCTGCACCTATGTTCTGCCATCGTAACACAGGTGGCCTTCCCCAGTGAGAAGGCAACCTCCTGGGGTACAGTGGAAACAAATGGGGGTTTGGAACAGTCTGAATTTGAATCCTGCCACTTGTGTGATTATGCAAGACGGTTCACTTTTCTGGATCCAGTCTCATCTGTAAAAATATATAAGGTCTCTACACCAATACACTGATGATCTGTAAAATGTGATACTTAAAATTTTAAAGATGATACTTAAAATTTCAGAGAATGGGCTTGGGGCCTTGACAGTGATCCCACAACACAGTGGTCAGAGGCAGGGCTTGAACCCAGGGCCTCGTAAGGCTGGTGTGCTCTATCCAGTTTAGCAAGAGGAAGTTGAGAGCTGGTGGATAATTATAATTATAGAACCATTACTTAAGTTCATTCTTCAGAACAGGTGTGGGGTTTGGAGCAGCTGCTGAGATTGTAGTGGGGTTCCTAGCTGTTTGCCACAGCAGCTCTAATTAAGCCTTCCAGATTATGAACAGGTGCATTGTTGTACACAGATAAGCCATTATGTAGCTGACTTTATCATAATGACAAGAATAATTTACTTTTAATGCTTAGAGGGGAAAAGTCCCTGTATAGAATAAATTCCAAGTCCTTTACATGAAATGTCGGGTCTCTAACTTTCAGGGACTAATAGAAGTCCACTTTAAATTTATGTGATTTTGTTTCTACTTCATTTTTTAGACGCCTGGTTACTTTAAACTCTAGTTTCCAACAAAATTGCAGCCCAGACACCTAGGGAAGGAGAAGACAACAGGGCTGAAATACACAATTTCTCTTAGGGGCCCTGAAGCTGCCTCTGTATTCCATTAGTTAGGTCTGCTTGTCACTGGGGAGTTTCAGACCTTCCTGAACTCCTGTGATTATTAGCTTCTTTCTGAGATGTGTGTGTGTGTGTGTGTGTGTGTGTGTGTGTGTGTGTGTGTGTGTCTGCTTCAGACTTATCTGAGCAAATTAACATTTGCAAATTAAAGATCAAAGGCATAGAATTGCCACAGCTGATCCTCCTATGATTATGATAAAATGCATAGTCTATTTTTTCAATCATTTATTTAACGTGCAAGGAGCCTACTTTAAAATGAGAAATTGAAATTAATTCCTATTTCCAAATTATTAATGCACAAGGAGAAAAAGATAAAGCTGATATTTAATTTCTCCCTGGGAAGTATTTCCCCCACCCCCTTCTTCTCTCCCCTCCCCTCTCCCCCCTATCCCCCTCAATAGCCAGGACCCAACCAACCTAAAACAGTCCTTCTATTCCCCATTCTTTTTCGCCTTGCCCCACCCCCTTAGTGTCTGGGCCAGGCTCCAAATGGTTAATGGGAATGCTTGTGAGGTCATGTGTGACTTCACCACCATTTAGACATTTGAACCAGGTCTCTTCTAGGGAAGTTGTTCAAAAAAGGAGGTTGGAAAGTAGGGTGGGGGGTGGGGATGGGCGTAGGGGTGGGTCCTCCTTCCACTTCTTTCAAGTTCTTATCCCCAGGCCCCAGAGGGATACAGTGGCATTCTGGGAAAATGTCAGAAGGCAGTCAGCGGGTAGTGTCTGTTCTTGCAGCAGCAGCAGCAGCAGCAGCAGCAGCAGCAGCTATAGACATAACCCCGAGAAAGAGTCCTAACCGAAGATAAAAAGTTTGCTGAGCAAACGCAATGGGAGAATGCTTCTCCTATTTATGGCACACTTGTGGACCGACTGTCTGGTGACGGAGGTAACTGCAGTTTGATATATTAGTGAATTCTTTGGATGGTTGCATTTTATTATCTTTTTTACCCCCTTCGAGTTGCAAAAAACAACTGAGAAAAGTCCTAGGGAGGAACTTAAGAAGAAGAATCCAAAGATTTCATCTTGGGAGGCTAGAGTAAGGAGAATAAAGGATGACTGTTTTTAGGAAACTTTGCTCCAGGGCTAAGAGGGTTGAGGGTTTATTTTTGTTTTGTGTTGGTGGAGAAAAGGGCTGGAAGGAAGGATTCTTCTGGGCTTAGTTTAGCATTTTTAGCTTCTAAAAAAAGTTGCATCCTTTGGGGAAACTGGAACTTGTGAATCCCCAAATGCAAGCCGCTCTCCCTCTCTGCGGGGTGCATCGATCCGGGCTGAGTCAGGCAGTCCCAGGCTCTCTGGACGCCGTTCAGTTCCCGGCTGCCCGGTCTCACTCCTTGCCTCACTTTGCATGACTCCGGCTACGGAAAGTGCAGCCTGGCAGATCATTCATCGCAGAGCCTCATCTTTTTGAAGCAGCTTTAAAAGACTTAAGAGTAGTCCTTCAAAGAGGAGTCAGTAATGTAAAAAGGAGGGAGGCAGAGGGGGCTTGATGTCCAGCTAAGGGGGACGTGGAAGTTTCCTTTGATCTTTGGGAAGGTCTCTGTGAGTTTCAGGTTCAAAAAGTGCGATAAGCATTTGGTAGGTCTAAGACTTGGAGGGTGGTTGCATGGAAGAGGGTGTATCCTTTGGTACTCAGTTCTTTCTTGAAGCACCTTAAAGTTATAGACCTCATTATGGTTCAGGATCTGAAAGTTCCTGTGAACTTAAGTGCCTTGACTCCCAGAGGAGTAAGAAAGATGGTTTTTCTTTTAATTGGGCTTCAGTATTACCTCTCAGGAGCAGAGTTGTGAATTGTGCTTAAGTGTCCACTTTTCTGGTTATTAACAGAATGTTATACTATCTTATCAATAAATGTGACTATATATGGGGTAGCCTGTAATATGTACATGAAATAATGTCAGATTTTTAGAAGTTAGGAAACAATACTGTGCACACACTTTTGATAGCTTTGTGAAAAGATGTATTATGCATTAAAGATCAGGAGAGAATTTAATGAAATACAAATAGTTACATCTTAATGTACATTAGGGCCCTTTTCTGTTAAGTTGATAAAGTTCAAAATATAATTTTGAAACTTAAGAACTTTTTTGATTTTGTTATCAGAAATAAGCACTTAAGAACAACCTTTTGCCTTGATTAAACATGATGGATAAATAAAATATTTGCATTTCTAAAGTATATTTGAATTTCACACCAGTGGGGGAACTTTGTGGGCATGTATAATAATAATGATAGCTGGCATTTATATAGTACTTGAAGGTTTGCAAAATGCTTTATATATATTATCTAGAGTAATAATCAAGGCTAACGTCCTTTCAGAATAACCAAATATCTGAAATGCACCTTCTGAATTTCCTAATTGTTCTTTGGGTCTTTCGCCCAGCATTTGGCTAATTTTAGAACTTGCGGTCAGTTAGCTCAGCTTGCTAGAGGAGAATGACAGACGGTAAGACCAGTGTCAAGAATTTGGTCACCATATGAGTAGAAAGTTATTAGTTTTTGTCCTTTTTCTTGATGTACCGCAGAGAGTGTGAGCAGAATATTGAAAATCTGTTAATCCCACTGCTTTAAGAGCACTCAAAGCTTGTACCCAGACTGATAAGGCTGTGTCAGGATTGACAACAGCATTATACTCGAAGGACGTAGAATTGTACAGTCTGTTGGCTACCTTAGCCCAACTTGATATCTGAAGAGGGTTCCCTTCTAAACTCATCATGTACAGAACAGAACTCCTTCCCCCCCCAAACCCACATTGCTTCCTGAATTTCCTGTTTCTTTCAAGGGTCTTCCACCTCCACCTGGAAGGTCATCAGTTTTTCACTGTCACCTGTTCCCCAAATCAGGTCAAATTGCAAAGTCTTATCAATTCTGTCCCCCCAACATTCTTCTATCTCTGTTCTCTGCGTTCTTACGCCCTCATTCAGACCCTCGTCTCCTCTTGCCCTGAGTATTGCAATGGCTTTCTAATTGTTTCCTTTTATTCAGTATCTCCCATTTGTACTCCATCCTCCAGATAGCTTCCAAATTGATATTCCTAATGCACTGGTCTGACAATGCCCCTCCCTGGCTCAAGAAATTTCAGTGGTTGAGGCAGCTGAGTGACTCAGTAGGTCGAACTCTGGCCTTAGAGTCAGGGGGACCTGAGTTCAAATGGGGCCTCAGACACATGACACTAGCTGTGTGACCCAGGGCAAGTCACTTAACTCTGATTGCCTAATCAAAAAAAGCAAAAAAAAAAAAAAAAAAATTCAGTGGCTCCCTATTGCTTTTGGGATAAAATAAAAAAGCTATTATATGATATTTAAATCATTTCACATTCTAGCCCCCGTCTACCTTTCCAGACTGATTATATATTTCTCTTCCACAAACACTCTATTCTTCACCCAGACTGGCTCACCTGTTGCTTCCTTTGTGAAACATTCCCCCTTCCATCTCTTCGAATGTACAGCCGGCCCCCATATAACCACTGGAGTGCTTATTCTCCTTACTTGAAAACCTTAGGTCCCTGTAAGGCTCCGCTCAGATGCTGTCTCTTATAAGAAGCCTTGGATGGTTCTCCTGGTTGTTGTTTCCCCTGCCACCTAGAAAATACGTTAATTTTGTGTGTGTATACATATGTATGTGTGTGCATATGTGTATTTTATTTTTATTTTTGGTATTGACTTTTCTGTGCACGTGTTGTTCTTCCAGTTCTCCTGGGGAATGTAAGCTCTTTGAAGCCTGGGCCTGTTTGTTTTGTCTTTGTACCCTCACCCTTATACCTCACCTGACAGATATTGGTGCTGGAATCCTCTCATTCAGCTTGTGACTGATTCTCTGAGTGATGTTTGAACTTATCTGGCAGCCTTATTTTGTGCTGCTGTAGTTAGAAATTTCTCCTTCTAGTGAACCAAAAACCTTCCTCCTTGTAGCTTCTGCCCATTGGTCCTAGTTCTGCCCTTTGGAGCTGCAAAGAAATCCTACTCAGTGTGACCAAGCCTTCAAGAAACTGCTAATATTCCCTGTCCCTGTGCCCTCTCTGCCCACCCCCTTGCCCCCCCATGCCCACAGTCTTTTCTTTCCCAGTGCCTGCTTCCTTCAAATTATCCTCAGAGCTCAAGATTTTAGGTCTCCTCACCCTTCTGGTTGCTTGTCTGTAGCTTGCCAGTGTCCACCCTAAAATGTGTTGCCCAGATCTGGAAAGAACCCTCCATATGTCGTTTTCAGTCAAGTATAAAACATATGTATATATCTCATTTCTCTTCGTGACTAAAGATAGCTCATGCTGTCTGTGATATAATCCATGTGTGCAGATAGGACTGAAAGATGAAGCTTGTTTTTTAATCCTCAGCTGTGGCTACTCATCGAAGGACCCTGTCACAGTTGGTGGCTTTGCAGACTGAGGTTTGCTTCAGTGGGTAATAATAGCAACAGCCACTTAGAGTTATGCGGTACTTTAAAGTTTAGGAGGCACTTTCCTCCCAATAACCTGTGAGTTTGGTAGTGGATGTGATGCGGTTTAGGGGTTCAGGGGTCCTGGGACCCCAGAATCACAACACGCAGGTCCTGCCTGAAAGAATTCGGCCCAAGCCTTCTTTCAGCCAGAGACCAGGTTTATTAGAACATCCATCATATTGGGCAGACTCTTAAGGAGTCTGAACATTAGCAAGCTATTGCCTAGATTTATAAGAATCTAAGCAGTGGCTAGATTTTAAGAATCTAAGCCTCTTAATGGAGACAAGATGGACCTTATATACAGAAAGACTGTGGGAGGGACCTAGGAGTGGCCAGTAAGCTGGGGTGAACAGAACTCCTGGGACCTGTACCTCGTGGCTGAGGGAGATGGAGCCTAGCTGGGATTAAGGGTGGGAAATGGCGGGGGGCCATACATAGGGAGGTAAGACAAAGGAGGGGAGATTGGGTGTAGCCACAATGAAAGACCAGTTGATGGGATTATAGCCTCAGGTGAACGCCAGAGATTTGGCCATGTGGGAAAGTTCTGGGTTTTTCCTTTCTGGGGCCCAGATCCCAACCATATGTACCTTACAGCTGAGGAAACTGAGGGAGAGAGAGAAGAGAGGAAAAAAAGAAGGGAGGAGGAGAGGTGGGAGAGAGAAGGAGGTAGAGAGGAGAGGGTGAGAGACTGAGAGGGAGAGAGTAGAAGGCAAAGAAGAAGAGAGAGAGAAATGTGTTGTCTTTTAACGGATTGCACAACTACTTCCTTTAAGACCAAGGAAAAAATACATAAAATGCAGAATCGGTCTCCTCATGCTTATTTAATCAAAGCATCTTTGGCTGAGTATTCCTAAAGAGTGTCCCCAAAAGTCAGATTACTGCATACTTGATAAGCATTTTTTTTTTTTTTTTTTTGGTGAAGCAGTTGGGGTTAAGTGACTTGCCCAAGGTCACACAGCTAGTAAGTGTCTAGTGTCTGGTATACGACCATATTTGAACTCAGGTCCTCCTGACTCCCAGGCCAGTGCTCTCTCTACTGCACCACCTTAGCTGCCCCTTGACAAGTATTTCTTAAGTGCCATGTTTGTGCCAGGCACTGTGCTAGGCATTGGGGAAATAATGACAACGATGAAAGTCAGGCTTTGCTCAAGTAGTTTACATTCTGTCAGATTGAAAATATGTACATAAATAAGTCTAAAATATTTGCCAAAAAAAAGGGGGGGGAGGGAGGTTGGGGGAGTAGTAGGTGGAGGTGGGGTGGTCAGGAAAGACTTTATGCAGATGTTGCTTGAGCAATTTTGAAGGAACCTATAGATTCCGGGAGATAGAGGTGACCTGGGAGTTCATTCCAGGCATGGGGAGATACAAAGACATGGAGATAGGGGATGGACTATGTGTGAGAAATGACAAGAAAGTCAGGTTCACTGGACTATAGAGTGCAAAAAGAGAGTGTAATGTATAGTAACGATGGAAAGGTTCGTTAGTATTCTTATTAACAGGGAAAAAGTAAAAATAAAATTTAATGATTTTTACAGAAAATCTTGCAACTTTTAACATCTTAAATTAAAACACCTGCCCTTTCCTGAAATCACTTGTTTGGTCATTCATTGAGTTAAAAAGATTTTGAGACATTATTCATCATAAAACCACATATCACATTGTCCATTAAGCATACCTTCCATGAACTGCCCATACATTTTTTTGGGGGGGGGGGCGGAGACAGGCTTAAGTGACTTGCCCAGAGTCACACAGCTAGTAAATGCTGTGTGTCCGAGGCTGGATTATGAACTTGGGTCCTCCTTACTCCAGAGCTGGTGCTTTAACCACTTTGCCACCTAGCTGCCCCCCTGCCCATACATTTTTAATGAAACTTAAATCAGGTTAGTTCCCAAGCCATTGAAGGATGCTTACGTGCATCTCTCTGATAAATTTCTAAGCATTTCATGATGTGTCATGGTGTAAGTCTGTGTTGAAGTATTCCATCTCCATTTAGGAATTTTTGCACTTTTGGAACAATTTTGCTTCTTAATGTATTTTTATATTTAGTAGATTTTGTACTTTCTTAAGGGGGACAAGATTTCCAGGCTTACTTGAAGTAAAAAACAAAACACAGCAAAGTTTCTTATTTTGTTTTATTTTGTTTTGTTTTTGCCTGAATGTTTCACAGTTTGGTGAAGATGCATAGATCTCACAGGCTTACCAAGATATCTTCTGAGAATGATTTTGGTATAACATGGAATAAAAAAATAATTTTCACTCTCAAACCATGATTTTTCCCCCCAGTTTTTAGCACTCCAGTCTTTGTCTTTTCTTGCCCATTTTTAGGCTCCGATTTTCCCCCCAATTTTTACTCTTTGTACTGTATTGCCTATGACAAAAGTTTTTCTTCATGACGTTAGTTAATAGCTATTCTTTTTCTGTCCTTTTCCACTGTTCTTCCATCTTGAAGAAACCTATACCACATTGTAATGGGCTATATAACAGTCCCCCAAGGTACTGAATCCCCTTACAAATCTTTTCTTATTTTCTGGGGATTAATTGAGCACTTTTATGACAATAGTTTGTCACTTATCGATGTCACTTTTTGTTCTGTAGCACAGCCATAGAAGGCTTTGTGATTTTGTGGTGACTTACACACTTCTTCCTTTCATTGTGAGCATGAATGAACTTTGAAATGCTTGACTTCCCCATGATAATAGCCACTATGATATCTCCAAAAGTCATTGAGCTGTGTTCTTTAAGAGGAACAACTTCTGCATTTTTTCTTAGAGCACCCATTTTTAAAAACCACAGCATTAAAACAACAATAACAAAAGAAGGCTAGTTTTTAACCATAGTCCTAAAGATCCTTACATTGAGATTTTCTGCAGGGAATGGAATCAGAGTACGTACCAGTTGGTACTTCTCCTAGGTATCACATAGGTGGCAGAAAGTCACAAATCTCTTAGCATAAATTCAGCTATAGGGGTGATGTAACTGCTGTCCTCATTATGTAAGTTACTACGTGGCTCAGTGGATAGAGTGATGGACCTGGAGTCGAGAAGACCCGAGTTCACATATGGCCCCAGATAGTTATTAGCTGTGTGACCTGGGCAAGTCACTTAACCGCTGCTTCAGTTTTTCCTCATCATAAAATAGGAATAATAATAACACTTCCCTTCTAGTACTTTGTACCCTTGAAAGTGCTATATAAATAAATATTAGCTATTATTATTGGTATAATAATAAGAGAAGACACTAGGGGAAAGGAAGATTTTTATTGAACTAATTTTCTACTTACCAGCAAAGAGGATGGGAGGGTTCCAGAAAGAAGGAAAAGGGAATCATGGGTCTATTTGCATTTTTCTTAAGGCCTTTCTCTTATTTCTGGTATAGTCAAATTACATGTGATTACCTTTCCTATTGCTAGAATCTTTATAGCCAGGTCCTCATGTCCTCGGAGGGTTGAAGGCAAAGTCTTGCCTTCTAAACTGAAACTCTCTTCCAAATCTGATAACTATTGGTAGTGCAGGTGGTGGTGGTGAGAAGCTGCCCATTTAAAAATATAGGTCAGTTCTTATCGGAAGAAGTTAAACCCTGTTAACTAACAAAAGAAAGGTGTCCTCCCAATTTAGTCACAAGAACCAGCACTCCCTTCCATTTTCAAGATATAGTCTTCTTACTCAAGGTGAAGGAGCAGCTATGTTTGTGTGTGTGGAGAGCTAATAAGATGTCAATGATTCTTATATTAGTAGCCTCTTGATGCTTAAAGGGAGAACAAGAAAGAGAAAAAGTCATCAGAAATCGAGATGTCACAGTGGGGAGAAGCCTGTTTGGTGCAGTATAAAGGTAGGGGATATGGAATCAAAAGACCTGGGTTGGAATCCTGGTCTGTGCCATCTTTCCTGGGTGAGCTTGGGTAAGTGACTCAACCTATCCAGACCTCACTTTCCCCATCTGTAAAATGAAGGGGTTAGATTAGATGATCTTCAAGGACCTTTTAAATTGATGATCCTAAGAAGCATAGAATTTATTAGTCCTTGGGTTTTTGGACTTTGATTCCTTCCAGGGCAAGAACAGTCTATGTTGTCAAGCTGGTTTGGAGACGTTTGCAGTCCTGTAAGCCCGATCTATCTTCGTTATTTTTATAAGCACCACATTTAAGTTGATTGTGTATAAATATCGTTCCTGTCTTGAAAGCCAAGGAAAAAGTCCATTTTGAGCATGCTTGAATGCCAGGAATTTGTGCTATAAGAAGTGATGAAGGGGATGGTTTCAGAGAAAATGAAGACTTATATGAATTGATACAGAGAGAAGTGAGCAGAACCAGAACAATTTATACAGTAACAACAGCATTGTAAAGACAAACAACTTTGAAAGATTTAAGTACTCCAGACAATGCAGTGACCAATCATGATTCCAAAGAACCTCCTGACCAGTGTGGGGATTTCTTTTGCTTTACTATGTATATTTCCTATGAGGTTTTTTTCCTTCTTTTAATTGGAGGAGGAGGAATTGGAGAAAAATAAAATTGGATTTTGTTAATAGGAAAAAAAAGAAAGAGAAAATAATGCTAACAAGAAAATTTAAGCCCTCTGGGAAATCTAAGGAAGCTAATGTAGGCCTTCAACACATGGCTATTGAAAGAAAAAATTAACTGTATCTCATCAAGGTCTTTCTGTTTCCAGTTACTGATTTTGGTTGTCTGCCCATTGATTAACCTGCAGGGTGTGAGGGCAGAGGAGGTTGACAGCCTTCCTGGAGCCCTAGCCATGTGCTGAACTCTTGTCAGTGTGTTCAAGTTGACCTTGGACAACAGCCCTCTCCTGATCACAACAGGTTGCCC
This sequence comes from Vombatus ursinus, assembly GCF_900497805.2. Taxonomy (NCBI): domain Eukaryota; kingdom Metazoa; phylum Chordata; class Mammalia; order Diprotodontia; family Vombatidae; genus Vombatus; species Vombatus ursinus. The sequence goes on along the minus strand of NW_020954556.1, from coordinate 3,624,580 downwards.
TCAGAATTCCAGAGGCCGCAGTCCTACATGAAAGGCATTCATAATGTGCATTATAGCTCTCTAGAGGATCAGTAGAAGTGTCCTCTTTTCTTGATTCCCTGCCAGACAAGTGGTCTGTCTCTATTACAGACAGGCCCTTCCTGGCACTTTAGAAGTAGGACTCTTAATTGGGAGTTGTTTGCTCTTTGTTGGTTAACTCCCAGTACCAGTTTTCATTTTCCATTTATTTTCCTTCCCTGGATTTCTAACAAGTGGATCAATACTTCCATGTTTTTGAGGGCCTGGGCCATATCTGCTACAATATGCTTGTTCCCTTGGGTTGGCAGGCTTAGAAGGTAATGAGGATCAGCCAGGGAAGGAGCTGAACTGTGTGGGCTGGAGTGTTCGACCCAGCACATGACATTCTCTTTTTGTTTGGTAACTTTTGATGCTCATAAACACTAAATATAGATTCTAACTGGAAATCTTTGATGGTGCTCTGCAGTTTGAATAGGTAGTCTCCTCCCGGAAATTATATGTGAAAATAATAGTAGTAGTAACGATAGTAATAATGGTTAGAATTTATATAGCACTTTCAGTTTCACAACCACCCTGTAAAATAGGTGCTGTTGTTTTCCCCTTTTTACTATTGAGGAAACTGAGGCACATAGAGGAATTAGTGACTTGCTCAGAATCATACAACTATAAAGTGACTGAGATTGGATTCTAACTCATGTCTTCCTGACTCTAAGTCCTAAGCTGTGTCTTTTGTGCCACCTAGCAGCTAATACAAATAATAAATAATCTCTAAACCAATAATGAGAATGATAAGGATCCTTCAAAGCCAAAAAGAGGTATGATTCTTGTGCATCTGATGTGAAATAAGATATGCTAATTTTTAAATCTGTTTTGTTGCTGTCCCCTAAGGGATTCCCCATTTAACGAAGAAAGAACAGCAAGAATGCTATTATTATTAATTTACAAAGTATTTTAAGGTTTTAAGTTGCTCTTATGTAAATTGTCTCTTTATCTTCATTAGATTATAATTTACTTAGTTTCTGCCAATTTACATTGGTGGAGGGGATCTGGTTGCTCCTGGTACCAAAGAAGTCAGGAGTTTAGTGTAAACAAAAAAACAAATAAGAAACCAGTCCCCGAACTTTGAGAGGTAAGCTCTATGGGTATTATGATCTTCATTTTGCAGATGAGGAACTTAAGGTTAAGTCAATGGTAGAGGGTCACACACAGCTAGTGAGTGTCAGGTGGGATTCTCACCTAGATTTTCCTGACTCTAAATCTAGAACTTTATCCATAGCAGTGGTCATTTCAGTTAGTAGGCATGGTAATTTAGAGGTCATTACTTAGCACAGAATATAAACCAGGCAAATCAGTCTTTTGAAAGTTAGACTCCCCTTTCTCCCTCCCTTTTTTTATGGGACAAAAAAAAATACCTTTTACTCATGTAAAATATTTTGCTAGGAAATTATGATTGATTGAACTAAAATATTTTATTTCCAGGAACATCCCAGCATGCAAGAAAGTAGCCAGCAATTACATAGGAACCACAACCTTATTACAGTGTTTAAAACATAAACAGCACTACACAGTGCTTTCAACTCCCTGCCAGGCTTTCTGGTGCTGACTCAGAAAGGGAGAGTTGCCATTGGCTGAGTCAGCAACATTTCTTCCTGCAGCACCTTAGGTCTTCTTGGGAGGTCTCATAGCCACTGGGTTCTCTGGCCTTTATCTGCTCAGGGCAGAAATCAACATCTGGAGAAGCAAGGCTTCAGGCCAGGCCTGGGGATGTCCTCTTCAACTTGCAGCACCCAATGCAATGAACCAGTTTGTGACCAGTATAGAAAAAAGCCAAAACAAAGGCACATACCTTGTGTTGCACTTAGTTCAACAAAAACACCCTGGAAACACCAGGCTGGTGTAAGATGGGTGCTGTACCCAGTTAGCAACTTAATACAAACTAACTAGGCATGGCCCTTTTGTTTATTTTTATTTTTTTAAAGAATGGTGAAGATTTTTAAGAAATACTTTTAATTTGGAGATTTGTAGTTGTTTGTGAACTTTTTTCCATAGTTCATGTTTTGTGGATTATATGAACATTCATTTTTTTTTTCTTTTGCTTTTGAGCTTGTGATTTCATCTCCATAGGAGCTCTAGGTGAGGAATTTATTTTGCTCCTGTGATTGAGCACCTGTGCAGCAACTTTAAGGCCTTTTAGGGAGTTGGCCTGGGCACCTAAAGGTTAAGTGACTTGCACAGGGTCACCTGAAACCAGCTCTTTAGCATTCTGAGGCTAGCTCTTTTATCCACTCTGCCTTACTGCCACAAGCCCTCCTGTATGCTAACTTCCATCTCTTCACCTTTGGTCTTGATGGGCCTCTGTAATCTTCCTCTTTCATCACCATACCTTTCTGTGTCCTTATCAGTCTTTTTTTTTCTTCCTTGGCTTTGTGCAAATCACCCCCACATTTTCTTTCTCTGTGGTTACTCTTTTCTCCTTACTCTGATGCATGATGCCCTGGGTCTTATAAGGAGTTGAACTTGATAGGTATAGTTGATGTGGTTTAGGGGTTCTGGGACCCCAATATCACAACACGAGGGTTCTGCCCAAAAGAATTCGACCCAAGCCTTCTTTCAGCCAAAGACAAGGTTTATTAGAACATCTGTCATATTGGGCAGACTCTTAAGGAGTCTGAACATTAGTAAACTATTGGCTGGATTCTAAGAATCTGACCAGTGGCTAGATTTTAAGAATCTAAGCTGTGGCTAGATTATAAGAATCTAAGCATCTTAATGGAGATGAGATGGACCTTATATACAGAAAGACTGTGGGAGGGATCTAGGAGTGGTCAAGTAGTCTGTAAGGTAATAGAACTCCAGGGGTGGCCAAGGGAGAATGGAGCCTAGATAGGATTAAGGGTGGGAAGTGGCACCACCCCACTTCTCCCCCCCCCAACTGGGAGGTAAGACAATGGAGGGCCAGGCTAGTTTAAGGGTAACAGAGATTGGGTATAACCACAATGAAAGGCCAGTTGATGGGATTATAGCCTTAGGCAAATGCCAGAGATTTGGCCATGTGGGAAAGTCGAGGGTTTTTCCTTTCTGGGGCCCAGATCCCAACCCCATCATTGTTGTCCATCATATTCCATGCCTGAGACCAGCACGACTCTGGCCAAACCCTGTAGAGTTAGGTATAGACGATTCTGATGCAGGATGGAAAATGGTCTTAAGTTGTCTGTGATGTGAAGACCATGGGGAAATTTGTTATACATCATGCTCCTTGGAGGTCTTGATACATTTGATAGTAGATCTGACCCTTGTGTCACTATTTATTGTCATTTTAAAATGTCGTGACAGTCAGAAAACAGAATACTGACAGATTATGTGGATGGACAGATAGATGAAGCAACAAATCTACCAATCAGTAGACTGGCTCATTTCCTGAGCTCCTACTATGTACTAGGGACTGGGAATATAAAGACAAACATGAAATACTTCCATCTTCAAATAGCTTAAATTCTTTTAGGAGATTCAATATGCATGTGTGTGCTTACACATATATATGCTGTAAATCAGATGATGGAATGGGGTATTCTTGGTTTTCTTCCATGCAGTGCTGGAATGGTCTTCATTCATCTTGACTTTTTTCAATCTTCTATGAAAGCTACACCTGTGACTAGTCCAATTTTAATCAATGGATCAGTCAGTTAGGAGACTTCAATAATCAAGTGCCTGTTATGTATCAGACGCCATGCTAGGTGCTGGGTATACAAGACTCATAGAATGGAATCATCCCTGTGTTCAAGAAGTGTTGGTTTATTTTAGGACTCTAAGCTATCTCTTCCTGGAAGCCTAGCTCAGTTGTGTACTGTAGGGTAAGATAGTTTCTTTGGGCACTGAAATGATTGACCGTTACTTCTCTAACCTCTCCTTAAAGTCCCTGTCCTCAAAATGAAAACAGAAATGTAAGTCATAATATCCAAAATGAAACCAAGAAACAGAAAGGACACATGGGGTTCTTTTGCTACAGTTGGTCAGTTCTGCTATTTAGAAACATCTCATTTGGGTTTTTCTAAGACTAAACCAGGGGTGGGGAACCTGCGGCTTCAAGGCCACATGTGGTCTTCTAGGTCCTCAGGTTTGGCCTTTTGATGGAGGCCAAATTTTACAGAACAAATCCTTTTATTAAGGGAATTTGTTTTGTGAAGGTTGGATTCAGTCAAAGGGCTGCACTTGAGAACGTAGAGGGCCACATGTGGCCTTGAGGCCGAAGGTTTCCCACCCCTGCTCTAAACTTTGCCCTTTCCTTTCTGTCTGCCTTTTATACTTTTGACTCTAGCAGAGGCTGAGGAACAAAACTGGATTTCAAACCAGTCAGTTTTTGTTAGCGTCATGTTTATAGGTGACTTGGCAGCTCTTTGATGGCAGAAATTTTTCCCACTTTCCCATTTCAGTTTCTTATTTTCTGTTAAATATATGAAATTTGGACAGGATTACAGTAGAAATTCTGTAAGGCAGCTGCTTAGGCATCTTTTTTGTTTTAATTTAATTTCTTTGAGTTAATCAGAATTTTGTTTTCTCTTCTTCCAGCTAGGTGACACGGTGGGCTTGGAGTCAGGAAGACCTGAGTTCATATCCATCCTCAGACACTTACTAGTTATGTGACTCTGGGCAAGTCATTTAAACTCTATTGGCCTCAGTCTCTTCAACTGTACAATGGCATAATTATAGCACCTACCTTTTGGGGTTGTTGTATTTGTAAACTGCTTAGCACAGTACCTGTCATATAGTAAGCTCTTAATAAATACTTGTTTCTTTCTTATCTATCTCCCCCCTACCCCTCTATGGAAAACACAGCAGAACAAGATCTATTGTAATAAATAAGCATAGTCAAGCAAAACATGTGACTTTATTGGCTATGTCCAAAAATATATGATTCAGTCTTCACCCTGAGTCCATTGCCTCTCAGTCAGGAGGTGGGCAGCATGTTTCATCACAACTTCGCTGGAATTGTGGTGGGTCATTGTGTTGATCAGAGTTCTTAAATGTTTCTGAATTGTCTTTACAGTGTTATTTGTTTTCATTATTTAAATTGTTGTCCTTGTTCTACTCACTTCACGTGGCTTCAGATTATACAAGTCTTCCTAGGTTTCTCTGAAACCGTTTTCTTATAGTCCAGTAGCATTCCATTCTATTCCATTCATATAGATGAATTGTTTAGCCATTTCTCAGTTGATGGGTACCCTTCACCCTCACCCTTTAGTTAAAGTTCTTTGCCATCACAAAAATAGCTGCTACAAATATTTTTGTACGTAAGAGTCTTACTGGGGGATTAGGAGGGGAGGAATCTTCCAAACCTTCCCGCCCCCGGCCCCCCCCATTGGGTCTCCCTATTTCACTCAGGCTGGATGTGAAGGGGCTACTTAGGACTCTGATCCCACTCTGATTGGCCAGGGAGCTTTGACTTGCTCCATTTCTGACTGGGCAACCTGGTGGTCACCTGTACCTAGGGGCTTATCATATCATGGTTGAAATTAGTTTGGACACTGGATAAGCCCAGCCTCCTATGGTTCAGAACTAGTAAACTCAGCATCAGCCTCCTTGGTAGCTGGAATTACAGGCATGCATAGCTACACCTAAAGGGAGCACTTCCTAAGGAAGAGTAAGCCAGGAACAGAAAGGTACCAAAAAAATTCATTATACAGGAAAACATAGAAAAGTGAAGGAGAACCTTAAACAGTTATTTTAGTATATAATTTATATTATAATATAATAATATTAATGTATCAATGTATATTCTATGTAATATAATCAGAAATACAATATATTAATATATATAAATAACAGAATGGAAGAAGGTTGGGAGAACTGTCTGCTAATTGAAAGGGAGAAATAGCAAAGTTTAACAAGCAAATTTAAGAGATTGATAAAACTTCTCATGTTATACACAGGAAATTTGTTAGGGATCCACTAATTATTTTTACTGTATTCTTTGAGTTTGCCATTCTTCTCCAGCAAATTCTTAAGCAGAACTGGAGTTTCTGGTCTGCTGTCCTATGTTCACTGGTGAATCTCTTCATGTGTCATTGGTTGTATAAATTGTGGGCAACTGAGCTGGGGACAAAAAAGAGGGGAAGAGAAAAACAGAAAGACGCAGAGACACAGACCTAAAAGATCACTAAAAACACTTCATCAAAGAGTAGGCCATTTTTGACTAAACTCATTTCATGTTTTGAAAAGTTAACTAGACTTAAATACTGAGAAGGCAGTGTTGCATGGAAGATGGAGAGTCAGCTAGCCATGGAGGTCAGGAAGCTCTGCAAAGTCACAAAATCACAGAATTTGAGATTTGGAAGGGACCTCAAAGGCTGACCTATACACAGAAGGAATCCACACCATAACACCCCCAGCCTCTCTGTTCCTCAGACAACTAACTCTAAGACTGACTGATCTGCAGGAACAGTAGTTAGCAGATCATCATCATGGAGGGAGATTTTCCAACTGGAACTTCTCCCAATGAGGAAAGCATAGGTCCAGACAAACAAACAAGATTAAAAGTCAGTCTGGTATTATCAGGAAAATCCCCGCAGATATAAGATATTAGATTTGTAATGACCTTTGCCAAAAATTTCTCATGCTTTGTGGACAGGACTGAAAGATGGGTGCTAGATCAGAGTACAGTTTAGGCAAATTTGGAATTGATTGAATGGTCAGTTGAAAAAAGTATTTATTCATGGGTTGATGTGTCCTCGGAAGGGGACCTCTAGTATAATGTTCCCAGGATGGAGACACACACACACTCTCACACACTCACTCACTCTCTCTGTCATTTGATTTTAAACTCTTTGAGGGTAGTGGGTAGGGACTGTCTTTTTGCCTTTGATATGTCCAGTGCTTAGCACAGTCCTGGCACATAGTAGATACTTAACAAGTGTTTATTGATTGATAGGTAACATTTTTACGGTGTCTTGGACGAAGTCATAGATGGCGTGCTTGACAGATTTGTGGAGATAACATGAAACCTGGAGGGTCACTAAAACATTGGATGACAGGATGTAGATCCACAAAATGCTTAGTACAATGGATTGAGTGGAATAATATAATGTTTGAATAGGGATAAATGTTAAGGTTCTAATTAGAGCAACTTTGTCAATAGGACGGAGGAGAGAGGGCACTATGTTTCTTACAGGAAAAAAAATCTGGGGGGATAAATGAACCATAAGGACAGTATAGGTTGACACTGACATTGTGGCTCAGAAAGCTAATTCACTTTGATTCAGTTGAACAAGGTAAGGCTATGTAAGGTAATTTGGTGGGGAATACTAACAACTAGGAAGAAAATGTGGAGCTCAATTGGATAAGGGGTAAGGGAGAAGAGAGGCCATTTCTGCTGTAGGTAGAAACTATGGGCTTATTAGCACCTCTGTGGCAAGAATTATCAGTTGAAATGCCAGATGGTGAGCAAATTTCCTTTCTGACTCCTGGGAGTGATAGAGGTGGTAGAGGTATGCTCTAAAATTTACACCCTGGGGGCCATTCACCTGTGATTTCTGTCTCTCCCAATAAGGCTATCTCCTGGTATCTCTCCCCAAAGGAGTCCTTGTATCCCAGGGTCCTTGGTTTTTCCCTTTCTCCATCTAAATTTGTCCTTCTGTGTTTTTGCACTGAGCAAATTCTGTGGTGCTTGCCCTGGATATCAGAATTGCTAGCTTCCAGGAGAGGCTTCATAGAGGTGCAAGAGAATCTAAGATGATCTCTTGATGAGGAGGGGAGGGTATCCCAAAGATGGATGAACAGCTTGTTCAAAGGAATGTGGGCAAGAGATAGTGAGTTTGGGTTCCAGTTTGGCTGGAATGTAGTGTGAGTTAAGTTGATGAATGTGAAATAAGAATGGAAAGGTAACCAGATGAAGGACTTTAAATCCCAGGGTGAGGAATGAGCCACTGGAGTTTTTTTGAGCAGGGGAATGATATGATCTAGGAAGATTATTTTGGCAGCTGTATTGTTGTTTGTCCTTTGTCCTGGAAGAGGATTATGACATCAATAAGGGAGGTGATGCCATGATATTCAAGTAAATTGGATTTAAGTGAGGGAGGGCCGTGCAAAGTCACCAACCTCACTTTCTTATCCAGAGCCATCTGGGTCCAGTGGCGAGATATAGATGAGGACAACTGGAGATGAACCAGGATGTTGGGTGGGGGACCTTGGCCTTTTCAAGCTAAGATCTTTAACAGGTCTCAATTTGACTGTGGCAGCTTCCATTCAATGATTAAGGCTTAATAAAAATGAGGCAAAGAATGGCCTCTTTAAAAAAAAAAAAGATCTGGGAGGGGAAGACCCTCAGGGTTTCTGGCCTAAATAGAAACAATTGTTATTTACATTCATTCTGAGCCCATCTGGGCCCAAACTATGACCAAGTAGGGCTTGGCCTAGGACCAGAGTGATTTGGGGTTTAGGCTGGTCTTTAAGAGAAAAAAACAAAATAAGAAAAAAGTTTCAGAGATTAAAATTTACATTCCCTTTGGGTAGAGCACCCACTGGTAAGGGTGTGATACCTTATGTGGAAAGTGAAGGAAGGAAAAGAAAGAAAGAAGTGTTGCCTAACTAGAAGTTTGGTCTCTAGTGGTCAGCACCTTCTCTACTCAGAGGTCCTGTTTGTCCTTCATTCTCCAAGGTCCTTCATTTCTCCAAGAGGACTGTGACATCAATAAGAGAGGTGATGCCACGACATGCAAGTGAATTAAATTTAAGTGAGGGAGGGCTGTGCATAGTCAAAGACGTAGGAGGCAGGGAAACTGTTTTGGAGGTTATTGCAATATTTTAGCAGAGAGCACTTTAGTGGAGGCAAGATGGATTTATATACAGAAAGACTGTGGGTGAGATCTAGAGATCCAAGAGAGAATGGAGTCTAGATAGGATTAGAGGTGGGAAGTGGCCTAGGGCCATAGGGAGGTGAAACAGTGGAGGGCGAGGCTAGGTTTTGGGTTACAGAGAATTGGGAGATTGGGTATAGGCCGGTTGATGGGATTATGGCCTCAGGCGAAATCCAGAGATTTGGCTTTATGGCAAAGATCAGGGTTTTTTCTTCCTGGGGTTCAGATCCCAAAGACTTGGTATTTTCCTTTTAGGGGTTCAGATCCCATCCCCATCAGTAGTATCAAAAGTTGCAGATTGGCCAAAAAAGATGTCAGAGGAAAAGGCCATTGAATTTATCAGTGAAGAGATCATTTGGTAAACTTGGAGAGAACAATTTCAGTTGAGTGGTGAGATTAGAATTCAGATTACCAAGGGTTGTGAAGTGGGTGAATAGGCCCTTGCTCTGCTACTGCTAAATTTGCCCAGGTTTACACCACCCTTAAAAAAAAAGCATCACTTGATTTTGCCATCCCTTCAAGATAATTTGTGCTCACAGCCCCTCCTTCCCTCCCTCTCTCTTATCCTCTAGAATTCTAGAGTTCAGTATCTTGGAGGGTGAAGAGCAGTAGATAATGAAGAGATTAAGAGTAGGACCATTTCCTTAATTGGATCGCTGAAGTAAACACCAGTGATGGTTGAGATCAGAGTGTTTGAGTGGACATCAACCTGAACATTGAAGTCTCCAAGTATAAGTGCTAGAGTTGAAGTGGAGAGGAAGACTCATTGAGTCAAGTATTGAACTCCTTGAAAAAGGAGACAGAATGGCCTTGGGTCCAGTAGATAATTAACTAAGGAGCTAGATAGTTCTCTGTGTGTATAGGAAATTTCAAATGTATCAATAAACAGCAAAAAATATGCACACTCTTTTTTTTGCCTAATATGTCTGGTGGTAGAGAGCTTAAGAGACAATGTACTCAGTAATGGAGCAACAGTCAGATACGCCGACATCTGGAGAAAGCCACATTCCTTCAGTGAAAGAAGATGGAAAAAGTGAGAGGAGGAGGTCTAATATGAAGGGAAGTTTTAAAAAGATGAAACAGAAGTCCCAGAAAGAATAATAGAAGAGTAGGGTAGAACAGCACTGAAAAGTAGGTGGGGTTAGGGGTTGATTTGGTTGGGGATAAGAATGGGAAGTGGGTTTTCCACTTCATGGCCTTTGAATCACAGTGATTAGGGGAGGAGGAAACATGCAGAGTTTGCCATAGGATGGTAAGTGAATGAAATGCCTGTCCTCAAGGGCAAATTTAAAATCACTTGGATGATTAAAATCACTGAGTCAAGCTCTTGGTTGAAGACTGGCCATGTCTATCTGTGAATGATAGAGTATATTTTCTAAATCAAGCATTATTCAGATATGAAAGACGTGCAGATATGTCTTTAATTCTGGTGCTTGTATTTCTTGGACTCTTAGAAAATTAGTTCCTAAGCTGAAATCAACTGGGGTCCTATTTATAAGATCAGCAGGATCAACAAACAATTTCCTCATATCGCATCATTGGTTTGCAAAGTATTATATTATCCTGACTGATGATTGGTGTGTTATCATCCACATCTTCAAGGATAGTTCCAACTGTGCTCATATGTGTTTTACTATGTTTGTTCCAAGCACTGTGATACTGTATGCTATTTTTAATGGTCTCTGCCTTCTGACCAGTGTTCTGGAAGTTGTGATCAACTTCTGAACCATCTTCCAATCACAGAAGGTAGAGTCACTTTGTTTCTGTTCAGAGGAAGAGAGATTAGATCATACTTCTAGGTCAGTAAATATTTGGTTATCAGAAACTCAGGAAGCTTGACCATACTTACTCTCAGTACCGCTTACTCTACATTATCCTAAGATGTCAAAAGATAATGTCTAACCCATGGAGCAACCTTGACTCCTGACCAGACCCAATGTGTGAGGCCCTCGACCTGGACGAGGCCCTGGAAACAAGAAAATGTAGCCCAGTGAGAAGTCACTCATCTGACAGTGAGAAGTCTGATGTTTTTGACATCTGTAGTTATAGAGGACTGAGGCTATTATTGCTTTTTTTCCCCCAGACAGGTAGGGTAGGGAGGGACTGCACATGTGATAATAACTTTGGGGAGTGAAGAGGCTTCCAAATCCAGCCCCTCAGTGCTCAGTGGTAGGGAAAGGCAGCAGAACTGTTGAGTAAATGCAGTTGCCATTAGTTCTGGAGCAAAGAAACCTTCACATCCCGTCCCTGGGAGGGCTTGGGTTTAGGGTTCCTTCCCTATCTCCTAGGACCAGTAGTGATGGAGTAGGATGCTGGAGTAGGAGCCTTGCTATTTACCAGGTTAATGAAGGCCCTCCGCCTAGTGAGAAATGGAAGACTGAAGCCTTGTTGTTCTTAGACAGAGCAGAGTAGATCAAGCTTCCAAGTAGGGCAGTAGATTCTGGGGCAAGGAAGTCTTTGGCACCAGGCCCTGAGTGGTGTGGGGATACAGGCTGCATCTTCATGGAGCTAGAAATAGAGATGCCAGAAGGAAGGAGGTGCTCGGGCAAGAGACTTGTTAGTGAAGGATTCCCCCTTAGACAGCGACCTTCTTGAGGGTAGGGACTGTTTGATTTTCTTCTTCGTATTTGTAGACGCTTAATAAATGTTTGGTGATTGATCCAATGTATTCTTAGTGAGGGGTGAAAGCCTACAGCATTGTTACAGAGACAAGGACAGAATAGGTGTAACTTCCAAGACAGTTTACCCCCAGGGATGGTGGTCTCCAAATCTAGTCTCTGAAGGTGGCTAGGTCTGGCCAGGTAGTCCTCACCCTGTGTTATTGCTGATTTTAGGGGAAATGCTATGCTAAGCTTCATCAAAGTTGATGTTGGAGGGAAGGACAACTTCCAAAAGTGGAATGGACTGCTTCAGTGGGTCCCCTGCCCCCTATTTGAAGGTTTTGAAAGCAGAGGATGGGTGACCTCTTGTTGGAGCTGTTGCAGAGGGGATATGCCCTTCAAGGAATAACTTGTAGGCTATTTTTGTAGTGAAGGGGAGCATCATGAAAGAAGCATGCATAGGACAGCTAGATGGCATGGTAGATAGAGCTCTGACCCTGGAGTTAAGAGGATGGAAGTCCAAATTCGGCCTTAGACACTTACTAGCCGTATGACCCAGGGCAAGTCCCCTAACCCTGCTTGCCTCAGTTTCCTCATCTGTAAAATGAGCTGGAGAAGGAAATGGCAAACCACTCCAGTATCTTTTCCAAGAAAACCCCAAATGGGGTCACTAAGAGCTGGATACGACTGAAACAACTGAACAACAAAGAGATGTTAGACCCCAATTGTGGGGAGTCTTAAATGCCAAGATTAGATGTCTCTGTTTTATCTGTAAGCCATTTGGGAGCCACTGCACATTTTTGGGCAGGGGCATGATAGAAACAGATATGCATTAAGAAGATTCCCTTGGAAGTAGTGGGAATGATGGAGGCACCTATTTTTGTCATCTCTCTGAACCAGTGCTGTGATGCCAGGGCACTGCTGGGTAAGGAGTGATTGTTTACAGACTTCTGTAGCCCTGGATGGGATGGGTTACAATTGGGAATCAAGTTGCTCCCGTCATTACCGTTTTAGCAGGAACAGATGCCATGGGGATATTGCTTCCCAGATAGCATTGTAGCTTCCAGAGACCCATGGGGAGTGCCCCTCTTCCCCTACACCTTTTGGGCATGGTAGGACTCCCTCGATTCACTGCTGTCCATTTGCATTTCCACCCCCATCACCAAATTCCTTGCTGTAGACTCTTGGGAGAACTTTGAAAACTTTTCAAGATAATATCTGTGAAGTGTTTTGTTCCTCTAGGAGGAATCCAATTGTTAATCACAGTAACAAACCAAAACAAAAAACAAAACCACATTTCCCCCCTTTTGAAGAAACATTGTAAGATACCAGGTATCTTATTTCTGCTGCTTTTGATTTTTCTCTCCTTCCCCCCCCATTATTTACATGTTCAGAACAAATTTTTACTCTTCCAACACTTACCTCCCTAGAAAAAAGCCTCAGAACTCCCAAAAATTGAGGGCTGTTTTGTGAATAGCTAGGATATTGTCTGTGCAAGACTGTAGTTGCCTGATGTCGTGGCACTTTCCCCACCAAATCATCATAAATTGTTCATTGTGAACAGCTTTGTATGGAACAGTTGTTTCACATGCCAGAGCTTTTGACGATGCCTTTTTTTTTTTCTCTGCAGACCTCTGGGCAGACTGTTTCTCTCTGGAATTGGATTAGGCTTTTTTCTCTTGTTTCAAAGCTTCTCAAGCAGTATGGAGTCTTGTTAGAATACAGTTTCCATAGTAAATTCTATTTGGGGTCTAACTTTCCTAGGAACAAATTCTTCTTGGCCTTTTCTATTGCTGCAATCAATCCATTGGTATCTCCCCCCCTTTCCTTTTTTTTTTTTTTGTTGGCAAGTAGATAAAATGTAAAGTAAATACAGCCGGTGCTGTTTTTGATTTGTGTCTTTTCCTTAAAAAGTGACTCAGTCCCAGCCCAGTTTGGATTCAGAAGTGTAGAATAACATGCACTGTAACTTGTATTTAGCTGAGGTGAAGTCTATTTGATATTATTTACAGTTAAGACCCTTCTTTAGCAGGTTGGGGACAGATGTCAGGTCCCTTAATAGTCATTATCAACACTGTTGAGTATTGGGCAATAAAGAAGTGCATCTACTTTTTTTGAAAATTTAGTTTTTTTTTTTTTCTTAAAGAGTAGATAAAATGGATAAAAAAATCCATTTTACTGAAGAAGTACTTGAGAACACTGCATTATCTGTAGGATTTTCAGGGGGTTGAAGTGGGACCTTCCTTAACTTTCCGTATTAACTGTTTTATGGAGAATGAGATAGCTTGAGGACTTTTTCAGAAATATTTGTCAGTAGAACTTTGATGCTGACTTTTCTTTGGGAAGACTTGAAGCTTTCTGTGCTGAAGAGGCAGCTGTGACGTTTTGGATTTGGAATCAGAGGATGTGGGTTTAAAATCCTGGCTCTGATGCTCACTGCTTGTGTACCTAAGAGCAAGTCAATTTTCCTTTTTGGGTCTTAATTTTTCTCATCTGTAAAATGATAGGGCTAGGTACCACAATCCCTCAGGTCCCTTCCCTTGCAAATCTGGCACTACAGGGTGGTGGAAAGAATGCTGTATTTGAAGTCAGAAGAAATAGGATACAATCCCAGGTTGGCTTTTTTTCTTTCTTTCTTTTTCTTTTTGGTGAGTCAGTTGACATTAAGTGCCTTGCCCAGGGTTGCACAGCTAGGAAGTGTCAAGTTATCTTAGACTGGATTTGAACTCAGGCCCTCCTCACTCCATGGCCGGTACTCTATTCCCTGTGCCATCTTGCCCGCCCTTCAGGTCAGCTTTTTACTTAGACCTTGGGCAAGACATTTAACTTGTATGGGCCTTGGTTTCCTCATCTGTAAAATGTTGGACTAGTGTACCTTTCAAGGCACTTCAACTGCAGTTTACACAATGATTCTGTTTGCATTACTGTGTTATTGTGTTCACAGAATTATTGTGCTTTTATAAAACTTAAAATGTTATAGAAATGTGGATTATTATTATTGTATTAACTAGACACAATCACAAAATTGCCAACGAAACTAAAGAAATCGTCCCACATTTGATTCTTTCAAAGTTTCTAACTCCAAACTAATGTATTGGACATCATTTAAATTTAGTTTCCGTCAACAGGCATTAATTGTGGGGTTACTGTGGACAAAGTTTCGTCCTCTAGGCACATTGTTCTTGCTCTCAGGGAACTTCTAGCCTAGGTCAGAAAACATAGACACAGACACACACATAAATTAGTACTCAGATAACCATAGGGTCATATATTTAGAGTTAGAAGAGAGCTTAGAGATTCCTTAGAGGTCACCCACATTTTTTACAGATGAAGAAACTGAGGTCTCATGTTAAGTGATTTTTCCCAATGTCACATGGAGTGTGATACAGCTGGGATTTGAACCTAGGCCCTCTAAGTCCAGCACCCTTTTCATTCCACCATGATGTCACCATTCTTTGAACTCCCAAAATGTAACTTATAACAAGGTGGTTGGAAAGAAAGTATATGTAGGAGACCAGGCTCAAGTTTCCCAGGCTCAGGGCAGGGAAAAGGGCATCCCAGGTGAAGGGAACATTGTGACAAAGATAGCACATAATCTTTAGGGTTTCTTTATTTGTGAAGCACTTTGCCATTTTCAGTGTGCTTCTGCATAAACTGCCTGTTGTTCCTGATGTTTCTAAGAGCTAAAGCAGGCAAAGGTCAAAGGTGCACGTATCAGTCTTTTCTTTATTTTTCTGTTTCTCTGTTTCTTTGCTGACTTGGCACAAGGAATTGAATCCCACCCTAACGTGCGTTGATGAAGGAGGAGCATGACTTGTAGAACTCTGACTGTAGAGCCAGAAGAAGAAGAGGGTGGGGGGCTCCATTTTTTCCTGTGTTGATATTCTTGGCCCCTCTGTGGGCCTTTCCCAGTGAAGGAAAATAGGCTTCCATGAATGTGCTTCGTTACCCCCTCCCCCTTCAATCTATTCTCTGAGAGCAGCCATGACAAAGAGAAGTAGTGCTATGTGGAATGCTGATAACAGGGAACACAAGACTGAAACTAGATCCTGCCTTATAAAAGACAGTATTTATGGGTCTCTGTCCAAGAGAAATTCAGGATTGGATTTAGATGATTTAGCGTGGTGGACTGGAGAGCAGGATCCGAGTGGGCTTCTATCTTTACATTGCACCAGACTCCGGTCAGTGCATCCTGAAATTATTTAATTTCCAGAAAAATGTAAACTCTTTGAAGTTACAAACTCCTTCCTTTTTATTTTTTCTTTGAATCACCATCACTTAGCACAGTGCTTGGCACATACATAGTGGATTTATAAAAAATGCTAGTTGAATTCATTTGAATTGAATTTTTTGGGCAAATGTTTCACTGAAGGAGTAAATGAGCTCCTTTCTAAGAATGAGTGTTAATAGAACCTTCACCACTTAGTCACAAAATAAGTAAGTGTAGGCATTGTAATGTGATGGAAAGCATACTGTTAATGGCCTTGGAATGAGGAGAAGCCTTCGTCTGAATTTCCCCTCAACTAGGGCATCTATCAAGTACCTTCTCTGTGTGAGACATCGTGCCAGCATACCAAGACAAAAACAAAACAGTCTTTTCCCTTAAGGGCCTTTGTTTCTCAAGAATTTGCTGCAAATATTTTTTATAACCCGGCCCTTTCCTACCTTCCCAGTCTCTGATGCCTTACTCCTCTCCCCTCCTTCTGTAACAGCCACGTTGGCCTACTTGAAGGTCCTCCGATGGTGTGTCCTACTTCCTTTTGAAAGAATGCCCCCATTCCTAGAATGTTGTTCCTTTACCCCCATCTCTTACTCTGCCTGGCTTAAGGACCCTGCTCAAATCCCACCCCTCTGACTTTTAAGAACTCTTTGGTTGCCTTCAACATTCAACTCAAGTTGTATCTTTTAAAGGAGGACTAACTAGTCTTCCCAGTTATTAGTTCTTTCCCTTTTAAGATTAACCTATATTGATTCTATATGCCTATATAAGTATCTATCTATCTGTATCTATATCTATACACACATACATATATACCTATGTGTGTACATACACAACATACATACATATATCTACCTATATATGTGTGTGTGTGTGTGTGGTATATATGCAGACATATATCTCATGTGTGGATATTTATATATTGTCTCCTCATTAGAGTGTATGCTTCTTGAGGGCAGAGATTTTCTTTTTCCCCTTTTCCTTTTTTTTCTTTGGTAGATTTCTTTGTTTCCCCAGACCTTAGCACAATTCCTGATGTACAGTTAACTAGGTGGCTCAGCCGATAGGATGCTGGAGTTGGAGTCAGGAGGACCTGAGTTTGAATATTGCTTCAGAAACTTCCTAGCTGTGTAACCCTGGGCAAGTCACTTAATCTCTCTCAGCCTCTGTTTCCTTATCTACAAAATAGGCTTAATAATAGCCCTTGCCTTCCAGGATTTTCATGAGGATCATGTGATAACATGTAAAGAGTTTTGCAAACCATGAAGTGCTATTAGATGTTGACTGACTGATTTTAACTAAATGATTAGTGAGTAACTTATGTGTGATTAACTGATCTCAGCCAGTTATTTTGTAATCCAGAAGATCCTACTCATCTTTACCCATCTTCCTATTCTGGTCAACCCTCTTTACTTCCCTCTCTCAGTTTCTACATGTGATGGAACAATCCTTTCTCTTCTGAGCAATTTAGAGGGATTTCTCCAAGGTCCCCTCAGCTTCCCCTTTCTCCTTCTGCCTCCAACTTTCAGAAGCATGCCTATGAACTGTTGTTATGAAATCCACCCACAAGCTTCTCCATCTCATACATATATACACACACCCATCATACCACTTCCCATAATATTAGCTTTGGCAAGCAGAGAATTCTGCTAAGCCACATGTTACATCTATGAGTCCTTAAATGCTCATGCCTTCGAGTCTTCATCATGGAGCCCCAAGGTTATCTGCCCTGCTGATGACAAAGCAGATTGTTTGCTCTTTACAAATGTTGGGGCTGTAATGTGTTCTTTTTATCCCAAGTCTCAGCAAACCATCTGGCTAACCTTCTTTGGGCACCTTCTTTAGATGGTAACAGACAGTCTGTTAGGCATAATTGTGTTCTGTGAAACATCTGAGTTGAAGGGAACTTTAGAGATTTTATGTTCCAAGTCCCTTATTTTACTGAGAAAGAAACTGAGGCCCTGAGATGCGATGGTCATAGAACAAGAGTTAATATTGGTCTCTGGGCTTTAGTTGCTTTGTTTCTACAATGGTGTTCATAGTACCTAACCTGTTTGAAGGTAGATGACTGGACCAGATGATTTCTTGAGGTATCTTTCAACTCTATAATCTATAGTTCTTCATTCCTTGACATTTTGGAAGGTAGTTTCATCACAGTGACCCTTTGACGTGGAAGTATAGGTATAAAGCCCATTTTAGAGTTGAGAGACCTGGGTGGGTCCCAATTTTCCCTTAACTTGTCTCAGACATTAAGTACCTGCTCTATGTGAGGTGCTATGGTAGATATTGGGGATGCAAAACCAAAAATGAAACTGTCCCTTTTCTCAAATGGCTTACATTATACAGATGAGGAAACTGAGGCTCAGAGAGATGTTTTGCTTATGATCATCTGGCTAGTGTGTGGCAGAACTTGGACTTTAACCTAGGTCTTTGGACTTCAAGTCCAGTGGTCTTTTTATTATATCACAATGCCTATCTCAGGCCTAGGAAACTTTGGAGATCTTGAGCTGGAAGGAACTTTTTAGTGGTCATCTAATCTACTTCCTCTCATTTTAAAGTTGAGAAAGGTGAGGCCCACAGAGGTCAAGTGACTTGTCCAAAGTCACATAGGTATTAAGTGACAGAACTGGGGATTCAATCCCAGGTCTGAGGGCTCCAGACATAGCAGTCTTCCCATTATACCAAGCCGTAGTGAGATGAAGCATTTTTTTCGGACTAGATTTTTCCTTTAAAAATATGTTTGGCCTAGAGGACAGTGCAAAGAATCCATTCAGAGCCAAATGTTAACTCCAGATGTGAACTTAAGATGTTAACTTAAATTCTGGTCAGCACAAAGCCACCTGGGATATTCTAACCTCACCCTCATAACATCTCTGGTAGGTCAGTTCTGTACCAGTATTGTCCCATTCATTTAGGAACCACTTTTATCTCTTGTCTCTCTTCCCAGTTGTTTGGAGACAGCTCTATAATCAGCCTAATTCCACTAAGGTATTTAATAAACTGAGGAGTTTCTCTATATTTTAGGCTGGACTAGAATAGGACTAATTTGTGGGAACCAAAATTCTTCAAAATTTGATTTTAAAAAATGTCTTGGTGTGTAGGATCTGATTCTTTGCAGAGGTAAATGGTAGTACCTATTACTAAGTTCCTTTTGAACAATAGTCTACAGAGTTGATGGTTAATTTTATTTGTGGTCCTGGTCTTGAGGGAGTCTGCAGCAGAATTTAAAAAACTCATGAAGTGATTTCTGACTGTTATTTGTAAGCTAGTATTTTGTAGTTTTCTATATAATAGCGCATATAATCAGTACATATAATATATACTGAGAAGATAGGAAGATAGAGAATTTTTTTATAGAATGATGGCACTGCATTGTCTGTCTCTGAGACTGATATAGGTGAGATAACCACAGATTGTTACTAAGAGGCTGCACATCTGTTTGTTGCCATTCAGTGTGTGGGTGGCAGTGGAGATAGGAGTTTGTATGATGTGTCTTACAGTTGAAAAAGGCTTCTCTTATGCAGCATGTGGAGATGGGTAAAATGGGTAAGGTACCTTTAGGAAATTCTTATATTCATATTTCAAATAATTGTTGTATGTGTGGAGGTGGGGGATTGGGGGAGATTTGTGGAATGTGATGTGTTGTTTTAGAACTTTTAAAGATTTGGAAAACATTTCCAGTATTTTGAAAAAGCAGTTTTTCCCTCCTGGGTAATTGATTCTAGTCTCTGTTTGTATTTGCAAGAGTATTTTAGGTAGAATCTGTCATTCCTTTTCAGTAGTGAGCGAAAGGGTCAACTTGAAAGAATCAGAAGTATTTTTTAAAAAGCCTTTTTTTTTTTTTTTTTTGGAGAGAGAGTCTTATGAAATGGAATGTACTAGGAGAGAATTGAGGTAAACTCAAGTGTTAAAAATGGATCCTTTTGAAAACAAAAATTTGATTAAAAATTTCTGCCCTCATCCCACCCTTTGTTTCTTCTTTGCTCTTAAGGAAAGTACCATGTTAATGGGATGTTTTCTTGTCCAGAGAATTTTGGTGCAAGTTTGTGTCAGGTATTTTGAAGGAGAAAGATGTGTGGGTTGAGAGTAAGTAATCCCTTTCCATATATTTTGTAAGGAATTAATGATTCTGGAGGGATTTTTCTCTGGGAGGGAGAGAAAATAAATTTGTATTAATTGAAAAAATGAAACTTTAATTTGAAAACAAAAATATAAAAACAAAAAACCCACATTCCAAATCACTAGACATTATCTCAAGTTCTCATTGCTTGATGGTTTTGTATTTAGTCATTGGACTGCTTTATCTTTTTTCATATGGATGTCATTGAAAGAATAGTGTCTGTCTCCTGTAGAAGTGACTCTGGGTCTGGATGAAGTTGGGAGCAGAGGTAGTACTTTCAGAATAAATTCTCCTTATCAGATCGTTCTCCCTCTTCCTATGTCCTCTGAAGCTAGTTTTGAGTTTTTCAGTATTTAAACTTATGATAATTTCTTAGGCAAATTTTTCTGGTCAATAGTATCAACATTAGGGTGTGTGTGTGTGTGTGTGTGTGTGTGTGTGTGTGTGTGTAATGTGATTTCATTGGTGTGGGAATCCTTGGTTATGGCAGTGGATATAGATTGGATTCAGTTGTTACTTAGAATAGCTTTTGAAAATTGGCTGGAGGAATTGAAATTAAGAGACCTTGGTATTGTTAGAGGTGACCCTTGAACCCTGGACTCCTGACTCCAAAGCAGCCTTCTTTTCACTAAGTCCTGCTTCCTCTCCGGCCTAGTCAGTTGTTCAGTGCACAAGCATTTATCACGTGCGCCTGCGTCCTCTGTGGTTAGCACTGCCATTAGCCCTGGGGATGCCATGAAAGGCAGAAATTCCTGCCCTCCAGGGACTTATATTCTAAAGGGAGAAAAAACATGTAAACATCGGGAGAGAGAGAAGATTTATAGTAGATGGAAGGGATTCTGAGAAGGAAAGGTATTATTAGAAGTTTGGAAGACTTGTACAGTTTTCCTAGAGTAGGGGAGATGTGAGCTGAGTTTTGGAGGAAGTTAGGGAATCTAACAAGTGGAGGGTTAGAATTAGAAATATATTTTTCATAGAGACCTTGAATTGGGGGCACTGCTGTTTCTGAATGATCTTCTTATACATTGTAGATTATTTTAAAAGATTGCTTTCCAGGGAATAATCATTTTTTAACATAATGTAATCATTAGAATAGATTTAATTTGGCAACCTCCCTGTACTGCAAGACCTACTTATTGTTATTTAGGCATGTTTGACTCTTTATGACTCTGTGGACCACACTGCCCGTGAAGTTTTCTTGGCAAAGATACTGGAGTGATTTGCTGTTTCCTTCTCCAGCTCATTTTATCAATGAGGAAACTGAGGCAAATAGGGTTATGTGACTTGCCCAGGGTTACAGTTAATAAGAGTCTGGGGTCGGATTTAAACTCAGATCTTCCTGACTCCAGGTCCAGTACTCTGTCCACTGAGCCACCTTGATGCCTCTTCTACTTATTATTAGTTTTTTTCAAAAGAGAACCTCTTCAGGAAAAGTAAAACATCACCAAAGGAATACTCGGGGACAATTCATTGTGAGCCATTGAAAACTTTAAATTTATTTAATTCAAATTGATTTTTATAAATTTCAGATTGAACTTTTATTTAAACCAGAGCAGTTACAAACATTTATTAAAAATGATATTTAGACTTGCTAGTAATAAAGTTGTTTAAAGAGGGTAGAAGAAATCAGGAAGGGTGTGCCGGCCTATTTCCTTTTGAGGAAAACTGTAGCCTGATGTTTAACTTCTTGTCAAGAGTGGGTTGCAGGCAATGTGATTTTCAATCTGTTACTCATATTTCAGGATTTTCTTTGTATTTTTATTATGGAGCAACAGTTTTATAGAAATTAAAACCCAAGCCTTGGTTTTATTTCTATCTTTATACCTTCTCTGTACTTGCACAGTCAACATGCCATTTCAGGTCCTTATCATCTTTTGGCTAGACTATTGCAATAGCTTTCTAATTCATTTCCCTGCCTTAAGTCTCTCCCCATTCCATCTCCCCCCCCCCCCCCCCTGGTTTCTAAAATGAAGTTCTGGCTTCCCGTTAACTTTTGGATCAAATATATCCTCCTTTGTTTGCCATTTAAAGCTCTTCCCAGTGTGGAACCATCCTACCTTTCCAGGCTTGTAACATGCTGCTCTCCTTTAGGTACTCCTTACCAGTCATCTTGGCCTATTTGCTTTTTATATGCTTTGTGTTCTTTCAGGCCTTACATAGATAGGTATACCAGAGTTCATTTTCCATGATTAACTTAGCCTCTGTTTGAACAGAAGCACTTAGATGTTTTATAAAAATAGGGTACCAAAGTAGCATTGTATTGGTTAGCTAAGGTGTTATTAGTCATCCAATCAACAGACATATACTGATGCTTATTGTGTTAATCCCTGCTGTGAAAATAGCAAAGAAAGGTAGAAATTCGAACCCTTCCTCAAGGAGTTCACATTCAAGTAAGGGAGACAACATGCATAAACCTTTATACACGTGAGACAGATATATACAGAGTAGATAGAAGGTAACCTCAGAGAGAGGGCACTAACAGGGAGGAACCTTGGGAAAGAAGGGATTTCTGCTGAGTCTTGGGAGGAAGCCTGAGAAGCCAGGAGGTGGAGTTGAGACTCTAGTATGTTCCAGGCATGGAGGATTTGTTGTTCGGTTGTTTTCAGATGTGTTTGACTCTTCATGACCCCATTTGGGGTTTTCTTGGCAAAGATACTGGAGTGGTCTGTTATTTCCTTCTCCAGCTCATTTTTCCAGGTGAAGAAACTGAGGCCAACAAGTTTAAGTGACCTGCCCAGGGTCACACAGCTGGTAAGTGTTTGAGGCCAGATTTGAACTCAGGAAGATGAGTTTTCCTGACTCCAGGCCCAGTGCTCTATGCACCGAGCCACCTTGCTGCCCTTCTTGGAGGATAACCAGTGATAAGGTATGGAATTGGAAGATGGAAATGTTGAGTGGGAGGAATAGCAAGAAGATGGGATCATAGGAATTCATGAATGTTGCTGGATCATAGAAATACATAGAGGAGAACAAAATCTAAGCAGACTGGAAAGGTAGGGAGGATCCTGGTTCTGAAGGATTCTGAAAGCCAGACAAAGGATTTTACATGTGATCATGGAGGTGATGGGGGCCACTGGAGCTGACTAGAAGGGTGGAGGATGGATTGGAGTGGGGAGGATAAAGTTGGGTCAGGGAGACCCACCAGAAGGCTATTATTTCGGTAGTACAGGCCTGAGGTGATGAGGGCCTAAACCGGGCTAATGGTGGTATGAGTGGAAAGAAAGGGACATATACAAGAGGTATTATTAAGGTAGAAACAAGACTTGGCAATAGATCGAATGTGTGGGATGAGTGTGAGTGAGGAGACAAGGATAGCATTTAGATTGCAAATCTGAGTGCCAATATGGTGGTGCCCTCAATAGCAATGGAAAAGTTCAGAAGCAAGGAAGATTGGGGGGGAGGGTAAAGATAATGATCTGAGTTTGAAATATCCTTGGCGCTTACAGCAGTTCAAGATTAGAGGTCAGGAGAGAGAGGTTAGGTCTGGATAAACAGGATAATTGATCCAAAGGTAGCGGATGAGATCACCAGATGAGATTGTATAGGGATAGAAAAGGGCCCAGAACAGACCCAAAGGGGACAGCTACAATTAGTGGGTGTCACTTGGATAAAGATACATAAAAGAAGATTGAGAAGGAACAGCCAAACACTTAGGAAGAGGAACAGTAGAGAGAGGTGTCGTGAAAACTTAGAGAGGAGTGAGTGTCCAGGAGAACAATGTGATGGACATTGCCAAAGCTTAAAGAGAGCTCAAGAAGGATGAGGTTTGGGAATAGCTGTGTGTATTTGTGTAAATACAAATTTACTTACTTGTATGTATTCTTTTCCCCCAGAAGAATGTAAGTACCTTGAAGGGAGAACTGTATTGTCTGTGTTTGTATTCCCAGGAGTTAGCATGGCTCAATGCCAACACACTTGTTGAATTAAATTAAATGAATAGCCTCACCATTAGGAGAGGGTTTTTTTTTTCCTTCTCCTTTCTTTCTTTGTAAGGTCAAAGCCCTGTCTCTTAACGACTACTGTTAAAAACACCCATGCTATCTCCCATTAACACATCAGACACTCTGATACACCTGCCTGCCTAGATTAATTTTATCACTTTAGGTAGCTAATACCTTGGAAATAAGAGATTAGGACAGAGATGGAGTGAGGCACAGGGCAGATTTAGTTGGGGTAGTGAGGGTGTAATGTTAGATGGAACATTATTGTCCAGGGCCTTGGTCACATTGACAGATGAGTTGAAATTGTGCAGTGACATTAGAAAGAAGGTGAGGCAGAGACAAAGACATGCTTCACCTGTTTTGTACTTTTGCCAATGGATACCTGTTCCTGGCAGAGCTGAAAGGAAGGCCTGATTTTTTTTTTTTTCCTCTTAAGAGTAGAGTGTAGAATTCTCAGGAATTTTTAAAAAATTAATTAAATTTAATTTTTTCAATGAACAAAAATCTCTTTTATCTGTTTCCTACCTTCCTCTTTCCCATTAGAAAAGAAAACTGTTGTTAAAAAAAAAATGCATAGACCCACACTGGCTAGCTCCAAAAAGCATGTTTTAATCTGCACTTTGAGGAATCATGATTGGTCATTGCATTATCAGAGTTCATAAATCTCTAAAAGTTGTTTGCAGTGTTATTGTTATTGTGTAAATTGTTCTGGTTCTGCTCAGTTTACTCTTCATCAGATCATATAAGTCTTTTTTTTTTAAGTGAGGCAGTCGGGGTTAAGTGACTTGCTCAAGGTCACGCAGCTAGTACGGTCAAGTGTTTGGTCTGAGGCTGGATTTGAACTCAGGTCCTCCTGACTTCAGGGCCAGTGCTCTATCCGCTGCACCACCTAGCTGCCCCTGAGATCGTATAAGTCTTGCCAGGTTTCTCTGAAACTATCTCCTTCATCATATAGAACGGTAGTATTCCATTACATTCGTAAACATTAAGTTGTTTTGTCATTTCTCAGTTGATGGGCACCCCATCAGCATCCACTTCTTTGCCACTACATGCCACTATTCCACAAGGTTCTGTCCATCTGGGCCCCTTTTCCATTTTCTTTGATCTCTTTGGAGGTACAGAAGTAATAATGTTATTGCTGGGCCAGAGGTTATGGAACAATTTAGTAACTTTGGGGATATAATTCCATTGAATCTCTTGGAATCTGAAAGAAATCTTCACACTTGAATGACATCTGTGGAGCCTTAGAACCAGAAGAGCATGTGATATTATAATTTAGCCTTTATGCTGTCTTCTCTACTAGCAAATCACCTGCCTACATCAACTATAACAACATTCACAGTGGCCAAGTTAGCTTATGAATACCATGGGGTCCCACCCATGATGAAGCCTCTTTGGTGTATATCCAAAAGCATTAAAAAAGAAAATCTACATTTGGATTGCTTGTGCTGGTCATTTGGCAGTGGAAAAGAAAGGGGAGATGATAACGTTTGTCTGCACAAATGGCGTGGTTCTGTGGAACGAGTGTCCCAAAAAAGATTGCAGGACGGAATTAAGACCTAGCCAAGACATGCCATTTTCCATAAGCTGTGGATGGATAAAAAGGACAGTTGTTTTGTGCAGTTGTTCTTTTCATCAAGGTTCTGTAATTTAATCTGCCTCGCCATAAACCAGCCTGTTGGGACTTAGTATAACTGACTCTTTATTCTCCTTCCACGCCCATATCCAGTCAGTTGCCATTAAATGAGCATTATTTACAAATATCAAGCTGTTGTTGTTCAGTCGTTTTCAGTGGCATCCTGCTCTTCGTGACCCCATTTGGGGTTTTCTTGGCAAAGATACCTGGAGTGATTTGTCATTGCCTTCTCCAGCTTATTTGACAGATGGGGAAACTGAGGCAAACAGGGTTAAGTGACTTGCCCAGTGTCACACAGCTAGTAAATGTTTGAGGTCAGAGTTGAACTCAGGAAGAGGAGTCTTCCAGACATCAGGCCGAGGAGTCTTCCAGACATCAGGCCAAGCGCTTTATCCACTGTGCCAGCTAAATGCCCCCACAAATATCAGATACAAAGTTAAATAGGAGAGAAGGAAATCCATAACTAAAATCCATCTTCTGTAGGAAACTTTTCCCAACCCCTCTTAATTCTGTTGCCCTCCTTCTCTTAATTATTTCCTATTTGTCCTTTACATAGCTTGTTTGTGTATATTTGTTTGCTTACTTTCTCCTCCATTAGATTGTGAGCTTCTTGTGAGGGCAGGAGACTGTCTTTTGCCTCTTTTTGTATCCCTAGTACTTAACACAGTGCCTGGCACATAGTAGACTCAAAATAAATGTTTATTGACTGAATGACTATTCTCATATTTATTAAGCCATTAAATAAACATTACATGTAAGACATGTCATTGGTCATTACATTATCAGAGTTGTGCTAGATAGTATTACTTTTTATATTATTTTTATTTTGTTCTTGAGAAAACTGCCAAGAAGAAAGCTATACTTTGACTGGCTTTCTGAAGAATGCCTTGTCTTCAGAAGATGGCATGGGGGCAGCTAGGTGGTGCAGTGGATAGAGCTCCGGCCTTGGAGTCAGGAGGACCTGAGTTCAAATGCGACCTCAGACACTTGACACTTACTAGCTATGTGACCCTGAGCAAGTCACTTAACCCCGATTGCCTCACCAAAAAAAAAAGAAAGAAGAAGAAGAAGCAGATGGCATGATGAATGAAACTTTTTACCGGAGAATGGACAAATAGACCCTTCAACTAATCGTTGAGTCGACTCATTCTTTTTCTTTCTCTCCCTTCCTTCCTTCCTTCCTTCCTTCCCTCCTTCCTTTTCTTTCCCTTCCTTCCTTCCTTTCTTTCAGAAGTTGATTCTGATGGGCTTCCTATCCTGGAACACAAAAGAATTAACCTTAGCTAGCACTGAGGCAGAGACCTTACTGATCATTTCTCATTTCAGTTCCTTACTTTATGCATGAATCATGAAATAATTGTCTTGCTCAAGGTCACATAGCCTCTCAGTGTCAGGGATAGATCCTGGGATTTCTATCTCCTTGTTAAATATTCTTTCCATGTTGATATTTTGAAAATGTTTCTACTTAGCTACTTCCTTTGTATATGGCTTATGCTGATTTATATTATGCTAATGTATTAGTTCCCATTTTGGGGATGGTCATCAGAGATGTTTTGGTTTAAATTAAAGGTTGTGCTGTGACTAAGAAAGCCTGAAACAGAAATGCAAATTGCAGGGGGCCCTTCCCTGCCTGCCGAGGCTCTACTTATACAAAAGATGACCACAAACTACCAGTGTCACGGGTCATACTGGTTATAGAGACTTCTGTGATTTTATCCTCTATCAAGCCTGTGTGAAATAACAGGTTTCAGCTGAGTTATCTTTAGACATAAAAAGCAAACAAATAAAAATCTTCAAAGACTTCCAGTGCTTTAATATGCAAAATGTAATTTAGTGACCATGAGATTCTTGTCTCTCTACTGCAGATGGCAGAAGATGATAATTCATACTTTTGGTTAAAAAACTGCACAATAGCCTTAGATTACAGATGAACTCCTATTGTCCTCCATTGGTACTCTTGGGGAAGAGAAAAGACTAAAAAAGCAGCATTCACCAGAATAGTTCTGACCTGCTGCTGGTCCAAGGGGGTTAATTAAAAATGTCAAGAAATGTTATGATACAGCCACACCACTAACAATTGGGTCGTGGCCCAGGAAACATTATTGGAAGAGTCCAGAGGCCCTGGGTCAACTCTTCAGTTTATTCTTTTAACATATTTACTCTGTACAACGCATGACTCGTGTTTTTTTAATACCTGGCCATTGCTTAGGAAAAAAGGATGCACATTTTGTATCTGTTATTAAAAAGTTGCTGGTTTTTATAAAATGACAACTTACTTTCCACATTATTCATTAGGTACTTATCCTTTATGACTTTGCATTGTTGGTGATCTTTTCTTGTATTTTTCTCTTTTCCTCAACTAGATTATAAGCTTTTCAAAGTGAGAAACCACTCCACAAACTTCTTTGTGTTATCCTTATTGGTTAGTGTAGCATGTCTCAATAGATATTTTTAGTTTATTGATTATTCCTAAGATAATCAAAAGGCATTTGAAACATCGGTATTATTAAGGTTTCTTAAGTGTTGTATGTTTAAGATAAGTTCAGTACTTGAGGCCTCTAGCAAGATATCTGCAGAATCAGAGATAGTCAGAAGCGTAAGGGTAAGAATTCCTTGGAGTGAATGTTCTTTTTGAATGTGTTCTCTGCAGATTACAGTGAGGATCAGTGGTAGGGTGGAAACGGCCTGGATTTGGCATGAGGAGACCTGGGTTCTGTCACTTAACTGACTATCTGATCTCTGGCAAATCGTGTGCCTCAGTTTCCTTATCTCTAAAATGGGCGTAGTAATACCTGCAACAATATATCTCCCAAGGTTGTTGTGAGGAAACCACTTTGGAATCATTAGCACTTTGGAAACACCAAATGTGGTACAAGTAAACACACAGCATTCTATGGGGGAGAGAGTACTGAATAGGGAGTCATACGTTCAAGGCTTAGCTTTGCTGTTTCCTGGATCTTTGACCTTGGCCAGGTTGCTTCTTCTTTCTGGGCCTTAGTGTCTTTGTGTACTAAATGAGGAATTAAACTCCGTGATCCCTCAAGTCCCATCTGTTGTTGTTCAGTCTTGTCTGACCCTTCATGGTCCCATTTGGGGTTTTTCTTGGCAGTGGTTTGTTATCTCCTTCTCCAACTCATTTTTACAGATGAGGAAACTGAGGCCAACAGGGTTAAGTGACTTGCCCAGGGTCACACAGCTAGTAAGTGTCAGAGGCCCGATTTGAACTCAGGAAGATGTCTTCCCGACTCCAGACCTGGCACTCGATGCACTATGGCGCCACCTAGCTGCCCCTAAGTATCTTGTTCTGGCCATTTGTGTGCTAAGGGCTCTTACAGCTCTGATACTCTGTTTCTTTGATTCCAAGTGGCCCTTAAAGAGAAGTATCATTTGGGTGCATACGCGTATGACCTCACTGAGAGTACCTTCACTTAGGTAAGGCATGGTAAGGCATGGATGCACAGAATGCTGATAGAAGATAAGAGGTTTCTCCACTATTGCTCAGTTATTGCTACTAGGGGCTTAGGTTTAGACAGACCCTTGGCTGACTAGGAGCCTGAGTTCCAGTGTCTGACTCAGGGAGAGAGAACCTTTCACCTTATTAAAAGCTACCCAAAGGACAAGAAGTAAACCACAAAAAACCTTTAATTTTAGAATGATTTCGGAAATTTTAAGCTTCATCCTCCCCCCCTTTTTTTTTAAGGAAATAAGAACTTCTCGTATATTTAAAAATTTTTATTAAAGGACCTAGGGTCTATCTTTATCATAGTTAATTTAGTTTTAGTTAGTTTAAAGAGGCAGAATACAGGATGTCAAAATTAAGGTCAGTTATATTGCTGTGTGATCTTGGTCAAGTAATTTCTCTCTCATTTTCCTCATCTTTAAAGTGAAGCTTTTTGGTTGGCTGATATCAATGGACCTACCAGTTCTGATAATACTTTGATCCTTTATATATAAAGCTAGCTCTGTGGGCTAAGGAAAATAGTCCTTGACTTGGAATTGAGGGGTGGGGGCAGCATGGTGGTGGTGGGCTTGCATTCTTGTCTTGGGTCTATCAGTAACTAACATTGTGCCTTTGAGCAAGCTGCTTAACATCTTCACTTCTCAGTTTTCTCATCTGTAAAATGGGGCTAGTAACACCTGCCCTACCTATTTCACAAGATTGCAGAGAGGATAGAATGAGAGAATGTGTGCGAAAAAGCTTTAAAAATATAACGCACAATAAACATGCAAGCATAACTATGGAAGGAGAAAGTCAAGGACCATCACAATCCTCACTTTACACTTGTGTTCTTATCAAATTTTGTCAGTGGTTAAGCGATGGTAATGACTCCCTTTGTACATTTTGGCCACTGTGACCTGACTTCATGTGACAGTGCTGTGACATGGTGCAAAAACGTCATCCTTTGGTGACATGAATGGAATTTACTTTGCTATGGAGTTGCAGCGGGCTGGTCTGTGGAGGGGAGCTCTCGCTGCTCAGCTAGGGTGTTCCTTCACATCCATCCGGATATTTGCCTCTAACACCTAAGGTGATCGGTGACCTCTAGGAGTGGTGGTAAATACACATTTTTTGCATTTTCTTCCCCTCTTCCTTCCATCCCTCTTCTCCTTCCTTCTTTTTCCCTCTTCTATCTCCCTGTCTTTCCTTCTTCTTTTCTCTCCCTCTCCTCTTCCTTTTCCTTCCTTGTCTTCACCTTTTTCCCCCTCTCTTCTCTCCCCTTTCTTTTTTCTTCCTTTATTTTCTTTTTTCCCCTCCCTTCTCCTTTTTTTCTCTCTTCTTTCCCTTTCTTTCTCTGTCTTTTCGCTCTCTTTTTTCTCCCTACCTTCCCTCCCTCTTTTTACCTGCCCTTTTCCCCTTCTCTTTCCCTGTCTTTTCTCCTTCTTTTGTTTTCCCTGTCTTTCTTTCTTCTCTCCCTCTTTCCCTTTCCCCTTTTTTCCTCTTTCCCCCTCCTTTTCTCTCTTATTCTCCTTTCCGCCTTCTCTAATTTGTCACTGCATCTTTTAAATGGTTGCTTTAACATAGCAGCAGTCTGTAGTATATGCTGCTAAAGCTTTATTATTGTTAGGAGTGTCCAGAACTGACCAGAAATTGTGAAGCGTTGAGCTGGTCTAGGTTCTATTTCAGACAGTATACCTAAAATTCACTTTTATTTTCCTTACTCATGTTGTAAAAATTGGGATTTAAGAATGGAACAGGAAGTCTGGCTGGCTGATGTTTAACTATAATTTGAATGAAAAATGAGTGTGAAGTGCTATGTCAGAGTGAAGTTGGTATTCCCTAGACTCAGGAGTGCTTATGTGCTGCTAATGGGCTAATTCCAACTAGGACTGATTGGTTGGTTTTTGGTCCTTGATGTGATCTGCTGATCTTAGCCTTTTCAAGTTCATTATTTATGAAATGGAGCTGGTCAGGCTTGCCACACACCTCAGAGATACCTTTAGAAGGATTACACAAAGTAAATGTTTGACGTGTTTATTTAAATATGTAGCCGGGGTAGATATCAGAGGGCTAAAGCTTGAAAGAAGGTCAGCAAGACAAGAACACCATTATTCCACAAGTTTAAGATATACCTGGACACAGTCTTGTTTTGAAATACATCTTTTAATCCTAGAGTTTAATTTAATGTAAAAAAAATGCAACCTCATGATTGGTTATGGATTTATTTTATTGTGAAAAGGCCCCAGAATTTTGGGTTTGCAGACACTAAGGCCTATTTCTAAAACTATTTCTTTTGAGTTTTAATTGGAATTCATGAAGTGACATTGCAAACTTTTTTTATGGACCTCATAATATAATCACTTAAGTGACTATGAAGTGGTGCTTTTTTTTTTTTTTAGTAGACCTTTGATTTATGCAATGTAGAGAATGTAATGTAGAGAATTCCTGGTATGGGGAAATCCTTCCATTGATGCATACTGGCAGTTGTTTTACCCAAGGCGACTCAGAGGCCAAGTGGCTTTGTTTATGGCCATAATTCCAGCATGTCCCAAGGCAGGACTGGACTCATGTATTCCTAGCTGCAAAGCTAGTCATTCATCCACTGTGCTAATAGGATCATAGATTTGGAGGTGGAAAGAGATCTCATTTTATAGGTGAAAAAACTGAGGTCTAGAGACGGGATGTGACTTCCCTGAGGTCCTACAGGTGGTAAGTGGTAGTCAACCTTTGAGCCCATGTCTTGTGATTCCAAATTCCCCACTGCCTCCTCTAGCACCAAGAGAATCTCTCCCAGGATTGGCCTCAGACATTAGCCTTAGATAATTCCCCCTAAGGGCGGCTAGGTGGTATAGTGGATAGAGCTTGAGCCCTGGAGTCTGAGTTAAAATGTGGCCTCAGAAACTTAATAGCCATATGACCCAGGGCAAGTCACTTTACCCTGTTTGCCTCAGTTTCCTCATCTATAAAAAATGAGTTGGAGAAGGAAATGACAAACCGCTCTAGTATCTTTACCTAGAAAACCATGAATAGGGTCACAAAGAGTTGGACACGAATGAAATGACTGGACAGTTCCCTACCCATCCCTCATTTTTGGGGGAAATTTCATTTTAACAAATATTTATTTAGCAATATAGAACATACAGTTCCTGTATTGGGCCTCAGAGATATCACAACAACAACAACATGCATTTATATAATATTTTAAGGTTTGCAAAATGCTTTACAAATATTATCTCATTTTATCTTCATGGTAACTCTGGGAAGTAGGTGCTGTTATTATCCTCATTTTATAGATGAGGAAGCTGATGCAGATGGGTTAAGGGACTTGTCTGGAGTGACAGCTAAAGTATCTGAGGCTGGATTTGAACTCAAACCCTGGGTCTTAATCCACTGGCACCTGGCTGCCTCTATATAAAGGCAGGACAGGGGCCACTCACTACATCACTTTTTATATAAGATCTTTCCTCTTATGCATCCAGTTTTTAATGCCTCCCCCTCAAAGTCCCCCCCCATCATATTTATTACGTATTTACTTATGTGTGTTATTATTTCTTCTGATAGAAAGTAAGCTTCTTGAAGGCAAGGCTGTTTTATTTGGGTCTTTGAATGTCTACTGCCTTGCAGTATGACCTATCAGGCATTTACTTTCATGTTTGTGAATTGATAGATTGCTATCTTCCAGTCCTGGGACATTTCATTGGTATGAGGCGAAGTTACTGTGAACTGACTTTGACAGAGAAAGCTTAGGAAGGGTAGAGCATCGGAGTGAGAGATAAATGGCAGGTCTTTCTTACCTCAGGCCTGGCTACACTACACCACCTAGCTCCCCAAAGTATAGCTACTGTATGTTGAAGATTTAGATTGAATATTCCTATTTCATTCAGCTGAGGGCCTGTGATGGGCCTTCCTATGAGGGATAATGTCTGCTGTGCCCTCCTTAAAGTGTTGCTCCAGAAGAATAGTTTTAAGGTGATGAGAATAAATAAATGCTGAAAGTAATGTGATTCACTTTAAGTCTGGATATAGAAGTCACAAGGAGTTCTCAAGATTTTTACCCACTATTTTTATCACAAAAGGGACCAGACCTCTTGTCCACAAGTAACATGACCGTTTATTTTTACCTTTAGGGGTAAATGTAGGGTTCAAATGTACCTTGCTAGTTTCCAAGGAAGTTATAAGAAAAAATTCATATTTTTATAAATGCTGGAATTCTAAGTTTTTTTCCCCCATAGAGTCTATATTATTGCCCACTTTCATATAAACTTCATTTGCTTTTTGGTTTCATTGGAATATATCATAATTATCATCATTAATATTAATCTTATATCTGTACGGAACTTTATAATTTACCACTGTTATTATGTACCACAAAATTATTTCACATTCTTAACAGTCATGTAAGAATGTTATCCTTTTTTCTTAAATTTTCTGCCCAATAAACAGAAGGTCAATATTAGTAAATCTGTGAGGCAGTTACATTAAAATGCCTTAGATTTTTTTTTTTATCAAGTCAGAAACTTTCGTACTTACTGATTTTTTTTTTTGGCTAGGCAATGGAGTTAAGTGATTTGCCCAGGGTCACACAGCTAGTAAGTGGCAAGTGTCTGAGGCAGGATTTGAACTCAGGTCCTCTTGACTCCAGGGCCGGTGCTCTGTCCTCTGTGCCACCTAGCTGCCCCAAGTCAAAAACTTTCACACTATCATCAATAGTGTTTTCTCCATTTGAAAAACAAATTGTTGATATCGTTTGATTTTTATATCATGTATATTTTCCGCTGTATCTTTACCTACCCCTCTTCTTTGTAAAGAACCATTACTAAAAGAAGGGGAAAAAAGATAAAAAAAATTCAGCAAAATTAACCAATATATCAAAAAATTGTTGTATGTAGTGTTCCCTACCCAGGGTTCCCCACCTCTGCAGAGAATTAGGGAGGGAGGGAAGATGTCTTTTTTGGGACCAAACTTGGTTTTCTGCTTTCTCAAAATTCTGTTCCTTTTTTTTTTTTTTTTTGTTCTTGTTCATTTCATTTTCTGTAGGCATCATATATATTGTTTTCCTGGCTTTATTTATTTTTGTATTAGTTTGTATAGTACAGCTTGTTGGCACAGTGGATGGAGGGACAGGGCCTAGAGTCAGGAAGACTCATCTTCTTGAGTTCAAATCCGGCTGTGTGACCCTGGGCAAGTCACTTAATCCTGTTTGCCTCAGTTTCCTCATTTGTAAAATGAGCTGGAGAAGGTAATGGCAACCACTCCAGTATGTTTGCCAAGAAATCCTCAAACGGGATCATAGAGAGTTGGACAGGACTGAAACGAGTGAACAACAATAAAAATTAGTCTTTTCCTGCCTCTCTGTATTCATTACCTTCAATTCATCATTTCTTAAAGCACAATAATATTCCATTGTATTGGTGTACCATAATTTGTTGAAATTTGTGGGTTGATTTTGTAGATTACAACTCTTCTGAAACTTAATTATCTCTCCCAAGTATTTTCTAAGTAAAACATTGCATCATTAGCATATATAGTTTTCTTCCCTGTTGGCCTAATTTATGCCTTGAATTTCTTTCTTTTGACTCATTGCTATTTCTGGTATTTCTAGAATTGTGATGAATAATAGTAGGAAAAGGTATCCTTGCTTTAGTCCTGTATTTACTGGGAATACCTCTAGAATTGCCCCATTGCAAATTATGCTAGCAGTTGCTTGTAGATAGATAATTTTTATTGTATTGAAACAGTTCTCTGCCTTCAGTTTTGTGTTGTTGTTGTTGCTTTTTTTTGGGGGGCGGGGGAGGAGATTTTGCTAGGCAGTGGGGGTTAAGTGATTTTCCCAGAGTCACACAGCTAGTGAGTCTTACATGTCTGAGGCCGGATTTCAACTCAGATCCTCCTGACTCCAGGGCTAGGTGTTCTATTCACTGTGCCACCTAGCTGCCCCCAAGCCTTCAGTTTTTTTAAAGTATAAATGAGTGTTGTATTTTGTGCAAAGATATTCTCCCTCCCTGCCACCCATTGGTATGAGGAATAATCAGACCCAACTGAAACTACTGAATAACAACAAACCTTTCCTTCAGCAAAGGTGTTCAGAAGTGGGGAGAGGGGGCCTGTCTTCTCCAGTGTTTTCAGTCATAATGAATGCAGAAAATGTTTGTTCCTGCACTGGAGTCCTTGCTATCTTTTATCTCCTCCTTTGAAATCTTCCAATGATGGTTAGCCAGACAAAGAAAATGACATAATTGTAGCCAGGATTTCACCTCAAATTCCTCTCTAAGGCATTCTTTCCAGTAACATTGGGTTTAAAAATAGGAATCACTTAGGTCTATATAGTAGGACTCTTCATGCCTTGAAACATTAATGTCACATTCCATCTTTTTTTCCCCTCCTCCTTACCGGGCAGGAATTAGAAGGGGTCCCTTTCAGATTCCCTCCTTCCTTCTGCCTGTGGTCCTACGCACTGTCACTCTTCAATCATGGCTTACTTTCCCGGTTCTCGTCCATACTGTGGGCTTTGGAGCAGGGTGTGCCATGGGATGAAGGGGAAGGCATGCTGAATTGGTTATCAGAAGAAGCCCTTGTTTCAGATCCCAGCTCTGCAACTTACCTAATTTGGAGCCTCAGTTCCATTATCGGAATGTAACCCCTGTCCCCAGGCCATTGGCACAAGACTCCCTCCTTATTGGTGGAGATGAAGGTCCTGCTTTGGGTGAGGGGTGAGAGGTGAGCTCCTTTGGAGACCCTCCAGGGTTAGTATAAATAAAGGAGCTGGAGCAGATGGCCTCTAATTCCACTGACATGCTTATTTATGCAACAGTGTGAGGAGATGCCTAAGGCCAAATATTGCCATCTTCTTGTTCCTACCACCCTCTTTGGATCTTCTCACATTTCTCACTTACTCTTACCAAGTGCTCTCTGTCCACCATCACTTTGTCTCGTCACAATATAAAGGAGAATCTCTCTATTAGTTACAATGCTGTTATCCGACATCCCTAAATATTAGAGGGGAAGTGCCCCCGCCCCATACTCCCTTTTGCCTCTCCTCCTCTTGTAAACCCCATTCTTTCTTCTTTACGGCTAGTGACAAACCTATTCATGAGTAAGGTTACAAAAACCAAAACTTTAAAAAAGTACCATCTGTGGTAGGAGATTGGATTGTTAGAAGTCAGAAATTCCTGAGTGCAAATCCAGCTTTAGACACTCTGTGTCTGATTTGCTTGACTATTCTGTGCCTCAGTTTCCTCATTTGTAAAATGAAGGATTTGAATTTGATGGCCTTTGAAATTCATTTCAATTCTAAATCTATGATTCTGTGACCCTATGATATGATGAATCAGGAAGGGTACCCTCAGTTGATGTAATAAATCACCAGCCAATCCATCAGATAACCTTAACCTTGTACCTCTCTGTGATTGATCAAGTCTTTTTTTTTTTTTAATTTGGTGAGGTAATTGAGGTTAAGTGACTTGCTCAGGGTCACACAGCTAGTAAGTGTCAAGTGCCTGAGGCCAGATTTGAACTCCAGTCTTCCTGACTTCAAGGTCGGAGCTCTAACCCCTGTGCCACCTAGCTGCCCCTCAAGTCCTTTTTGACTGTGCTTACCATCTGGGTTCATATCCACACTTGCTCTTGCTAATTTATCACTCAGGTAACTTACACGCACCTCTTCTCATCTCCTCTTCTGCCCCTCCACCCCACAATTGATATTCTGGAAGTTCATCATTGCATTTTTATAAAACCAAAATACAATAAAATATACAATTTGGGAGTTTGTGTGCAGGGATTCCTTACTTGTGATTTTATTACAGTAAAGGACTCTAGGTTTGGAAACTTTTTCCATCAGTGAGATTGGCAACAACACCAATAGCAGATAAAGTATCTACCAAGATTTAGAGTTAGAAGAAATCCAATTCAGGAGTTCTTAACTTTTTTTTTTTTGGGTTGTGGACTTCTTTGGCACTCTGGTGAATGAAGCTTTCTTGGAATAATGCATTAAATGAACTTAAATGCATAAAATGAAATATATAGGGTGGCAAAGGAAATTCATAAAATTCAGTTATTACTGTATTAAGAAAACAGTTTCACAGACACCAAGTTAAGAATTTCTCCATGCACTCCTGATATTTTACGGGGTACCAAAATGAAATGAGAGATTTAGTCATTTGTCCAAGGTCACACAGCTCCTGACTGAAGTGGCGAGGCTGAATCCTAGCCTGTGTCCTCTGATCCCCTATCTACTTCCCTTTGTGTATAAATGCCTTTTTGTTGGTTTTCACTTGGAATTGTGTCCTCTCTTCTTACTTTATCCAGCTATTTCTCTGTATGTTGAAGTATTCATTGGGCTCTTGGAATACAACAATTTAGTGGCTGACAAATTAGTCTTCATGTCCAGGATGTTTACCTTATCGTTAGTTTATGAAACTCATTGGGATTCCTTTGAAACAAATGAGACCCATCTTAAAGGCAGCTATTAATGTATTTTAAATAATAATTCACAGAACTCTGATGTCTTAGGTTTCTGTGGCAGTAGCA
Source organism: Vombatus ursinus (assembly GCF_900497805.2). NCBI lineage: Eukaryota > Metazoa > Chordata > Mammalia > Diprotodontia > Vombatidae > Vombatus > Vombatus ursinus. Next base: position 3,587,232 of record NW_020954556.1, on the reverse strand, counting down.
AAGGTAGTGTTTCCCAAGCTTCTTTTGACAGCACCCAGTCTTTTTTCCATACCCCTCCCCTCCCCACAAAATGAATTAATTTGAAATCATTATAATTTTTTTATTCTGAACCTAAAAAATAAAACAAGCATTTCCATAACAAAGTAGAATAAAGGAGGATTGCACATGAAACTGCAAATGTATTCTGTATACCTTGCCTTTCCTTTTAAATATATAATTGTCATTAAACTTTCTTTTTTTTCCCCTTCCCTTCACCCTGCCCTCGAGATAGCAACCATTAGACACATATATATACATATATATAAAACTATACTATACGTACTTCTATTTATCTGTTCTTTCTCTGGATGCAGTTAGCATCTTCTTTCATAGGTCCTTTGTAGTTAACTTGGGTATTTATAATATCAAAATGACTTAGTAGCTCACAGTGGTTCTTAAAACAGTATTGCTGTTACTATATACAGCATTCTCTTGGTTCTGCTCGTTTTGCTCTTCAGTATTTCATGTAAGTCTTTCCATGTTTTTCTAAAATCATCGAACTCATCATTTCTCATAGCATAGTAGAAATTATTATCATTAGAAAACATCACATTGCACTTTTAAGAAGGCTGTTGCAAAATCAGTAGGTATTACAGGGTGACAAACACAAAATGTTTGGAGCTCCCTTTAAATCATGACTTGTGAATAGATAGGAAGAAAATAATTACTATCATTACCTAAGGAGATGTACATCTTAGTAATATGTGATAATGGTAAATGAATAGTTGTGGAAACTTACTGAGATCTGAAAGAATGTTTTTTTCCTTAATGAAGAGAATGATTTTTTTATATTTTATTTTTTAATTGGAGTTTTACTTCCCAAATATTGATATTAAACATTTGGTATATTTCCCATGTCTGTTTCACATTTGTCTACCACTCTGTGCTTTTTAAAGGTAATGTTAAAAGACTCCAGGGATTTAATGGTAGGGATTATTCAAAGGCAGACATAGCCTGCTGGCTGGTGTCTCAGACCCAGTATCAAATGGAATCCCCAAAAATTAATCAGCAAGGAATTATTAAGCACTTTAATATGTTCCAAGTGTAGTATTAGGTGCTAGGGATACAAATAAAGTAAGTGAACTAATCTCTAGTTGTCTGCTGGCTTTAGCACCCAGAACTAAAGAAGTAGGAATTCATACAGCTTCATAAAAGGCAACATTCTGTATTTGCCTTTAGGGTATTTTTTTGCTTGGGGTATGTTGGTAGGTTTGTGTTAGCATACAAATTAATTGGCTAGAAGGGTGGTGGTTACTCACTGGACACTTTTCACCCCATGTGGCTTTGATGTCTGATTGCAGAGCCAGAGAATTTAGTATTTGGACTTTGTCCTGTCTCAAGATGGATTTTTCTTTGGATAGGTGAGGCTGTTACTGGAATTATTTTTCTTACTAGACTCTGGGGTTTAGGATTTTTGGGACTTTGGGTAGTGTAAAAGTTAATCAGGGAAAGGTTCTGTTGAATTAAGGTCATGAGTTAAAAAATATGCCATTAACTTTCAGATTTCATTAACATGCAAGAGAGTAGATCTCACACTAGGAACCCTTTCTGGCTTATAACCATAATTTACTGGAAATCTGGATGAATAGGCCTTACTTTATGCTTGTGTTGGTGAATTTCTATTTTGGAAACCTTCTATCCAGTTAAGGCAGCGTTTTTGCAAATCTAGTTGCCTAGGGCCCCATGTGCATCTGTTCCAAAAGTATTTTTGACAGGGATAGATGCTCTTTAGGAGGCATGATGTTTTTGTACTAAGACACACAGTTGTGTCTGAGCTCTGTTCAGGGTGGGGGAAAGCTTCCTGTAACTTTTGAAATTGTTTGCTATTTGTATGAGCAGTGGGAAGTATTTATAATTTTAAAGTCTTTACTTTGTTATACTTTACAGTGTGAGCAGTGTGGTGTAGTGGATGAAGAACTGCCTTCAAGCTTAGGAAAGCCTGGCCTTGAGTCTTGGCCCTGGTACCTCTTGGGCAAGCAGACAATGCCCATCTTCATTGATAGAGGGAGTCCCTTACCTGGAGAGCCCTATTCTTTCATAGGCCTGGTAAAAAAACAAAACTCATTTAATAATGTCTAGAAAATACAACATTTATGTGAATAGAATTCACAGTACATAAATATATAAAGTAAAAATATAAAAGTAAATTTATAATATCTAGAATATAGAATTTATAAAACAATACTTTTATACTATATTAATATATAAGTATAAATAATAATACCTAATAACATAATGTAACTTACTATCTAGAATATATATTTATATAAAATAATATAGCTTATAATATATATGTAATATGGTATATGTAAGTAGTGAAAATATATAAAATATAATTTATAATAGCTAAACTAAACTAAAATGATTTATAAATGTAAGTACATGTAAATAATAAAATATATTGGATAAAATTATATAATTTATAATATCAAGAATACATATTAAAAATTAGCCACCCCATCCTGGGTTCAAGTCCTACTTCTGATATACAGCGGCTGGGTTACCCTGGCAAAGTCACTTAAGCCCTTCGTGCTCTAGGCCAGAGGTGGCAAACAGAGGCTGCTACACTTGGGGTTGGGGGAGGGAAAAACATTAAAATGTAATTAGAAAATATTCGGCAAAATAAATAAAAATACAGTAGAATGCAGATAATGTTAATGTGGTTTTTTAAATAATTTTGTAGTCCACAAGAATCCTTATATAGGAACCAGACTCCTTTGAGTGTTTAGTTGGATGCTACTTAGGTAGCTCAGTGGATAGTGCAGGGCCTGGAGTCAGGAAGACTCATCTTCCTGAGTTCAAATTTGGCCTCAGACACTTACTCGCTGTGTGACCCTGGGTTTCCTCATCTGTAAAATGGGCTGGGGAAAAAAAAAAGGGCAAACCATTCCAGTATCTCTGATACCAAGAAAATCCTAAATGGGGTAAGGAAGAGTCAGATATAATGAAAAAACAACTGCACAATAAACTGCTCTAGGCAGTTTTAAGACTTTAAATTGAAGAAAAGGTTCTGATCTGTATTGTATTGATAGAGGGAGTTTCCTCACTTGAGAGTTCAGTAAAAGCACAAGTCCAGTCCTCATTGCCATGTCCCAAAGAGATTCCATATAGATATTCCGTATGGAATATATGGATATGCTGTCCACATAGATTACTTACTTTGGGGAGCCTTGACAGTGCTTTGCCCACATGCCATCTAATGTAACCTCATCATTCCCTTTTGCTGCCCAAATGTTTAGTGAATGCATCAGTACTATCAGCCTACGTAAAATATTGTTAGAAGAATAAATTTCCTGCAGAAAAATAACAAATACATTGGATTCCAAGGATAAATAAATTTTTCTTGGGGTGAGCATGGCGGGGTGGGGTGGGATGGGTTAATTAATTAGTACTTCTGATCCCTTGAATTACTTTAAATAGTTTAAAGTACACCTACATAATATTAGATAGAAAATAATTCCACATAATACAAAATTTCTTAGATGAAATTAAGGTTCTACTTTTTAGGGGGAGAGGGTTGTAGTTTTAATTTTTTTCATATTAATTTAGATCAAGCCTTTGCTTCAAAAATGGGAGCTATAGCGCAGTAGGTTAGTGCTTTTGGATAAAGTGTCAGGTATCCATCCATGTACTGATTTGAAATGTATCTATAATGTATGGTATCTAAAAATTAGTATCTCTGATACTAAAAAGTAGAGTTGAAGAGGAGCTTATAAAGGCTTACTGACATGTTGAGTTTCTAGTTAAAAGGGTATTGTTGTTGTTCAGTTGTGTCTGACTCTCCATGACCCCATTTGGGTTTTTTTTTTGTTTGTTTTTTGGAAAGATACTGGAGTGGTTTGCCATTCACTTCTCTAGCTCATTTTTTGTAGATGAGGAAACAGGGTTAAGTGACTTACCCAGGGCCACACAGCTAGGAAGTTTCAGAAGCCACATTTGAACTCACGAAGAGTAGTCTTCCTGACTCCAGGCCCCTCACTCTATCCACTATACCTAGTTGCCTTAAAAGAGTATGGTATCTATGAAACTACAATACTTAGGACACGTTATTTTTGAAATTTGCCGCTTTTTGTAAAAAAAAAAATTCTGTCTTTTCTATGAATGAGGTTGTGTAGAGGGAAGCCCTACAAAAAAAGCATCCTTTGTTTTTTCATGTTCAATAGGATTTTTACTTGGCTCCTTTTTTTTTCATTGTTTCCCTTGAATTACTGAGCAAACTAGGTCAAGGCAACTTTCATATTTAAGAAAATCTATTTTTCCTCATTTTTTCCCATTAGTTTCCTTTGAAGGCACTTAATGGAAGTAATTTCTACTTTCCTTCTTGCATACACACATCCTTTCCTATTCTTTCCTATTCCTCAGTGCACTCAAGAGTAATTCCACATATCCAAGTAAATAGGTAAGGCAAAGTAATTAAGGTCTTTGCCTTTTGAATAATATTCCTTTAAATGGACATTGGGGCCAGTGGTTTTTTTATTTATTACTGTTTGTAATTTCTACAAAAGGAATTTTTTTTTGAGATTAGTTGTTTTGAATTCAAGAAAATAGGAAGGGGTGGGATTTCTTGTATAAAGAGGACACTTTTAAAGGCAAAGTGATAGTTTTAGGATCCTCCCCACACTCCATGTAAATTCAGCCTAGGTTCTCTATTTTTGTGAGGGTGTTCCACCAACAGTAATTTTATATAGTTAATTTTTGTGTTTCAGCTTTTTATTTATAAAGAAATGCAGGTTGGCTCCTTTTTTTGGTCTGGAATGATATCAGTATTGTAATATTGTATTTTGTGTGAATATTATATTTATAAAAAATAATATTTTATACAATATTCATCACCATGCTGTGATGATGAAGAAATTTTTTGAAAAGAGATGTTGTGGGAAAGACATAGGACTCAAAATTGCCTGGTGTAGTGTTAGGCCTCCTATTTTGGTAAAAGAATCCTGAAATCAGGGAAGTTCTTTGCTGATGGCCCCAGCTTGGGCAGGGGAACTGTGGTGCAGGAAGGTATCTTTCACTGCTTTTTCTGAAATTTCAGAAGCATCAAAGGTCTCCTTGAGCCCAGGTCTTCCTGGCTTTAGGGACATGAAGCTGCCTTGTTTCTGACCAAACCATCATCAAATGTAGAAAAAAAGCACCGAAGGAGTGGGGGTGGGCTATCCAGGTACCAGGTAGGGTAGCTGTCCCTGAAGCGTTTTGTGAGTATCATTCTTGGACTCCGTTATTTGATTTATAGCCTCATCTTTGTTGATAAAGGAGCTTGAACTAAGCTTATGTGGAAAACATGTATTGTAGCTGAATTAGCAGTTTTGTGTATATTGTTTAACCGGCTAATCCACAGTAGATAGACCTTATTTCAGAAAGCCCGTTAAAAAACAACAATAATATTGGAGACAGTAAAACCTGTGTTTGAATAATAGTTTTTGAGATGGGTAGGTGGTACACTGGATAGAGCGCTGAACATGGAGTCAGGAAGACCTGAGTTCAAATTTGAGACACTAGCTGTGTAACCTTGGACAAGTCACTTAACCTCTGTCTACCTCAGTTTCCTCAACTGGAAAACAAAGATAATAATCATACCTAGTTCCTATACCTACCTCCCATAGTTGTTGTGAGAATCTGGTGAGGTAATATTTGTAAAGCACTTTGCATAGTGCCTGGCACACAGTAGGAGCTTGATAAATTTAGCTTGTTCTGCGCCCCCCCACCCAGGTCCCAGCCATGTAATGGTGGATAAGTTATAGGGTCCTAGAATTCCAGAGTTAAAAGACTTGAGAGTTCATCTAGTTAAAACTCCTCAGTTTATAGTGGAAGAAACTTAGACCTCTTCAACTTTTACTTCTTTAAAATGAGATAATAATACCAGACCTAGCCCTCGCAGGATGATTATGAGAAAGTACTCTGTGCACTGCCGAATGCTTTACAAGGGGGAGTATTATTTTTATCATGACTTCTATGAGGCGTGTTCCCTTAAATCAAATAACACAGGAAAAATACTTGGCAAACCTTAAGGAGCTCAATAAATGCTAATTATTATTATTGTTGGTTGTTATTACCCATAATATTCAAGCTGTCAGAATCTGATCCTTCCCACCCTCCATGTAAATACAGCCTAAGTTATGCATGAAGCTTGCTTAGTGATATCTCAGTTATCATCAGAGTTTTACTCTGGCTGAAATATAGATGGCCAAAGAATTTCCCAGAGAGCATAATCATGCTCACAAGTGGATTTATTTTACAACACATACCCTTGTGCAGTAGTACCCCTGCATATTCTGATTACCATTTTTAAGTGTGTAAAGACTTAATTGACTAAGGTCCCGGAACTCCACCGGAACAATGCCAGCTCATTCACTGGGATCCAGTTTGTTGTTCTGCCATAAGTGCCACTTAATTTCTTTGTTTAGTGGTCAGGATAATCTTGTATGACTTAAGTAAAACCTAGCCTCGCAGAGAGCTGCCATTTTATAAGAACACTGACTGCCAGCTAGCTCCTTTGAGGAAGTGCACACTTCTTGAGCGTACTTGTAAAGTTCAAGTACTTTCTCTTGTTGAGGGTCAAATAATATTAATAGTGACAATAAACACAGCAGACCCCTGTTTAAACAAACATTTGGATTTTAGTCTAAAACAGAGGTATAAGCAGGAACCTGAGTAAGTTCATAGGATTATAGCTACTGTACTTGCTAATTTTTTTTTTCTACTTACTGATGACCCAAGAACACAATAAACATGGAGAATTGGAGAATCCCTTAGTAATTTGGCAAGGTAGCTTCCAAACTATTTGGTTGTAATTTGTTCTGATAAATATGAAGCTAGAAGTGTTTTTGTGTGTACAGGTGAGCTTGTAGGGAGGGATGGAAGGAGGAAGACAGAGAAAAGGAGGGAGAGGGAATAGTTTGGTAAGTATAGTGATATAGAGTGCTGGGTATGGAGTCAGGAACACTTGGTTTCAGATTCTGCCTCTGACACTTGCTAGCGGTGTGATTTTCATCATCCTTAATTTCTGTGTACCATAGTCAGCTCCCTAGGACATATTTATCCGGATTGACTGATAAATCAACAGATCAACTAATCATCAAGCATGTATTAAGTGCTTGCTGTGTGCGAAGTACTGGGGATCCAGAGAAAGGCAAAAAACAAGTCCTTCCCCTCCAGGCCCTCACAATCTACGGGGGAAAATAACATGTAAGAAAATCATGGATATGAGATATATAAAGTAGAAGAGAGAATAATCAAATGTAACCCCAAAGCTGCAAAACTGGGTGACTGGTAGGGTAGTAGAGCCCCAGTAGAAGTATGGAAATTTGGAGAAGGAGTCACTTGGGGGGTAACGATAATGAGTTTGGAATAGCTATCTGTAGGATTTTGAGTCGAAAATGTTCAGTAAGTAGTTGCTGATGCAGGATAAGAGCTTACGTTAATAATGTTAAATAGTAATTAATAATAAACATTTATAATAACAAAATATTATCAAACTAAATAAATGAAAATGAAGAAATAAATATTTATATGGCACCTACAATGTGCTGGGCACTGTGCTAATAACTTTACAGGTATTATCTCATTTTGTCCTTACAACCTCAGAGGTAGGTGATATTGATAACCCCATTTTACAGATGAGGAAATTGAGGTGATTTGCCCAGGGTAACATGGTCAGTTGGAGGTCAGATTTGAATTTAGGTCTTCCAATGCCACCTAGGGTAGGAAGCAATATTTTAAAAAATATTTCATGTTAACTCGGAGTAAGTGTATAAATGATTGAACAGTTAATCAAATTTTTATTAAAAGGTATTGTATTGGCTCTGGAGGATATAAAGATATTTAAGACATAGACCCTTCCTACAAGGAGTTCATAATCTCTCTAAAGCCAGGTGAAATATATACCAAAATAAAATTACTATTATAAAGAAGTATGAGTGTGAACAATGAGTTTTCTAGGAGTTGAGAGTAATTTCTTCTCTATTGATTTGCAGTCAGAGGGCCTGGGTTTAAATGTTTTTTTTTCCCGTTCCTTATCTTTGGCACTTTAGACAAGTTACTTTATATCTCTCTAGGATTCAGTTTCTTAATCCCTACAATAAGGAAGTTGACTTTTATGATTGCTCTGAATTCTAAGATTATCTCTGTATGATCTTAGTACAGAAAATGAGTATCAATCTGATCCTATTTGATTAGGGAATTAGAGAAAGAAGTGGGCATATCGGCTGTGCTTGGAGATTTATCACACTACTACCATTTGTTGATATTGTAGCAAAATAATATTAAACAGATTGAGCAGGGATACTGTAATCCTGAGATGCACTATCAGAGATGTGCAAAATATAGTATCCCATCCATTGTCAAGTGTTAATTTAAGTTTTAATGAAAGCTTATTATCCTTTTGTGCTCAACGTGAAAGTGTAGAAAGATTCTGAATGTTGTTTAAGGAGTATTTGCTAAATATGAAATTATTTGGTTATGTAACATCTCAATCCCTTTGTGGTGATGATAGGGTTGAGTCTACTGACGTTAACATAATAAAATAATAAAACATTTTAATCAGCATCAAAACTTTGATTATGCCAATGATAATGCCTACTTGTAGCTGAAAGCATTGGTCAGTAAGTTCTTCATTGAATGACTTGCAGTTGCCATATCCAGTTGTCCTGATTTATATCTTGCCACTGGACCCAGATGACTCTGGAGGTGAAAGTGAGGCTGGTGACTTTGCACCGCCCTCCCTCACTTAAATCTAATTCACTTGTAAGTCATAGCACCACCTCCCTGATGCCATGGTCCTCTTGGAGAGTGAAGGACAGACAACAGCAATCAGAGACATAGACATAGACCTAGGAAATGAATATCTTTGCCAAGATTGCAAGTGGATCTGAGAGGTCCACAGATACAAGAACTTGTGTATGTTTATACTGAAGACTAAACTTTTTCAGTTGCACAAATATTAGGTAAGCAAATCCTTGCATTTTTATAAATACACAGAACAAAAAACAAGCCAAAACCAGATGCACATCCAAATTAGTTGACTTTGGCGCCACCCAATGGTTGCATTTTATGAAATGTGATCATCTTTTTGTCAATTAAAAAAAAACAAACAAACCCAAAATTAGCTGTATATCCAAATTGGTAGTGACATTGGCGCCACCTTATGGTTTCATTTTATGAATGCATTCATCTGCTTGTCATTGTTTGTTAATGAGTGTCCCTCTATTGAGGGAAGAAGGAGGAGGACAGTGCTAATTAGCACATGTCAAGATATGGAGCAGACAGTGTTCTGTCTTGTTTCAGGGAAGTCTGATATATTGAATGTGGCTTATATCACAGTCTTTTTAATCTCTCAGTAATAATGATGTTCAGAACTGTTTTTAACTATGCATAATAGATTTTAAGAGTTGTCTCCCTACCTATATGAAGGTCCAAAAACATTTCCTGGTCTTTGTAGCTTTTTTCTTGAGTAAAAAAAAAAAGTAAAATTGGAAAGAAATGAAACTATTACAGGCATGCTGTGTCCCCTGACGGAGGGCATCTAGGGGCTTGGACAGGCATCTTCTCTCGGCCCCAAAGCAACAGTTTCCATCTGTGCCAGCTCAAAGCAACTTTCAGTTCCTGCTGCCCACCTGAGATGTCAGCAGAGTTGTGAAGAACCTCTGGTGCAAAGAGGGTCAACGACCTTCACTTTGACTTTAGACTTCCATTTCCTGCTGCATTTGTCTTTTAAGGGAAAAGGAAGAAGAAAGTTGCTGGGGAAGGGGGACTGACTTCTCTTCTTGTGCAGGTTTGACTTTGATTTCTGGCTGTGCCCTTTCTTGCCTAATCTCTAGTCTTTAGAGAAAATATGAGTAGTGGATCGGGCCTCTTATTTGATCACGTGTTTCCTATTTTTTTTTCCTATGCTTCCCTGAGCCCGATCTCCAACCTCCTTTCCACTCAATGATGAACATTCTCAGACCTTAGACCTTTCACATTCCAGTGATTCCGAACAACTGTAGGTCATCATCCAAAACCCCTTCCCCATCCCTACCAGCCAATTCCTTATTTCTGCCACCCTTAACATTCGTACCCCCTTCAACCTTTCTTCCTGAAAGTTTCAATCAACCACCATCCAGCCCATTCACTGCACCCTATGGAATGCCTGTTCCATAAACAACAAATTTCCCTTTCTCCCAAACCTTTCCCTCTCCCCCTTATTCCATCCATTAGCTATTACTAAAACCTGCCCACCACCTGGATGATACAGCCATCCTGCCTACCCTTTCCAGTACTGCACTTTCACTCACTCATCTTGGCTTACTGGTTGAGGCAGAGAAGTTATAATATTCCTTGCTCTCCACTGCAAAAATTCCAGCTTTTCCTCCTACCTCCATCACTCAGTAACCCCTCATCCTTTGAGGTTTATGCTATTCATCTCTTTCACTGAATGAAAATATTGGTAGCTGTCAGATGTCCTGTTCTTTCTTTCTTCAGTGAGTTCCATACATGACTCACAATCTTTTTCTCTTTCTCAACTCCTGCTCTTATACTAGGGAATTTCAATATATGTATTGACTCTCCCTCAAACATCTTAAATTCAGTTCCTCAACTTCTCATGACTTACTGCTTCACCCCACCTCAGACACACACAAAGATTATCATGCCCTCGATCTTGTTATCAGCCACGAATGTACCACCTTCATGTTCTTTCCTCTTTTCCCTCTCTTAACTCCTTAACAAACCATTTCAACTCTACACTGTCCTCCTCTCTTGAATACCTAGCCCCCTTATCATTTTTGCTAGTTATGCCCTGCCAAGTTTTAGGTTTGGATAACTCCTATCATTCACCGCCTTTGTGCCAACATACAAGCTACAGAACAAAGGTGAAGAATATAATGTAATCATCATGACTGGATCCACTACAAATTTATGTTATACAACCTCAGCTGGACCCTCACTGCTGCTTGGCACTCCTTCTACACCTTCCCTAATCAACTCAACATCCCACTCTGGACAGAAGACCTTCTAAACCTTTTCATTCTTCCTCAAGTTACCCAGGGTCTACCTTCTCAAATGAAAACTTTGCTTTATATTTTACAGAAGAAAATTTATGGCAAGCTCTCCTCCCCTTTTCCTATCCCATATTACTCATATGTCTCCTGCCACCATTTCGTCCTTTATCCCTGTCTCATATGATGAGATGGCCTTCCTCCTTACCAAGATTAACCCTTCTATCTGGTCAACAAGATACTATTCCATCCTGACACCTCTAACAGATTGCTTCCTCTGTCATTACCGTTCTCACTTATCTTCAGCCTTTCCTGTCTACTGGTTCATTCCCTACTGCCCACAAACATGCCTATGTCTCCTTCATCTTTAAAAAACCTTCACTTGATCCTTCTTTTCATCCCTGCTAACTGTCTTCCCTTATCACTGTTGCCCTGTGTAGCTAGATTCTTTGAAAAGGCCATCTACAATAGGTACCTCCACTTTGTCCTTAACCCCTTAAAATTCTACTTCCAACCTTATCAGTCCAACTGAAACTTATCTCTCCAAAGTTACCAGTGATTGCTTCGTTGCCAAATCCAGTGGCCTCTTCTAACCCCCACCCCTACCCCACTCAGTAAACTCCAGTGGGTCCCTGTTGCCTCCAGGATCAAATGAAAAATCCTCTATTTGGTATTCAGAGCCCTTCATAACCTAGCCTCCTGTTCCCTTTCCAGTCTTTTGAAACCTTGTGGCCCCCCCCCCAACCCCCAACATACTCTTCAGTCTGGTAACATTTTGTCTCTAAGGCTCAGGACATTTTCTGTGACCAGAACACTGTCTCCTCAACTCTGCCTGCTGCCTTCCCAGCGTCCTTTAAGTTCCAACGAAAATCTCATCTTTTGCAGGAAGCCTTTCCTGACACCTCTTAATTTAAGCGTCTTCTTTCTGTTAACTATTTCTATTTATCCTCTTTATAACTTGTTTGTATGTATTTGTTTGCTTGTTATCCTCCCAGTTAAACTCCTTGAAGTCGGGGAACTGTCTCTTTTTGTATCCCCAGTGCCTGGCCCATAGTAGGCACGAAGTAAATGTTTATTGATAGATTAATTGAACAGAAATTTGGAGGAAGAGTTCCTGGAAGGACTGGAGATGAGTCTTGAAGGAAGAAAAAAGATTATGAGAGGCAGAGATGAGGAGAGAGCTACCATTGAAAGTATGTTCTGAGGGCTCCTGGTTTTATGGAGGTGAGCCTGGGTTCTCCAAGACTGTTGTCAGCAAAGAACCTTACCAAGATAGGCTGGTGCAACTATATGGGAGAACACACGAACCACATGAACTCAGCAACCAGTTCGTTATCTGTTTTCTGTCAATGAAACCAGCTATTTTTGGAGAAGATTGATCACCGAATTTTTTTTTCTTCTATCATTGCAAATTGTGAAGACTGCTTCCTAAGTTAGGAGAGTCTAATAATGTGCATTGGTGGAGGGAGAATTCACACTAAAGAAATCATGAATCTTTGAAGAATTGAAGTAATCATTTCCTGGCAGTGATGGGCTCCAGGGCTCCAGTGTTTACCTTCTTTATGTGACTAGCATAGAACACAAAAGTATCACATGCAAAATCAGTCAGGAAATAAATACTTTGGCTCAGCAGTTTGATTCTTGGATTAGCCCAGTTTATTGAAGGATCAGCAGAATGAAGATTTATGATTCAAAGAAAGTATGAAATAATAAATAATGCTCCATTTTCTGTCCCCTTCTTGTTGTAATAACCAGAAAACTTGTGCCATTTCATTCCCTAACAGTTGGAGAGAATTTGTTGAGAAACACATGGGAAAAAAATCCAACAGAAAGTAGAAATAGAAATTATAAATAGAGGTGAATGTGATTTATGGGTAAGATTTAAATTAGATTTTTTTTTTTGGCAGGGGAAGTGAGGCCCTTGGGGCAGGAGGTGTTGATATAGTAAATCCAGGCTTAGCATCCTAAGAAATTAACTAAGGAAGGCTTTTGGCCTGTATTGTAGAAACCATTGAAAAGAAGCAGTGGGTCAAGTATAAACAAGAGTTTAGATTAGACTGTAAGGGGAAAAGTATTGGTACTTGATGAGTAGTGAAAACAGACCGTTATGGGAGCACCCTTTGTTGGCATTTCATGAATGATTGTTGAACCAAACTGAATTGAAGGACAATTTAACTAGGATTCTTTATTGCCTAGCAAATAAAGTTTAAACTGTTTAAACTGTCATTCAAGGCCTTCCATAATGTAACTGGCTACCTTTCCAGGTTTATCTTACACTGTTGCTCTCAGTTTGTCTTACAATCTAACTGAATTGGCCCTTGTACCTGTTTTAACATTTGCGTTTGTCTTTGCCCTGTCTGTCTTCTTTTCCCCCTTATTCCTCCTTGCCATCATGTTGAAATTCTGGGCCCAGCTTAAATTCCACATCTCCTACGACCCCTTCTTCTCCCTTGATCCCCAAGTTTTCTTTCCTTGTACTTTTGCATGACACTTTGTATATTTCTTATAATCTTATTACATAGTATTCTGTATTAGGGACTGTCCATATTCTATATTTATTACATCATTATTGCATGCTCTTGTGGGTTATATCCATAGGCTAGATTGTTTGCTCTCTGAGGGCAGGAGCTGTGTCTTTAAAGATCATTGGATCTCTCATTTTTCACCCATTATATCTCTCTCTCTTTTTTTTTTTTGTTAAAGATAGCTGTTAAGGGGCAGCTAGATGGCTTAGTAGATAGAGCACCAGCCCCGGAGTCAGGCGGCCCTGAGTTCAAATGTGGCCTCAGACACATAACAGTTACTAGCTGTGTGACCCTGGGCAAGTCACTTATCCCCATTGCCTAGCCAAAAAAAAAAAGATAGTTGTTGAGTCAATGAATAAGGTATTTCAGAAGAATTGTAAGTAACTGCTGCTGAGGTCCTTGGATCAGATGGAGGTGTCTGTTCAGCTCATCCTTTCTCTCTGGTAGAGTGTTCAGTTTCTGTGGAGGCACTGTTTATTATGGTAATTCTTTACATAGTTGGAGCTATGTAGGTTCAAAAAAGTATTTCAATAAAGCCAGGTTCTAAGTTATTCCTTGATTTCAGAAAGTCCCAATAAAGGTGGGGGAGGGGTAGTGGAAGCAGTACAGTGTTTTTTCCAATGATGGTTTACTTTGCATAAGAAAGAAAGATTCTAATCTTCTGAAGCTTTTTTTATTTTTAATTTTTTTTGTTCCCCCTCCCTGTTCCAGTGACTGATAGGGGTTGAGCATTATGTGACTGAAAAAAAAAAAGAAATAGTGGAAGGAATGAAAAGTAAAGAGAAAAAGAGGGAAAAAAATCTAAATCATAAAGTAAAGAATGAAAAGCATCTAGCTCTTTAAGCTAGACAATGTTCTGAGTATTGGAGGAAACAGGAGGAGGGAGTATATTCTTGGTGATAGGGATCATTCAGCCTGACTTCTCTAGTGTTTGCTTGGCCCGGTCCCTATTGTCTATGGGTCTACTGATGCACAGGGGCCCCTGTGTTCTAGCTTTTGTTTTTATTGTGGGCATGAAAACATGATAAATCCAACAATAAACAATCCACAGAGAATGTGAGGTCATAGTAAAGTGACCTCACAGGGAACTCAATACCTGGATGCCAGTGGAGTTCAGCAGACACTCGGAGTATGTGCGGCAAGTACCTTCAGAAGGTTGACTTTACAGAAGTATGGCTGGAGTGCATGCTAGACATTGGAATGTGTTTTTTTGGGCATTGGTGCTGTTGCTGGTGAGTTGATGCTTCCAGAGGCTTAACAGTTAAAGGTAGAAAAACAGCCACCGTGATCCCTCAGGGACCCTTCTGAATCAGACCTTGGACCCTGAAATTGAAGGAGATGGGAGCCCGGAAGGGAGACTTTACCCCTCCCTTTTTTTCCCTTTAATGAAGCTTTTCTTCAAGAAGACCGAGAGGCTGAATGGAGGCTGATGTAATGCCGGAGATTATGAGGAGAATTGGGTGAAGTGAGGTAGGTGAATTTGGATTGGAAAGAGTCAAGAGAGTTTTGGCATGTGAGAGAATTAAATGTAGCATAAAGAAATTGGTTTTAGTGCTTTTGATGAGGGTAGATGATATTTAAAAGATAGCAAAATTGTGTGTAAGCTGTACCTAAGGATATTTAATTGGGCTTAGGGGAACATTGGGAGCTTGGGTGGCCTAGCAGATAGAGAAATGGCCTTGAAGTCAGAGACCTGGGTTCTTATCCTGACTCTGATGACCCTGTTCTGTGAGGGGTCAAGTCACTTAATGTCTCAGCGCTGTAGGCGACATGTGAAAGCCCTGCTCATCTCCTGCCAGAGCGTGTTGTACTTAAAATACAAAATGAGGCATACGTATCTGGATATGGTAAATGTAAGAATGTGTTTTGCTGTACTGTGTCTTTTGTCGTGAGAGTTTTTGTAGTGGGGGAGAGGGAAGGGGAAACGCTCATAAAATTCTAATAAAAATTTGAAAAATTTAAAGAAAAAAGTGAATTGCTGTTCTATATTGATGGAAGTTTTGACCCCGGGGAGCTCCTCCCACCAGTGATGTCACAGGTTGCAAACCCTAACCCCAGCTCCCTACTCTCATTCTCACAAGTGTGAACAGTATGAATCAGTCAGTACCAAGCTTCTCTTTGGGAGGGATGAGAAACTGTTTTTCTGAGCAATAGGAACTTGTGTGCACTGCTGGAAATGTAAGGGAGGACATGAGAACGCAATTCTAGGAATTCCTGGACCCGCTAATTGTATAAATTAAAAAAAAAATAGTAATAATATTGTATAGTTTTCAGGTTGGACAGTTTATGTTGTTACTAATGCTCATGCATAAGCATATGTCGTAGCATTTGTAGGTCACCTTCATGTTGTATTGCTCACCACTTTGGAGAGGAGGTTGCTGATTTTGGCCTGCCTGCCAAAGCCACGTTAAAATAGATATCAGACTTACTAGCTGTGTGACCCTGGGCAAGTCACTTAACCCATTGCCTAACCAAAAAAACCAAAAACAAACAAACAAAAAAACCCCAAAAAACAGATATCAGAGTATGGAGCTTTCTCCATGATGCAAGGGAGTAAGCCCTGACATTACAGTCTGCCATCTTGGCCTCACATCTCACCTGTGTGTCTCTTAAGCAACTGTGCCACCTTGGTGAAATCCCTTAGTCTCTTTGGGGCCCTTGGTTTCTTCATCTATAAAATGAAGGGGTGGTACTGGACAGGCCCTGTGGTCCCTTCTGGCCTGCCACCTCTCAGGCTCTCATCCTTCCGTTTCTAACTGTATGATCCTGGAATCTGAATGAGCATGTGATCACTCTTTGGTGTATTTTTACTGTTATGGACCTTATGGCTTTATTCTCTCTTTTCCTTGACTTAAAACTTAAAATTTAAATTTATTTTAAAATGAATGAAATGGGACAGGAAGAATCTGTATCTAGCTTAATTTGTATGCAGTAGTTTATTTGATTGGATTTGGTTTTTTTTTTTTTTGTTAAAGGAGAAAACAATAAGGTTAGGGCTGATGAGTTTTGGAAGAACTGGGGAACTCTGGCTTATTGTATGTTTATAGGAGTTCATAGGATTTAAAACTGGAGCAGATATCAGAAATCTTCCAGGCCAGCCCTCTTCTTATATAGATAAGGAAATGGAGGCCCAGAGAGGTTCTATAAATTGCCCAAAGTCACACAGGTCCATGTGTTGTTGTTTGTCGTTAAGTCCTTTTTTGTCGTGTCTGACTCTTTATGACCCGTTTGGGGTTTTCTTGGCAGAGATACTGGAGTGGTTTGCAGTTTCCTTCTCCAGCTCATTTTATAGTTGAGGAAATTGAGGCACACAGGGTTAAGTGACTTGCGCAAGGTCATACAGCTAGTAAGTGTCTGAGGCCAGATTTGATGAGTCTTCCTGACTCCTGGGCTGATTCTCTTTCCACTGGGCCACCTAGCTGTTGTACTTTCTAACTAATGATACTGTTTTAATTACACGTGTCATTGCCTAAGTGCTAAAGTTTAATATCCCATATCTTTGGCAGTATTTGACTGCTTAACTTGTGTGAAGTACTACAAAAAGACAGTCATTGCAGCCTTTGTAGTTTATAGATTTTTTAATAAGTAGAGAAACATAGGCTTACTGTGCCCGTTAAAAATTACCTGTCCCCATGTATGCAGATTCATGAAAATCACACTTCTTGTTTTATTTTTCTGATGGGGGGGGATTTGAAGTTTTTAAAACATAAATTTCTTGTTGATGTCTTTTTACTTATATCACCAAAACTTTCCTCAGCATCTTTCCTTTTCCCATGCCCAGAGAGTCACTTTATATAACGAATAATATTTTTAAAGGGGGAAAAAAGGACAAATGCAGCAAGACTGGTCAGTACATTGAAAAAACCTGAAAATGTGTACAATGTACCTACCATACTCATGGACCTCCCACCTCTGTAGAGGGAGAGAGTCGAGGTGGCTTTATGCTTTCCATGTTCATTGTATAGTCATTGTTTATATTGTTTTCTTGGATTTGCCTACTTTGCTCTGCATTGGATCATTTACGTCTTTTCATACTTCTCTGTATTCATCAGTTCATCTTTTCTTATAGCATATTAATATTCCATCACATTTATGTACCGAAAACTTTTTAAGCCATTACCCAATTAATGGACTTGTACTTTGTTTCCATTTACTTGCTACCATGAAAAAAAAAAAGGGCTGCTACAAATATTTTGGTGTAAAAGATGAGGTTTTAATATATATGTATTTTCCTCTCTAGCAGCAATGCTGGGCTGAAAAAGTCCAATCAAGAGCCCCATGGTGAAATGGGGAGTACTGAATTTCTGGAAAAAGAACCCTCTGACAACCTCAGCAATGGAACAAACAGCAACTTGGAGGCAGCCAGACGGCTGGCCAAGCGTCTTTACCACCTAGACCATTTCAAGCGTTCAGATGTGGCCAAGCATTTGGGGAAGAAGTATGTATTCTTAAACCCTTTGGCTTAAGCATCTGTAGATGTTCAGGCCTATTTTATTAACCAAGTTTATTTTTTCATTTTCTTATAGCAATGAATTCAGCAAGCTGGTGGCTGAAGAATACCTTAAGTTTTTTGATTTTACAGGAATGACGCTGGATCAATCTCTCAGGTATGTGGTTTAATGACTAAATATCACTTTTTGTTGTTGACACTTTACTTCCAAAGAAGTAATTCTCTCAGGAGAGAGTAATGCATTCAAGCTTGATTTTGATTTTATTCATTAAAAGCAACATCTTCTTATTGCTTTGCAATCTTAGGCCAGATCATAGGAGTAGACATTTAGATCTAGAAAAGAGGCCTTAAAAGTCATCTGGCTCACCCTTCTCACTTTGCTCATATGGAAACTGAGGCCCTCAAAAGAGAAGTAGCCAACCTGAGAACAAGGGCAGCTAGGTGGTGCCGTGGCCAGAGGAAATAGCGCTTGGAAAGAGGAAGACTTCTCTTCATGAGTTCAAATCCGGACTCAGTCACTTACTAGCTATATCACCCCAGGCAAATCATTTGACCCTGTTTGCCTCAGTTTCCTTATCTGGAAAATGACCTGGAGAAGGAAATGGCAAACCACTCCAGGATCTTTGCCAAGAAAACCCCAAATGGGGTCCTGAAGAGTTAGACACAACTGAACAACAACCTAAAAGTTGTACTATAGAAATTAAAAGTCAGAAAATGAGAGGTGATGTGTGATATCATGAATCTAATTTTCCCTGTCTAAGATGTGGCCTGAATCTCAATTATAGAGTTATGAAAGGTGACAAAAGAAAGAGATGAGATTTGAGATCCCTAGAAGTTTGTTTTATGGACATTTTCTCTAAGTGTAATATGGAGTGTTTTTTCTTTGTGTACATGCTAATAATAACTCCTCAGGATGATGCTTTTGAAATAATTCTTGAGCAGAAGAATGAGAACTATAAAAAGTGTTAAGACTAGATTGCCTTCACATTTCTATGGCTTCTAAAGGCATTTGTAAACACACACGTGTGTGTATACAGATATTCAGATGCCCATCCATAGGTTGTAGTTTCATGTCAATTTAGGTGTAGTGATAATACATAGAAAACAATTGGGATAAAGGAACTTCTCTCTATATAACACCCCCGTTGTTTTTAGGTAAAGAAAGGATAGCAGAATTTCTGACAGTAGTAGATAAATGACAAAAAATTACAGGGACATCTAGATTTTAAAAATGGTTCCACCATCATGTTTGTTTTCCCAGCCTTTAAGCATTTGTTATTTTATTTACTGTTTTTTGTCTATATGTTATTTACACACACACACACACACACACACACACACACTCTCTCTCACACACACACACTCTCTCACACACACACACACACACACACACACACACACACACACACACACTTTTCCCAGGCTGAGTTCTTCCGTTTCTACTTCATGTAAACATGATTGAGGCATAACTGCCATCTACTGATGATACAGGAGAGTTGTAAGTATATGTAGATGTTTTCAAGGAAACCATGCTTGCAGAGGAAGGTGGCCCTTTTTATTTTGGTAATGATTTTGGGAGGTGAAAGAATTCTAGGACCCCTTTAGGCAAAAATCATGATTTACATAATAATAACTGATTTTAGAAGGAAGAAAGGAGGTGATCATTTACAGAAAAATTAACCATAATATTCCTTGAAATATCAAGCTTCCCTCACACACACATTTTCAGGGTCACATCCACACCTTTGTGTAATATAGGAACCAGACAGCCCCTGTGCTGCCCTGTTGTATTTAGAAGTCATTGCCAATGGGATTGGTATGGGTTTGACTTTGTGAATCAGTCGCTTTTAGGAACTGTTCAAGGAAGTTTGCTTCCAAGAAATTATATTCTGTTAAAAAACAAGGAGTCATGTTTACAGTCAACACCTAATTATTAACTGTCTGCTCAGACACTGTGCTAGGTGCTGGGGTTACAAATACAATATTCAAAATAATCCCTATTCTATATCTAATCACTACTTCTGATTAAATTATAATGTAAGTAGCTTACATTTTGATGGAGAGACATCATAGACATTTGTAGATTCAAAAGAAATATAACAATAATAAATACAAAATAGGTGAATACAGGGAAGTTTGGGAGGGAGGACATTAAGACATGAAAGGCCAAATGTAGTTGGCTGTATGTTGAAGGAACAGATGGATTCCCTGAGGAGGAAGTGCCTTCTAGACATGGGGGACGGCAAGTGTGTGGTCATAGGAAAGGGAGGAGCATGTGTGAGGAACAGAGAGAAGGCTTGGATTGTGGGAGGATGAGTAGGCACAGTAAGGCTGCAAAGATTGGGTTGAGACCAGGTTATGAAGCACTTTAGAAGCTTGTCCACAGGTTGTACAGTTTTAATGATTTAGGTATAGTGAAAATAAATAGGAAAAAAAATTAGGACAAAACTTTTCTTAGTATGACACTTCTTTTAAGGTAAGGAAAGGACAACAGAACATCTGAGAGTAGTAAATAAATGACAAAGGAGTACAGGTACATCTTTATTTTTCTCCTTTTTTTGGGTGAGGCAATTGGGGTTAAGTGACTTGCCCAGAGTCACACAGCAAGTGAGTGTTGTGTGTCTGAGTCTGCATTTGAACTCGGGTCCTCCTGACTCCAGGGCTGGTGCTCTATCCACTGCACCACCTAGCTGCCTCCTGGACATCTTGATTTTTAACCACCATGTTTGTTGTTGTCTCAGCCTTTAAGTATGCATTTGTTATTTTATTTATTGTTTTTCAGTCTTTCTAATACATGTTGATTCTCTCCCCCCCACCCAGTTATCATAGTAGTAAATTAAGCATTTTCAATAGGATTTTTCTGTTTTCATCCTCATTTGTGGGTTTATGTCATTTTCTAATTTTCAGGATTATTGTTGTTGTTCAGCCGTGTCTGATTCTTTGTGACCCCATTTTGGGGTTTTCTTGGTGAAGATATTGGAGTGGTTTGCAGTTTCATTTTTCAGCTCATTTTACAGATGGGGAAACTAAGGCAAACAGGATTAAATGATTTGCCCAGGGTCACACAGCTAGAAAGTGACTGAGACCAGATCTGAACTCAGGAGGATGAATCTTCCTGATTCCAAGCTCAGGGTTCTATCTCTTATGCCAGCTAGCAGGATATGCCCACATGACTCAAATAGCCATTAAGTATGGTGCATAGTGGATAGAGTGCTGGAATTGTAATCAGGAAGACATGAATTCAAATCCTACTTAGCTACTTACTAGCTATATGATGGCATTGGTGGTTAAGTGGTAGAATTCTTGCCTTCCATGAGGGAGGCCTGGATTCAGCTCCTGGTCAGTGCAGTTTTTGGGGCAGCTGGATGGTGCAGTGGATAGAGTTTTGGGCCTGGAGTAAGGAAGAGTTCAGATCTGACCTCAGACAGGTATTAGCTGTGGATGCTGAGCCAGTTTCCCCGTTTGCCTCAGTTTGCTCATCTATAAAATGAGCTGGAGAAGGAAATGGCAAATCATTCCAGTATCTTTGTCAAGAAAACCCTAAATGGGGTCATGAAGAGTCAGACACGACTGAAATGGCCAAACAACAACAAAGTTATTTGACCCTGGGCAATTCATTTAACCTCAGTTTCCTTATCTATAAAATGCAGATAATAACACCACCTACCTCACAGGATTGTTGTGAGGATCATATGAAGTATTATATAAAATGTGATATATACTATGTATGTTCTTTGCAAACCTTAAAGCACCATAAACATGTTATTGTTATTATCATTGTTATTGTTACTTTCCTTTTAAGTAACTATGATTTGTTCCCTATCTCTGTTAAAACAATATTAATTGTAAAACCTATGAGAAAGATGTGTTATTTTAATTTTTTCTTTTCTCAAAACTTCCTTTAGGTGTTTCTTTAAGGCATTTTCCCTGATGGGGGAAACCCAAGAACGAGAGAGAGTTTTAGTCCACTTCTCCAACAGATACTTTCATTGTAATCCAGATACCATTTTTTCATCAGGTAATTTTGCTCAGCATATCTGTTTGTATATTTCTGAACTTTTAATGAAGTTGAGTCAGCATGCATTTATGAAGCACTTACTGTTTACCAGGCACTGTGCCAAATGCTAGGAATACAAATTTAAGGAAAAAGAAAGAGATAGTTTCTGCCTTTCAGAAACTATTCATTTTCTGATGGGGAAAGACTTCCCCTAAAAAGAAGATGAAAACCCAAGAGTTTTGGAGGAAGAGATGGGAAAGAAGTGAGGCGTGAACATGGTTGGCTTGGGTCCTTTACTTAAAATGGAGTTTCAAGGAGAACTGAAGTCCAGAGTGAAACCCAGTGAGGAATGAAGAATTACTTTCCTTTACAGTAGTCTAGACTTAGCCTTGAAGATGTCTAAATAGCACTGTCAGTGAGCAAGTGTTTGTTAAATAGAATTGGGTAAGCTCTTCTGGGAATACAAAGAAAGGCAAAAAACAGCCCTTTCCCTAATGGAGTGTACATTCTAATGGAATGGACAGTATATATACATATAAGATAGATGTAGAATAAATGGAAAGTAATCTGGGAGGGTAAGTCATTTGTCATCACTTCCACTTGCTAGATTTCAACTGCCTCACAGTGACATGTTGACCCATCCTATGAATACAGTTCTTTTCTGATATCTTAGTTCAGTTCACACCAGAAAACATACTTTTTAAGAAGTAAAGTCAGTATCCCCTTGGCTTGAGTTGAGGGAATTTTGTTTACAATGAATAATTTCTGGATTAATTAACATGTGCTATATATAAGTCAAATAGTTTTTTTTTTCCTTTTTAATCAGTACAGAAGGCTAGTAAATATCTTTTAACTAGGATAAGTGTAGTTTAATATTAAATAAAAACAAAAGGCCTTAGCTATTTCGTTTGGAGGCTGATTTTTCAATTTTTTCTGAAAAAAAATTTTTTTTCCTTTTTCTCATTGGTTTTTTTTTTTCCTTTTTCCTTTTGTCCATCTTTGGGCTTTCTTCTCTGCACCCCCACTATAGAATGGGAAATGAAGTAGGACAGGATACTAATACTGTTATTTTATTAGTGGTACTCTAAAACAATTTGGTAGAGAAAGAAATAGATGAAATCAATGGGTTTTTAGCAGTCTATTTTCACCTCAGTCTCTGTAGTCCAGGATTGCTAAGAGTTAATTTTTAATCACTTTTATTTTTTGTATTATTTGGTTCAGACTGGTCTTTCCACCATGTAATCTGAATTAAAGAGATATTTTACTTTCCTTGGTATTAGATTTACATCCTGAATTTAGCTGAGTGATTGACAGAAAGAGAATATTAAACTACCCCCATGGGATTGAAGAGCTTTGTCTATTTCCTTTCATTTTCTCCCTAGGAAGAAATTAAAGAAGTGTCATGGCAGGGTGGATAGAAAGCTGGCCTGGGAGTCAGGGAGACAGGAGTTTATCCTGCCACTGACACACACTGGCTGTGTGACTCTGGGCAGGTCTGTTACCCTCTCACCTCCTCCAGGAAACTTTCTTAAAACTTAGTTTCAGAAGAGGTGCTGATTTACCTTATTAGAGGGAGTTTCTTCACTTGGAATTCTCTCTGTCAGTGAAATCACAGCTCTGTTTCCCCAACCTTACCCCTTCCTACCCCCTGCCCCACCTAGGAAAAAAAGAGGCAGTAATCAAATTGTCACAGAAATAGCACAATGGAAATAAAGGAAATTTGTACTTTCAATTTCCAAGTTTAAATTTTTGTTTATTTTTTTTTCTTCAAATTTGGTAAACCTTAGAAGATACCCACAGGTTTGAAAACTGGATGTATTCTTTCAGTCTTTATTAAGAGAAAACTTCTTATCTCTGTCATTTTAATTGGACAACTCTTTAGTAGACTTAAAAGTGAAAGGTATTAAAGTCTTGGTTTTCTTTAATAACATTTACTATCGTTCAACTTTTATTTTTTCCCTATGTCAATAAAATGGAAAGAATTGAGGGAAAAAGAAGGAAAAAAAAAGAGTGAAAGAAATGGGCTTAGATTCACTGCAGTCTTTGCTATTTCTTAAATGTGAGGGTGTTTTAGTGACTTTACATCATCTAACCCATCTAAGAAGATGAATGGCGTTATTCCTTGCTCAGTAGCTTGCTTGCCCAGGAAGTTGTCATGCGGTGCTTTCCATTCTGGTGGATAAGCACCTCTGTCAGGGATAAGAGTCACCATGAGACCCAGACCCAGACTAATGTCTGGGTCGATCATTTGTATTCCTGTCTTTTTCCTCAGATGGAGTTCATTGCCTCACCTGCGCCATCATGCTCCTCAACACTGATCTGCATGGCCACGTAAGTACAGGGTTGTGAGGTTATGTTTTCTATTAGAGACTTGTTGTTTTGTTTACTTGAATGTGGGGTGAAATGGGGTAAGGTTGACTGGATTAGGCATGTTGTTTTAAGTTTGCCAGTATGGTCTCCTGTTGCGTGCGTGTGTGCGTGTGTGTGTGTGTGTGTGTGTGTGTGTGAGTGTGTGTGTGTGTGTGTGTGTGTGTGAAGTATCTATATATGTGCCATAAGAAAAGGTGTGTTTGTAGGTACTTTTCCTCAAACGGAAAAAGTTTGATATTGCTACTTGGGAAAAGCATGATATTGGTATGACTGGCTTGTATAAATCTGAGTATGATATCTAATATGTTCAGTGACAATGAAATATGAATATTTAATACTTCTGTTTGAATTGGAGGAAGTCAACAGAACTAATTATAAATATAATCTTTTGATATTGTAATTTTGCATAGTTATTTTTGGTTTATACCAATATATAGTTTTCCCTTTAGGGGACAGCTTATATTTAGGGGTAAAGTATACTGAGATCATTATTTCATGCCAGTTAGCTCAATGAACGCAGATCCCTAGAAATTAGCTTGTGACATTTTGCTTTATATACCAGAACTGGAAGGAGGAAGAATAATGCAGTTGTTTTTGTTTTTGTTATTATTAATTTTTATCATAATTTGTCCATGACTGATTTCATTGTTTTGAGTGGGGAGGTAAGGGGGAGAGAGGACTCCTGAGGTGCTCAGCTGTAGTTACTAGTCTTAAGAGATGCCCTGCGGCACTTGGAGTCACTTGCCCTTGGTGAGGAAAGCAGTCTGTGTGTTACAAGTGGAATTTGACCTAAGTTCTTCTTGGCCCTAAGGCCAGTCTTCTATCCACTACTCCATGCTGCATTCCCTTCACCACCACCCCCAACCCCCCCAAAAACTTTACACAACCAAATAGAAAATTTTAATATAAAATTCATCAAATTCATGAAAAATATAAATATCACTATTCTCCACTAGATGGCAGAACCTGAGCATTTTTTTTCCTTAGCTATTTGTTATTGGGATGGAAATGGACAGTTAAATCTGAGAATATTGATTCTATCATTATCAAATCTTTACTTTCAAGTGAATGATTTGTATTAGCGGGGGTGAGAAGATCTATGAATTTCATCCTGGTTTGCTTTTTTTTACTTTCTTACCTCAACTGGCTTACACTGGTTAGATTTCAGATTACTCTTGTTAGATGATGGATATATTGAATTTAGAATTAGAGAAGCTTTGTAAAATAGTGTTGTGGTCTGAGAGGTTGAGACCCCTCAAAGACTGGTGTACAGGACAGGGTCGTCTGGAATGAATTCACAGACTCAAGCATTCTTTAAGTCAAGGTGGCAAAGATTTATTGTTACGCTTTTCAGTGGGCAAGGATTCTTAAGGAACCTGCAAGAGACTGAGGATAGAGCTAGGGTTTATATGGGAAAGGGCATGGGAAAGGAATGCCAGGGACACTGATGAGGTAATCTAAAGTTCCAGGTGTCTTTGGGAGCTATGGATGAGAAAGTATAGGGAGTATACCGACAGGGAGGGAGATAACAGAGGTATGGATCTTTGGAGTCTGGCAGGAGGAAGAGTCCTTGGGCTGGTCAAGGACAAAACTCCTTGGGCTGGTCAAGGCACCCCTCTCCCTCTGTCTTGATGAGAGAATGCCCTGCAACAAGGGAAAGCTTTCTCATAAGACAGGAACTTACTAAGAAATTGGGAGGCTTCCAGAGACGTGATCTGAGGGCGGGGGCCTGAGCAGCCCAGCACTCTGTCACCCAGCTTTGTGTGTATAGCTGCACCAGGGAGAAAGATAAGGGTCATGCTGGGGCCCATGCATGAATAACTGCTAGGCACAGTGTCCTTGGGCTGGGGAGTGGTTGTCAGAGACAGTGTTTTCTGAGACTAGAGAGAAATTGGGGTTCAAGTACAAGCACAAGCACCCAAACACAAGCACCCAAGCACCCCATCAATAGAAGAATGGAGAAGTATTTGAACCAATTTTAATAAATTATATAATATGTGCAAAGGGAGAATGTATATATGTGTATACACAAGATGAATTATACTATATAGTATACATATTAACTGCTTAATATGTAGATATATATACACACTATATGTATACACACACACATTTTATATGTATATATATAAACATATACATATAGGAATAGGCTGTCCCTATACCTGTGTGTATATATGCATGCTTTACATAAAACTTTTAATAGATTTAAACTGCACTAAGACTTTTGGCACACCCTATATATATGCATGTCACACACATGTATGTATACAGGGTGTCCCAAAAGTCTTAGTGCAGTTCACATATACACTGCATGTAAACTATACAAAGTGTATGCACACATATGTATATATGTGCAAGATGATTTTTACCTATTTTTCCATGCATATTTATTTTAGGCAGTATTTATTGTAACAGAGGTAATTCCATTGATTAAAGAATTGGTTCCCTCCCTTAGTATTTGTTATGCTGGAATTTGGAATTTGACCTGTAGTTGAGAATAATTAGAATTAGTATATTACTCATTAGTTAATCTGATCCAGTAGTTTTCATGTGCTGTCGTGACCCAAAAAGCCAACAAAATGCTGGGCACACAAGACAAATTAATATTCTTTGATTGTATAAAAACTTGGTGCTGCCTCTTAAGGTGTAACAGAGCTGTAGGATCCAGAGAAGGATCACACGAATTATTAAGAGGATAAGAAGAGAGACAGACAAAACAAGCTACTACTAGGTGAAAACAACCCTCTCTCAAAACAACCCTCCTTCCCCTCCCCTCATGTCCAGAGATGTGAATCAATGGGATATTGGGGGAGGGAGTTATGATCGATCACTAGAGGGAGCTCTCCGCTTTAGAGCGGGTCAGAAACGTTGAGAATATTTTTTACTCTGGGGTGGCTCAGACTGACAATATCGATTTTTAGAAAGGAGTCATGGATGGATGATAGGATAGGATGATATGTTATTAAGGGCAAGTAGGAATATTGATGGATTACATTTCTAACCTTTTGAGGGCTGTAATATTGAGAACATGATCACCTTTTCAAAATTTGCCCAAGAAACTATGATCAGAATCCTAGGCTGGCTAAGACAAGCTTATTTTGTCTACTTTTTATTATTTTAGAGATATTTTTTCTGATTTCTGGGTGTTCCAGGCACATGGACTGTGCTGCTGCTTTTGTGCAACTAAGTTAAAATGATTTGGAAGGGACTGCTGAAACAAATTGGAGCTTTTCTGTGGTTATCTGTTATCATAGATAGTAAACAGATACCCAGAAGACTAAAATTGCTGGTTGAGGAGAGAAAGGTTCAAGGCAGTTAAACTTTCCAAATTGTAATCTCTGGGATCACCTTAAAAATTATTTTGTCTCACCATAGACTTAGCAATTTTTTAAAAAATATATTTTATTTTCCCCCAATTACATGTCTTTGTTTTAAAGTTTTGACTTCTAAATTCTGCTCTCCCTACCTCCCCCCAAGACTTAGCAATTTAAAAGAAAATGGTTAGTAATACTTAGAGGATTCTTTGTTTTGAAATTTGGTTAAAACAGTTAATATTGTGCATGCTTCTTAGAGTTTAGAGTGTACCATAGATGTTATAACAACTAACCATATTGAAATGTATTTTTCTTATTCTTCTTTTCTGGATCCATCTCTTTTGATTTTTATGAATTTTTCTTCTAGGTGGTAAGTTTTTTGTCTTTAATTCTGGATGTAGTTTCTCCTGCATTTATCATGATTGCCTGATTTTGAGTTAGAGTGACCTGCTCTGACTTAATGAGCATGACTACCTTTTGAAGTCAAGTCAGAAGGATGACAACAATGAGTGATTTGTTTCTGCCTGTCCCTCCTTTCATTCTCTCTTTTCATTGCATATTTCTTCTCCTCCTTACCTCTTTGATGCATTGCCATGACCCTCTCAGACAGTAAATTACTAAACCATTGTCCTTATCTTCCTCACCATAATATCATAGAAGCATTCTAAATAGTGTGACCTTTCCAAAAAGTGCTGACGCAGGATTTTCTTAAAATATTGCTATGAAGAAGTAGTACTGGGAAAAGTACTTTTCATTTGCCTGCCTTTTGCAGAGATTTTATGTGGATTTCTGTCACCATTAGGAATGATTTTATGAGAATATTAGGTCTTTCAGGCCTTTATAGACGATGTATGGGTTTTGTATTGATACATTAGAACCCTCCAGTAACAAGACTAATGAACAGTTTCATGCACTGGGATGTGATCATGCATGCATTTGAATATATATATGCATTTTGAAGTCAAATCATCTCCCATAGAGTATTATGGATACTTAGAATAAAAGTTGGCTAGAACATGTCCAGGTAGCAAGCCAAAAGTTGACTATGGTCCCCAATCTTAGTATAAAGGGTTCCATTGTACTTTTAGAAGCTATCAAGGGTTGGGGAAACTCTTTAACGTTTATACCTCTGAATGAAAAAAATGGAGACTTGGGCTCTATTTCAAGCTCTGTCCTTTAATTTTGTGTGACCATGAATAGCTCAGTATCTCTGCTTCAGTTTCACAACTGTGTAATGAAGGTAGTATAAATAAGTTTACTGAGACTAGTGATTTGAAAAGTGAAACCTATGACTATGGAAGAAACTTGAATCTTCCTGTGTTGTTGAAATGGAAAAGTGTAGTTATGGATATTATTTCTTGCTTGGATTTAAAGTTAAACTTCACTAATCAGAAAGCCAGTCTCATTTATATCATCTTTTTGATGAAATGTCATCATATAACTTCAAATTATGTATATAACTTTAATTAGGCTCTCAAAGCATTTTAGAGGTTCTTCAGGACTTGCTGAGCGTGAGTGGTCATTTGCATCAGTGCTGCAAATGTTTGCGCCTAAAAAATGCCTGAAAATAATTTATTGAAACGTACTTGATCTGAGCCTAAAGATATTCCCTTAAGAATTCTCGCAAGATGGTAGTAAGTATTTTTCTTTCAATAGCATTTATTTATTTTTATATTTTCAGAGTTAGTGCGCAGATAAATTTGAGCCTATCTCTTGTCCAAATTGCCACACATTTTATATTAAGGGAGGATAAATTGATTAGGTTTCACTATATTTACTCAGGTTCAGCGGTCTTCTCAACTGTCACACAATGAGTTTGAGATAGAGCTATGATTGGACCCCAGGTCTCTGGACTTCCACTGAGTACTTTTCCCATTCAATCATGATGCTGGAAGGAAACATTTATGAAAAAGATGGTAAAATATGTATAAAATAACTTGGCAGGTCAAGATGGGTGACATAAATGCTAAAGGTAGGAAAATGCACTAATCTTTTTCTTATTTGTTGAGTGCTCAGCGCTGGAATACTTAGGTGGGTAGATGGAATGTAATGCTATATTAATGATCATGCAGTATTACCATTGTATTTCTCTCCATTTCACCCCATCCTACTCTGTCTCCAATATATAGCTTTCCAGTCTCTGATTTGTGAATTTAGATCCTTGGTAGAGATGATCTATGTCAAAACATGCTTTTGTCTTCCCCTTTCTACCTGATGAAGCTCTCTAGTAGCTTATGGACTTGCTATTTATTAATTACTGTTTAGTTTGGAATATGGTATTACTCAGAGGTTAACAAGTTGCTAAGAATTTCAACATCCATTTTAGTACAGGCATGCCTCCTGTAACTGTTGCTTCAGCCAATGTAATTTTATAATAATGTAATAAATAGATTATTGTCCATACTTTAATGGTGCAAAGCTTTTTTTTTTTTTTTAAATACTGGTTTGGCTTTCATAAAGCTGGCCAGTCTTTGTCCATGAATCCCTGCCCAGGTTGGTTGCAATTTGCTCAGCTCTGCTGAGCCCTATACCAGGGCCTGCCTGATTTCCTCTTTCAGTCTTCACCCTTAGTAATTCAGTTCTGTTTAGCCTTGCCTTAGCACTTATCTGGGCTTTAGTCTTAAGAGTCAAGAAGGCATAGTGCTTCTTGCCTGTGGCCACGCTGGCATGTCAGCATCGAGATATAAAAGAAACATTCTTCCTAAGACTGATAAGAGGCAGGCTGTATGAGATACTTGGCTTCTTTGCATGCCTTTTTATCTTGCTTCTTGATCCAGTATTGACCTCTCAGCCTGAATATCTACTTAGACA
Organism: Vombatus ursinus; assembly: GCF_900497805.2. Classification (NCBI taxonomy): domain Eukaryota; kingdom Metazoa; phylum Chordata; class Mammalia; order Diprotodontia; family Vombatidae; genus Vombatus; species Vombatus ursinus. The sequence continues at coordinate 3,556,750 of NW_020954556.1, read as the reverse complement.
AATTAGTTTTCCACTTCTGTCCCTGGTACCACTCCTACCTGGCCCAGATCCTGTTCCTCTTCAGTGGAGGGAAGAGATGAGGGTTCTTTCTCTGCCATTAACTAGCATGTGTTCATTCTGCATGGTACAAATACCCCAGGGCAGTGCTGTCTATCCCGACAAATCTGCTTTGTCACCCCATGTCTCCTGGTTATTTCCTGACAAGGAGATTCTTCTGTAATATTGTTTATCTTCTGTGTGTGTGTGTGTGTGTGTGTGTGTGTGTGTGTGTGTAATTAATTAAAGATACTAGACAAAGTATGCCTTTACTGAGGAAAAGCTTTGGCTCAGAATAAGGAACTCATTTGGCATAGAATTCTTACTCAAACAGACAAATGAAAAGTTTCAAGGGGTACTTGGAGCTGATAAGTCACAGGGTTAGTCAATGTAAACATTAGAAGATTTGCCAAAAGATTGTTTTGATTTCTTTGGGAAATAAACCAATACTTGCTTTTTTGACTGCCTTGAGTAAAGAATTCATTGTGCAAACAAAAGCATCACAGATAACCTAAAGAGGTCTACTGTGGATGAAAACAGAGAGCCATAAATGCCTTATGTCATTGAGAGGTAATGTGGTATACTGGAAAGACCACATCAGGAGAGCTGGGTTCAAATTCTTTCTCTGACATATATTATTGATGTGATCACAGACAAATTATTTAACCTCCTAAAACCTCACTTTCCTTATCTATACAATAATAGTACTTGAACTACCTACCTTACAAGGTGGTTGTGAAGAAAACATTTTGTAAAGTTTAGAGCTCTGTGTAATTGGACATTGATATTATTATTACTAGATGGTTGTCTCCTAATTACTTGAAGGTCGTAAGGAGTTGTAATATCCAGAAGGCACCCCCTTTATGTGTAGAGAGAAGCTGTTTATAGTACAAGAACATGGGATTGGGTGGCAAGTGACCCGAGGATGAAGCCTATCTCTGCCAGTAATCAGCTCTGTGACCTTGTGCAAAGCATTAGACCTTTCCTGATTTTAATTTTCTCATGTGTAAAACGAAGTTGTTAGAAGAGATGATTTCTTGGTTCTCTTGCAGCTCTATAATTCTGTAATTCTATGATCTGTGTACAGATTTGGTAATTAGATACTAATAGAGGTTTCGCCTTTAAACTAGGGAAAAAAATTACTTTATGCCCATACCCCTCAAAAAAGAAAGATAAAGACCTTCAAATAAAATCTTTACAAACCTAAGTCACTTTCTCATTACAGCAGACTCCTGAGACTATGAAAATTATTTTTCTGTACTGGAGATTTTATTCTGTTGCATATTACTTAAAATAATTGGGCCATCAAAAGCTGTTTGGAGGTCTTTTTTATTGTATTGATATTTTGTTGTCAATGACATCAGTAAGACGATTTGACCTGTAACAATAAGTGAAAACCCTAGGTGCCCCTTGATTATCTCCTGTGTGAACTTGTGTGACCTTCATTAGGACAGTTCACTCAGGATTTGGAGTCAGAAGACCTGGGTTTGAATCCTGGAGTGGGTAGGTAAGGGCTAGGATTATTTCCCCATAAGGTATAGAAAAGAATTTTGGTGGCAGAATTATGAGTATAATGGTGTGGGGAATTCCGGGTATGGAGTGTTCAGCAGTTCAGATGGCCAACCCTGTAAGCTATGGCCTGAGGGAGTTGCTTAGGGCAAATAGAGATTATATCAGTCCATAACCATTTATTAAGCACCTGCTGTGTGCTGAGCACTGTGCTAAGTGCCGAGGGATACAAAGAAAAGCCGAAGGCAATCTTTGCCCTCCAAATATTTACATTTTAATGATTAAATTTAATATATTGATTAAAAAATTTAATGTAATGATTTAAATAAGTGACTTGCTCACAGTCTCCTACCTAATATATGTCAGAGACACCAACTGAACCCAGGTCTCCTGCCTCTCAAGGTATTTAATGAGGTTTCAGAACAAATTTAGCATACTTTAATGCTGAGCAGAAGGAGGAAACCTGAGGATATAATGGAAAGAGAAGATGGTTTTGTAAATAAGGAATCATGAACAATTAAATGGGGCTCTATTTGAGTATGAAAAGAAGTAGGATATAGCAGGTATGAGTTCATAACTTTCTCTTTTTTGATTTTTAGACTGTAATAGCACTGAGATCTATTTAGAAGTATCTGTGATTTCATCAGTGTTGGAATTCTCTCTGGGATGCCTGCTATCTCAGCCTGTCCTTGCTGCCCCTCCTGTGTGTGACCCAAATGTTCATTACTACTGGGGGTCTACCCAACATGCAGAGAACTTCGTGGCTTCCTCAGCACAGTGCTTGGCACCTTGATTGACTGACTGACTGGCCCCTTCCTTTGTAAACGAGAGCTATGTTCAGCCCCTTTCCCATATTCTGGCTACCTTACGGTAGAAGCAGTTACAGCTTCCACCATGCCTCCGCTTTTCCCTCTCCCAGTTCCCCTCCAGCAATCTGACTCTGGTATATAATTAATTGGGATTTAGGGAAGAGCACTTCTGCAAAAAAGGGTGTTCATCCTTCACAATTAGACTTTCGTCCTAATCAGTTTGAAAATGTTCCAAAGATTCAGTTGGCAGCTAGTCCTCCACTTAAAGGAGCTGTGCAGCTGAGGATAGCCTAACGCTATTGTAGACTGAGAGGGAGAAAAAAGTGGAGACTCTGTTTTTGTTCCTGTAAACCTGATTTTAGCAGCGGTATGTCATTGAAATGGTTTCATGTATGTGGGTTGGTTTTTCAACATGTATGGTGAGGCTTATAGAGGAAAGGTGGAATGGTCATGGGTGGGATATGCTTGTTGTATTTTTAGTACCCTAGGTTTACTGTAACCAGGTTTTCCCTGGGGATGATGGGAGCCCTTTGGGTTCTAGAAAGGATGTTTTCACAACTGAATGAGAAGGGGTTAGATTATCCATTATTGGTAACGAGTTGTAGTCAGGTTAATTGTGGGATGATATTAATGACAATTCATGACCCTTCTTTATCTTAATCTGTTGATATCTATCCTGAAATCTGATGAAGGCAGAGGCCTAGGATGGGGGTGGGTGGGTAATAATGTTTAGAAACTGTTCTTTTGCTGCCTCTTCTATCTCTGTTATGAACTTTGAAGGATCCATGAATTCTTTAGCCATCCTCTACCAGTACAAATTCTAGAGACATGTAGGTGGGAAGACCTGAGTTCACATTTGGTCTCAGACACTTACTAGCTATGTCACTCTGGGAAAGTCACTTGACCTCTGCCTCAGTTTCCTCATTTGTAAAGTGGGGATAATAATAGCCCCTACCTCCCAGAGTGGGAACAAAATCAGATAATAGTTCTAAAGTTCTCTGCAAACCTTAAGGTGCTGTATAAATGTTAGCTGTTACTGTTGTTATTTTTTATTATTATTAGCATTATTAAACATGTAACCCTGTCTTTTGCTCCAATGGAATTCTTGTCTATGGTTTCCCATAAAGTCTCCATAGAGGATCTTGCAATGCTTTTGAGGCTTTTTCATATTCTTTTCCTATCTTAAAGATAAAAGGTGTCAGCTGTCCATTCTTGTTCCATGGCTGGAAACCCCCTAGCCCTGCCCCATACGTATCCTCATAAGATGCTTGATCATCTGCTCTGAAGATAAGATACTGTAGAATGGGAAACCAATGTTTAGTGTATACATCATAATTGTTCAAAATGGTGAATTTATCTTAATATGTCTTTGCCGCTTTTCCTTTCCCTTTCCATATGTACCCTTTTCATACATTTTAGCATCTTCCCTGTGTAGCCCTACTCACAATCATGTACTCAGCATTTTTAGGCCATTTATCCTTCAGCTGAAGGGAAAGCATAGTTGTAACAGTAATTAGCCCTACAGTGTGAATTATTGTCATGTGTGATCTTTCCAGGAATAACTGCATTTTAAAAGGGGGAAATAGTAGGAGAAAGGATTAACCATTAGCTCTGGAATTGCAGACACGTGTGCCTGTGTGGAGGGATATTTGGGGGGAGGGAAGGGTTCTGAATATCCCTCAGATATCACTCTTACACAACTATGGGTAAGTAGGATGGCCTCCAAGGTTTCTTCTAGCTCTAAATCTGTGATGCTGTGTTAATAGAGCCAAATTTAAAGGCAGTGAATCAGTAATTATTCCCTCCTTTTTCTATGCTTAACTTCTCTGTTGCAAAGGAGATAGATAGATTAGCTATTCTTTGGAATTGTAAGAAAGATAAGATAAATTATCATTTTTCTCTTTTTTAAGTGAAATAATTAAAAAAATATTAAACATTTTCCCCTCCTGATTGCTTACTTTCTTTAGATGGGAGGAATAAAATAAAAAGAAAAACCAAACCCTTATTACAAATAAGCATAGTCAAGTAAAACAAATTCCCATATTGGCCTTGCTCCCAAATGTTTGTGTTATATTCTGCATTTTTAGTCCATCACCTTTCTGTCAGGGGTGGGTGGTAGCATTCTTCATCATCAGTCTGGGAGATTAATTATTTAAGCTAGCATTTGTAGCAAGTCCAAGAGAAGTTCTATTAAAGTAGGCTGACTGGTTTTCCTCCTCATACTCCACACACACACACACACACACACACACACACACACATTTTTATTGTCAAGGACAATAAATTAATCATCAGCTATGACCAGGGATTCAGATGGACAAAGGGGAAAAGAAAGTATTGAAATAATTTTTCCCAGAATGACAGCTTCTTTCATTGTCTGATCATGTTTTGGGCATTGTGAAGGGTAGAAATTGGTCATTTAGTCTTATTAAACACCTACTATGTGCCAAGCACTGTGCTAAATACTGGGCATACACAAAGAGGCAAAAGTTGTCCCCTTCCCTAGAGGAACTCACAGTCTAATGAGGACAACAAGCAAATGAATGTTGTACAACAAAGCTAGGTTCAGAATATGAGGAAAAGCAGCAAGAATAACCAGAATTAAGATGGATTGGGAAGGGCTTCTTGTACAAGCTGGGATTTTAGCTGAGATTTAAAGGAAGCCAGTGAGGCAGAGATGAGGTGGAAGAGCATTATTGGCATGGGAGGCAGCCAGTAAAAATGCTTGGAGCCAAGAGGTGGAGTGGTTTTTTTTCCCTTTTTTAACTTTTTCTTTTTTTTTGCTTTGGCAATCGGGGTTAAGTGATTTCCCCGGGGTTACACAGCTAGTAAGTGTCAAGTGTCTGAGGTCAGATTTGAACTCAGGTCCTCCTGACTCCAAGACCAGAGCTTTATCCACTGTGCCACCTAGTTGCCCCATGGAGTGGTGTTTTTTTTTTTCAAGGAACAGCAAGGAGGCCAGTGTGGTTGGATCAAAGATTATATGTAGTGTGGAGGGAGGAAGGAGGTGTGAGAAGACTGGAAAGGCAGAGTCAGGGAGCTAGGTTATGAAGGACTTTGAAGATCAAACAGAAGATTTTATATTTATTTGATCTTGGAGGTGATGGGAAGCCACTGTGACAGATATGGTTGCTAAAAGGGACTAGTGCAGCATCCGTCCTCTGCTCTCTCTCCTCATTCCTTTTCTCACTAGTCACCAGATTTGGAAAGAGGATTCACATTGTATTTCTGAGATTGAAAAGAACATTTCTGAGTTTCAAAGGGGGTTCTGTTGTTTTTCAGGCATTTAAGTCATGTCTGGCTCTTTGTGAGCCTATTTGGGGTTTTCTTGGCAAAGATACTGGAGTGGTTTGCCATTTTCTTCTCCAGATCATTTTACAGATGAGAAAACTGAGGCAAACAGAATTAAGTGACTTGCTCGGAGTCACACAATTAGTAAATGTCTGAGGCCAGATTTGAACCCATGAAGATGAGTTGTCCTGACTTCAGACTTGGTACTCTATCCATTGTTCCACCTGTGGATTAAGTAGTACATATTCAATAATGGGCTTGATTCCATTCCAATGATTAGTAAGTGTCAGAAGAATATTCTGAACTCTCGTCTTTCTGACATCAGGTCAAATACTCTACCCATTATATTGAACTTTTTCAAATGGAATTGGGATTTCCTTTGGTTGGTGAAGTCCTCCAGTTGTTCTCTTTTTAGATGATGGCATGCCAATTGCATCAGATCCCAGAGTACTGCTGTCTGCTTAGGGAGATCTGTGACCACTCAGAAGACGTCACCATAAATACTACAATACCAGTAGAAAAAAACAAATGGGTGATGCCTTATTATCCAAACTATAAAATGTAGCCAGGTAGCTGTCTCATTGAATTACAGAACATTAATACTAGATGGAGTAGAGTTGATAAGGCACTGGACTTAGAGTTAAGAAGAACTGAGTTCAGATCCTGCCTTAGACACTAGTTCTGTGATCCTAGGCAAATCACTTAATCTCTTTCTGTCTTTGTTTCCTCATTTATAAAACGAGGATGATACTGACAACTACTTCCTAGGATGTTTATGAGGATCAAATGAGTTAATGTATGCAAAGTGCTTTGTAAGCTGTAAAGTACTATATGAATGCTATTATTATTACTATTATTAGTGTTAACTATGGGCAGTGAGTTGGGCTTAAAAATTAACCGAAGGAATAAAGTAGACCAGATTTTTTTTTTTTTAAATAGAAGAGCCAGGACGATGGTTAGTCTTTTATTGGAGGGGAAGAAAACATTACAGCACATCTCAAGTCAACCAATCCAGGAGCTCAGTGGCTCAGCTGGTGGGGTTTGTAATGGGTTCTGCCATTAGGGCACCAGATGACTGCGCTGCTGTCCTCTTCACAGATACAGCCTGCTAATCACCTGTCAATGTTGGAAGAGATCAGGTTGGGTTCCTCCTTAGTCGCTGGAGCTGCCTTTGGGGCCAGTATGTTGTATGGATCTGAATCATTCCTTGCAGCCATCATAATCTCTGTTTCCAAGCCAGTAAAGTGTAGTGCTTTCAGTGATACCAAGCTGCCCCCTGAAACTTTGATTTTTAACATCAGTGTTCTTCAGATGATAATCTCCGAAGAATTAAATTAAGAAAAACACATGACAAGGTGGTGGTCTGGCAATTTTTATTGTGAGAGAAACTAAGGCACCGAGGCGCCTTAGTAAAACTTAGGGCTTTGCCTTAAAGTCATATAGATAGTAAATGTCAGAACAGGATTCAAATACAAATATTCTCACTATTTCCAAAAGCACCATATTAAAAAAAAAAAAAGGATGTATATATGCATGTGTCTGTGTGTATAAATATAACTCAGGCACATGCACTCACTATGTTTAACTGACAAAACAATGTACATCTGAAAAATAGAACTTGGAAAACCATCTTAAATGTGCTTGGGGATATTAACCACATCTTAGTATTTTCGTTGGGCCAGTATCGTGACATGTTAAGTATGGTATCCAGATTGATGCATCTTGGAGGCTTGGGCATGACTAGATTTTATGATTTTCAAAGTGAATTCTAACTGTATATTTTTGCATGGATTTTCCACTTTTTGTGTTAATTATCTTTTTTAGGTTTATTGAAGCGTTTTTTTCTGATTTCAGAGGCGATGATCCAGAGATTCATTAGCATTTCAGATTTGATTGGAAATGCAGCATTGATTTCAAGGGAACATTTCTGTGACCTCTTGATTCATTAGTAGGCCTTTTCAAATTTCCATCCTTTATTGACTTAATTGGAATAGCTTCAGAGTATGAGATAGGAGTGTGAAAGTCCCTCCTGAGCATGCCAAACTGACAAGCATTTGTTTGGAAGAAGCACTTTGTATTTTTCTGCGTTATGAACCCTAAGATATAGTGGATCGAGATCTGGTTGATGTAAAGGCCTACGGTTTAGGTCTAGTCCTTTTCACCTACAATCTGTGTAACCGTGGGAAAATCAATGCTCCAGACAACTGATTTTGAGACTGCAAATTGTAGAGCAGTTGCAAATCTGGGTATTTCCTTACTTGGATTTCCCAAAACTGGAAGAAACCATTGGTCCATAACTAAGAAAGTGAATTCTAATTAAGTTAGAAAAAAAAGAACAGCATTGGAACAATTGATGTGTTTCCCTGAAGTAAGGTATGTCCTCTGTAGTACCAAATCAGAGGTTGGGGATTAGCTTCATTTCATGAATAGTATTTTGCCTGAAGTATCTTTAATTAAGCCTGATTGTAGGGAAGAGTGAATTGTGGGGAAGAGAGTGGAAAACTGACCACACTTTCTTATACCTATTTCTAGAATACACCTTTAAAGTTGTGTGTATTTAAGCAGACATGCCAACAAGGATCAAAGTGGGTTAAATTTGCCTTTTACCTCCTGATTTATTTCTGATCAACCTCTAAAAATTATTAAAAGGCAGTGAAATCCATTGACTTACTTATTCGCCAAACATTTTTAAGTGTGTTTTGTGAACAAGCCACTGTGAAATAGTCCAAATTTAATGGTTAGTCTTTTATTGGAGGGAAGAAAACATTACAGCACATTTTAAGTAAACCAATCCAGGGGCTCAGTGGCTCTGTAGGTGGGGTACCAGCTTGTAATGGGTTCCACCATTAGGGTGACGCTTTGTCTCGCCTTTCTGAAGCCAGAACCAGATGACTGCACTGCTGTCCTCTTTACAGATACAGCCCACTGTATACACTATGTACAGCTCCTCCCAGCTTGATCTCAGTAGTGTTCTTTTTTTGAACTCTCCAATGTGATGTAACCACAACAACAACAACAACAACACCTCACATTAATATAGCAAATTAAGGTTTGCAAAGTGCTTTATGTCTATACCCTGTCATTTGGGCCACACAGTACTCTTGTGAGGTAGGTACAGTTGTTACCCTCAGTTTACAGATGAGGAAATTGATCCTGAGAGAAATTAAGTGACTTGCCGAGGGTGACATAGAAAGTCTTGGAGGCAGGTTTTAAACTTAGATTGTCTGGATTCCAAGGTCACTGTGCTTCCCACTACAACACACTGCCTCTCCATTGTAAAGAACCCTGGGCTTAGACGGTCTTTGGAGTCTACTCACATCTATCAGTGCCCCTGCTCTTCTGGACCTCTGCTCCCCTAAGAGCCAGCATTTGTTGTTCCTTAAAGTTTACAAAATGGTGTACAGGTTACCTTGTTTGGTTTTCACAACAAGCCTGTGAGAGTGTTGTTGTCGTCAGCCATAAGCATCGTCATCATCAACAACATTCCCATTTTACAGATGAGAAGGCTGAGAGAGAGGTAAAGTAATTTGCCCAGGGTTACATTGCTATTACAAGTCAGAGACAGGATTTGAATTCATGTCATCTTAGCTCCAATTCCTGAAATCTAACAGCTATGCTACCTAGATGCTCTGTGAGATCAAAGGATCATGTCTTAAAGAAACTTTCTATGTCCTCAAGCATCTAGTACAGTATTACTAAGCACAGTAGGCGATAAACAACACAAATGTATTCATAATTTGTGATTAAAGAGAATCATTGTTTTATAGGTCCTTGGAGTGCTTGCTGTTTAAAATAGGTCTATAGAGGCTCCTTGTATAGACTTTTTTTTTAACCAAAAAGTTAATAGCCCCTCAAAATTTTTCCTTTAGCCAGAATTTTTAAAACAAATTTATTTACTTTTAGTTTTCAACATTCACTTCCATAAGATTTTGAGTTCCAAATTTTCTTCCCATCTCTTCCCTCCCCCCACCCCAAGATGGAATGCAATTTGATATAAGCTCTACATATACATTCATATTAGATCAATTTTCACATTAGTCATGTTGTAAAGAAGAATTAAAACCAATGGGAGAAGCCGCAAGAAAGAAGAAACAAACAAAAAAAAGAAAAAAAAAGAGAGCAAATAGCATGCTTTGATCTGCATTCAGACTCCGTAATTCCTTTTCTGGATGTGGACAGCATTTTCCATCATGAGTCTTTTGGAGTTGTCGTAAATCCTTGTATTGCTAAGAAGAGCTAAGTCTATCAAAGTTAGTCATTGCACAATGTGGCTGTTACTGTGTACAATGTTCTCCTGATTCTGCTCACTTCACTCAGCATCAGTTCATATAAGTCTTTCCAGGTTTTTCTGGTCTGCCTGCTCATCATTTCTTATAGCACAATAGTATTCCGTTACATTCATGTACCACAACTTGTTCAGCCATTCCCCAGCTGATTAGCTAGAATTTTTAAAGTAAAATTTACCAGCATAAGAATCAATGTATATCTAAAAGGTTCTAGTTTTGGCCATATGTCATGTTGGTCTTTAAGCATATACAAACGCTTAAGACACTAGAAATCAAATATTAGTCATAAAGTGTAGCATTATAGACCTTGGAAGGTAGCTCAGAAGAGTGTCTGGTCTGGTCCCTTGTCTTCAAGCAGGAAAAGTATGGTTCCCATTTTGTAGCTGAGGCTATTCCAGTTAAGTAATTGCTGGTGGAGATAGAGTTGGGGGTGGAGGGGTGGGAATAGAAGCTAAGTTTCCTGCTCCAGGTGGAGTGGTCTTCTCATTGCAGAAATGGTAGTCTTTTTGCTTAGTAGGTAAATATTTGTGTTGGTCAAGTATTCAGATAGCAATTTAATACAAAATTCTTCCTGTAAGAAGTCTACTTTCACATTGAAAAGGACATTCATTTTGACAAAATAAGGCTACTCATGTAAGTCAACTTAGAGATATAATTTTTATCTCTATTTTATTAATACTGGAATATTCCTCTGCTAAATGTGATGTAGATGATTTCACCAGGTGAAATGAGAAGGGTTTTTCCTCTGACATAATTGTACTCTTATTTAAAAATATTGTAGAGTAAAATGTATCTTCTAACTTATTTTTTCCCCCATTTCATTTTTTTTTTGCCAGAGTTTGTATCTATCCCCATTAGAAGTCAGATCAAGCTATGCTTTGTTTAGTTATATCTGAACAAAATATGGCATGGGAGGTGGGGATGGAGACTAAGTAAGTATTTGTAAGTCATTCGTTAAGTCACTGGGAATTTTTTTTTTCTACACATATTCCAGAATATTGGAAAGAAGATGACCTGTCAGGAGTTTATTACGAATCTCCAGGGTGTAAATGAAGGCAGTGATTTTCCCAGGGACCTGCTGAAGGTAAGCAAGCAGTGAAATACTGGTTTTTCTAAAAAGTAGGTTTACATTTGAATTCACTGATCAGTTTTTGAGTTTGAGATTGGTAGACTTAAGGATTCTTTAGCTACTTGCCTTCTAATTTAGATTTTTATAAGCTGTGTGAAGAGTGAATAGAAATTTGGCAACTCCTCAGGCCTCTTTTCCTCCAAAATATGTGTGGACTGTTCATTCCTGCAAAAAAACCTATGTAACAAACAAGATATCCTGGAAACCATTGCAATAATGACTTATTAAGTAGATGCTATAAATTTGGCAGCTCAAACAGTTAATGGATGGCATTGAACTTTTGAGCTGTTGGCAATCAGACTGTTTCACAAAGCTTGGGAAAGGTTACAAAGGTATATTCACTATGGAAACAAAAATGCATTTGCAGATTATAATGGATACAGTTCTGGCTTTATTCAAGCTCTAGTCACATGTCCTTGAGTTGTCTCTGCAAATCGATTAAATTAAATCTGAATAATTACAGAATGCCTGCAGTATTCACAGTCTGGCTTTATTTTTGGCCCCATTCCTCCCCGTCATCAGATAGTTATCATAAAGACAACAGAGTTGAGATTAGGATTCACAACACATTCTTCAGTAAGATAAATGAAATGATGTGCTTATAATCAAATGCAAGATTGTTGGCTAGAGGAAATGTGAATCTGGGGATGAGGTGGGATGGGGAGAGTCATGTAGGATCTGATTATGGTATACAGTAGATCTGGGCTTGGAGTCAAGAAGACCTGAGTTCAAATCCTGCCACAGACACCCACTAACTCTATGACCCTGAGCAAATTACTTAACTTCTATCTGCCTCAGTTTCCTCATTTGTAAAATGGGGATAATTGCACCTACCTCCCAGGGTTGTTGTGAGATGATAAAGGGGCAGCTAGGTGGAGTGGTGGGTAGAGCACTGGCCCTGGAGTCAGGAGGACCCGAGTTCAAATTTGGCCTCAGACACATAACACTCACTAGCTGTGTGTCTCTGGGCAAGTCACTTAACCCCAGTTACCTCACAAAACAAACAAACAAACAAAAAAGAGATAATGAATATGAAGCACTATGCAAACTTAAAGTGCTATATGAGTGCTAACTCTTATCGTCTCTCATTTCAGCCTAGTTTTCTGACTCAATGTTCACCTAGATTTCTTATGGAATCAATTATTGGGAATAGGTTTTTGCCATGTAAAGAGCAAATTTGGCTCACTAGGTGATGCTGCAGTATGGAAATGTGCTCACCGAAGGAAAAATATCTTACCTACCGTATCCTAGACAATTGTTCTTAAGTTATAAGTGAAGGTAGACTAGAGTGCCTTCAGTTTGAGGAAGAATAAGAATTAAAGGAGAGAGAAAGACAACTCTGTTATAATATAGACTAGTGCTAAACTTTTATTGAATTTAGTAGCTCATTTAAAAATGGTGATACTAGGCTAAATAAAAGAGGAAAAACATCTCAGTAAGCAAGCCAAGATGCCATTCCTTTGGTTTTTTTTTTTTGTTTGTTTGTTTTTTAAAAGACCAGCATAGCTGTTGCCTCCATTGACTTTGAGTAGTTAGACTTTGTTTCTGAGGCAACTTTATGGGAGATAAAAGGTGCCCCACTGTGGCAATAACTGTGTTCAGCACAATTCACTGATCTCATACAAGAGGACACAAGTTAACAAGTTATTTTTGCAGTCTGATGGTGTTAGCTTGGAAAATAATGGATTCTTTGAAAAGGGAGTATTTGCCAGGCTTTTATTCAGTAATATCTCAAATGAAAATTGACAAGATAATTTTCACTATGTAGCTTATAGGTTGCTGAGTTACTGAGTTGAGATGGTTTACATTACTGTAGTTATGTAACTAGGAAGTCTCAGAGTCTTTGATGCAGTGGTCAGGTGAGAAAATGCAGCCCAGGTTTCTGCCAGAGAGTGTCACACAACTCTGGGAAACACCTCCCTCCACTTATTTGCTAGGCAAAGAATTTGTCCGATGATTTTTTTTTTGGCAGTTGTGTAGTTGGAAATATGTTTACAAACGTTGGGGGAAAAAACTAACTTCTTCCAAACAACAGCATATTATACTGTGCCTTATTTACTGTGGAGAGATTGGTTACTCATTGGTATTCCAGAAACGACTGTGGGGTTTAGAATGGAAATTGTCAAGTGGAAGAATATTGACTTTTTTTCTCTCCTGAATGTGATAGTCTTCCATTTTGATAGGAATTGAGATTTTTCCTGCAGGCTGCAACATGAACAGGGTTTCATTAGAGCCATTTTTTTTTCATTATACTATTCCCTTTGTATGGCTAGTCTCCTTGGTTTTCTTTATCTTTTTCCTGTTAGTGTCTGGATTTCCAGCTGAGATAAATTACAATTTAATTAAAAAAAAAGAAATGTATGTATATGCACATATCCACCTGTGTGATTAGATGTGTATATATATGCATGCATATACTACATACATGTAAAATGTATATATACATATCCAGATGGATGTCTATGTGCACACATCCACCTGTGTGATTAGATGTGTATATATATATGCATGCATATACTACATACATGTAAAATGTGTATATATATATATACATATCCAGATGGATGTCTATGTGCACACCTCCACCTGTGTGATTAGATGTGTATGCATATGCACACATATGTACATTTACATATGTATAGAATGTATAGGTGTATATATGTGTGCAAGTATATAGATGTACACACATCTAATCACACAGATGGATAGATACATACCAACATTCCATGTGTGTTTTAGATTCTATCCTGTAAGTTTTGAAATACTTTACAAAATTTACGTGAAGTAGAACTTTAACAGTTCGAATTCATTTGATTTTTTTCTCTTCTCTTTTCACTATCTGCCATCACTCATTATGCTGATGCCAACTCCACTTGCAAGCAGTGTTTACAGAGTTAAAGGACAGATTTACTGAAATATTGATTGAAGAACAAGCACAAATACAGAGCTGCAACAGACCCTGCAATGAGCTTACTTTCTAATAGGATCCAGCACATTGATTTGGAGCTTCACAGGGATTAAATGAGCCTTGGGGCAGTGAATCTTCCCATCCTTTCCTAGGCACGTTGGTCTGATTACTGTTCACAGAGCAAGGGGTGAAAGGGGGTGTTGGGATGATGAGGATAGATGGCAAGATGCCCCTGCATCCTGCGAGCTGCTTTCCTGGTGGATGGCTGATTGGATGTGAAGCATGGCCTGAGGCCGAGTAGAGAGAGTGGGTTAGGTAAAGATGGGCTTTTTCACCCCCTGAAGAGAACCTTTGGAAAACAACACTTTGCAGTGAACCACCCTTCCCAGAGATGTCTACAGAAGCCGAGAGCCTCGCAGCCCTGGTGGAGAGCTTCCTCTCCCTGTCCCTAGGTTTGGCTCCTCCTCCGGTTCTCCTTGATGCTAAGCAGTTGGCACTGGTCAGTCATCTCAGGCCAGACCAGAGCCCTCTGCCAAAGCAATTCTTTCATTGTCCTTGGACACACAGTCTTTACTGCCACAGAAGGGGGAGGCCTCCAGAGTTTTCCCATTTGGCAGGTTGGATGCCATCCTTTCTGCATTATAGCTCTTTTGATGTGGTGCTGACAAATTAGGGATTCCCTTTCTCTGAGTCTGTTTTCCCCCTTTTTTGCTACTCAGGCCAGCCTCTTGATTCCTGAAACCTTCCTTGGGCTGCAGTCCAATTGTCCCCTTATACCTTCAAGAGAGAGGCCCAGCCACCAATTTAGGTTCAGATATAGTGACTACTAATGTTCTTTCTCTCCCCACCCCAGCCTTAATTTGTGTTGAACCCTCTAAAAACCTCCTCAGTTTCTTCCTAATTATCTCTTAAGGAATGAAGAATCTCCTTTAGATAGCTATCTGTAATTTTTCTAATAACTCTAGGGGGTCAGCAACCCCTTGCTTTTCCTATGGTGAGGGGCTGGTAGGGGAAGCTGCATTCCATAGGCCCTTCTGCCTTCATTCTTCCTGGCGATAGCAATATTCAATTTGTGGAGTGAGGTATAAGAGAGGGAGAAAAGTCCCATGGTGGCTGTGTACTACTTTCACTGTGTTCATGTGTAAAAACTCCTGTGAAAATGATTTTGTTCTTATGAGTATTCAGACATAAGAATGAATTTCTAACTTTCCCCCTTTCCATTTCCCAATGGGGCTAGTTGAAATTGAAGGGCTTTGGAATTGGCTTAATGTTTCCTGTCCTGAAGCCAGGTTTTTATTGTATGTGTTGTCCTTACTACTTTTAGGTTCCCCAGTTATATTTAAAATAAGATTTGAATTTGTCTGTTGCTATGGGTAGCCAAGGAGCCAGGAATATGTATTGAGGGCTAGCTCTTCTGCAGGGCATGGTATAGTAGGTTGGGTATAGGGGAGAGATACAGAGGAAATAAAAATAAGCTTCCCCCTCAAAGGGATTACTGTCATTTGGGAGAGAAAAGAAGGGGGTACTTTTTTCTCCATAAAATGTACAACTATTCTGTAGCTTTCCTTATGATTGAGCTGTAAATTGAATTTCACTAGTTTAACTTAGTTAATATTGATGTGTAGGAGCAGTAATTTATTAATCTTAATTCAAAGGCCACTTTTTCTCTTTGTAAATCATTCAACAGTTTTAAATCTTGCAATACTTAAAGGTACATTAGGGATTTTCTTTGAGTAGTGAAGAACTCACTTCAAAGTCTTAAAGTACAAATATCCAGAGAATTTTACACTTTCAAATAAGCTTAGGTTAGCACCAGAGGGATGGAAGATAAATTGAGTCATTTAAAAAAAAAATCACTGTTTTAAAGGAGTGTATTTTAAATACTTCCTTTGGACTTTCTTCCTACCTTTTAACAACTTATGTAATGCTTCTTCAGTTGATTCTTCCTCTGTGTCGCCCACAGCCCCCCCACCACTCACCTCCGCACCCCCCAGTGCTATCTTTCTCCTACCTCCCCCCAGCTCAGGTGTAACATATCAGGAGTGGCACCTCCCTGCACTGAGTCTGGCAGGCCAGGTGCTAGGCCTCACAACTCTTTCTGTTTCTGGGCTGTAAAGCTTACCCATTCTGCAGTCCTAAATGTGGACATTGCCAAAGATTCCTCCCGAGCAGGGGATAAGACCAGGGTTGGTCTGAGATTAGTCAATCAGCAAATTTTTATGAAGCTTTCAAGACACTGTGCTAGGCAGTGGGGTGATAGAAAGTTTATATAATACAGACTCTTACACACTCCTTTTGGAGCTTACAATCTAGTGTGATTACATTATACAAGATGGCATGATAAATTCATTAGAGAGTTACAAAACAAAGCAATTAGTGCTATATGAGGAGAAAGGCTGTTATACTGATGAAGGGAAGGCTTTGAAATGGAGGTGGCATTTGAATTGGGTTAAATGGTTAACAGTTCAGCAGGAGAAGAGAGAGTTGGGGGGGGTGTATTTCTGACATATAAGAAACAAAGTGAAAAGATGTCAGCCACCAGGATATAGTGCTTGTTCAAGGAAGAGGATGGGAACAGTTCCTAATTTTTTTTTATTTTCCCAAAAATTGGAATAGAAAGTATTCAGTTTTCTTTCCCTTGTTCAGAACACTTTTTGTGACTTTTCTCCTAAAAGCATCTCCTGTCTTGTTCCTTAATTATTTTAATTAACTTATTTTATTAATTTAGTCATTTTTCTTTCTCATAATCCCCTATTTAGTCCCGTCCTTTCTTGGTTAACCGCATCAGGAAAATGGTAATAATGCTTTCAGTCGTATTTGTTTTTCCAAAATCTTTAATGGCTCTCTGATTGCTTCAGGAAAAAATACAAATGCCATATCTTGGCTGTCAAGGCCTTTCACAGCCTGGCTCTGTCCTACCTTTCCAGCCATATTTTCACATTAAATTGATGCCAAATTTGACTACTAGCTGTTCTCTGAACTTAACATTTCCTCTCCCACTTCTTTATAGTTACATAAATCATCCCCCAGGCCTGGGATCTACTTCTTCCTCATCCCTGCCTGTCAGAATCCTTATTTTCTTTCAAAGCTTAGTTCATATGCCCTTCTGAGGAATCCTTGCCTTGATTCCTTCAAATGCTGATGATTCCAGCTTCACTGCCTTTCGTGTTTGTCTGTTTTAATAAACTCCCTTCTTCTCCCCTACCATCTCCAGTAGAATATAAGCTCCTTAAGGGTAGGGACTGCTTAAGTTTTGCCTCTGTCCCTCCCCCTAGCTCAGGGTCCTTGTACATAGCGGATACTTAATACAGGTTTGCTCAGTTGAATCGGTGGTCTCTATTTTTCCTCGCTGCTTACATGTAGAAAGAGAAGCAACAACTTGTTGGGATGATGGACACTGGTTACTTAACTGTGGGGGTGGGGAAAGACAGAACCATTTCATTATAAACTTATATGAAAGGTGCCTCCTCCAAACCTATGAAAAAGATAAGAGGAAATGAAGAAGACAAGGAATAAATGAAAATTGAGATATGAAGGTATGAGGTTGAAGGTCAGCTACCAGCTATGTATTAATTTTCTTCTGAGATGAATCCTGGAAGAAAATTTCAGATTTAAAGAATGAAGAATTTATTTTGTCTCTATGTTTTCAGGTAGTGGCAGCGGGTGTTTGTTGAGCACCCACTATGTGCAGAGAACTATATTGGGTTCTGTGGTGGATTACCAGAAAAAATAGATTATGTGCAGCCCCTTCCTTCTTGAAATCTTATTGAAGAAAGTGAAAAATATGTCCATGGACCAACTTGAGAACTTCAAAGCAAATTGTAAGCAATTTGTGTAGTGCTGAACAAGAGACAAAAACCTTAAAATCTGAAAACTGGCTGTGGTAAATAATGTAAAGCCTGGAGGAGTAGAGGCATAGTGCCCTGGTGGCTAAGGCAACATCACTGGAAATGGATGGGAAGCTAAGAAGGTTGCCTTGGCCCTTTGGTTGAGGAGCCATCTTTGAAGTCATCTGTTATACAGCCTACCTGTAGAGTGTTCTTTAGAATATTGTTCCTTGGTAGAAGCTTTGTTGCTGTGTTTGTTTTAGTGCCTTTGATGTATCCTGGTGACTTTGAAGTCACCCACCATGAAGCCCCTGAAAGGAAACCTGAAAGCTTTCTTAGGTTTGGAATCAACATCGGATTCTTGCTACCTTTTTTCCCCTCCAAGGTGGTGAATCAAGATACCTATCCCAGGTAGATGCATGTGTTTGAAGCCATTAAAATGAGCATAAACAATCCTATTGAAAGCTTTGTTTGGTATTTGTTTGTGCATTAATCCATGGCTCAAATGTTAAGAGTTTTGCTTTTCCAAAAGGTCATGTGTGCTGTTTTGGTATTTTTGAAATTGTTCTCCAGAAATGCATGGGCTAGGTATATTCATTCCTTAACATTCCTAAGCTGACTAAAACCATGATGTGCTGTGTTAAAAGGGAGTTTATCATTTGATCTCCTCAGGGTAAAAGTAATTTATTAAAGTGAAGTAGGAATCGAGGGGACAGGGAGATGAAGCGAGGAATAAATTAAAACAAATATTAGATGCAGAAGGTCAGTAAAGAAAACCAAAATATTTTAAATGACGATGAATGTTTCCTGTCTGACAAGCAGGGGAGATAATTATGAAATATAAGATTATGCCTTACAAATTTCCCACAATCAAACTGTTTTATCTATGACTTTAGAGTTTCAGGGTAAATCAACAAAAAATTAATTAGCCTCTAAACATTTTGAGGCAAGCTTTTTTGGGGTGGAAAGAAGGGATTAATGAGGAGGGATGTTAAATTCTATGTGTTTAAGAGAAATCATCAGACTAGTGAGGCCAGCCTGCCCTTACCATGTTCTAACCTCTCCTAGCTTTGGTAGAAAATTTTCAGCCATACAAAATATACAGATTAAGAATAATGAATCTGTTAAGTGGGGAATGAATGTAAAAATGAGAAGGGAAAGGAGGGCTCAAAAGTGAAAGCCCAGTAAGATTGTTAATAGGATCATGTACTCTTTGAATTCAGACCTTGTTTTTAGCATCCCAGCTTTCCAAAGACCAATTATAGCTAAGTAAAGATAGGCTTACCACCAATAGTGTGTATGTGAGATACACCTATATTTGCATCAAGGGCTTCCTTGAGAGAACAGGCAGGCTTTCTCAAGTAATATTCTATAAGTTGGATCTTTACCATGACGCAATTGGTTGAAAGACATAGAGACAATAAGGTACCACTGTTGTTATTCTTTGTTGATTATGAGGGGAAAAAGACACCATTTAATTTGACAGAGCATAATGTCACTTTAAAAGTTGTTTTCTAGTAAGCGCGTTTCCCATTTCTGTCTCAAAATCATTCCATATTCCTTAAAAGATATGCTACCAGAACTAACCTCATTCAGTGATTGGCTAATCATAACCCTCAGGTGAGTCATAAAATTGGAGACGTGTGTTTGCCAAAAGCATTCACCATTGTAAAGGAAGGGGTCCAGGTTGAGGTATTCGTCTGGATTTTGAGGGTACTCCACATGTTCTACTTTGCAAATAACATTGTGCTGTTTATGTCAAATCGAGGCAATTTGAAGTCCCACTTGTAAGCCATGTTACTTCCAACCCCTATTCATTCAGTTCCAGAGGCTCCTTATTTACCCTAGGCTCCATATTAAAACTTCTGTTTGGCCTTTAAAACCCTCCATAACCTGACTCCTTCCTATCTTTCCAGTCATTTTACACCTTACTCACCCATCCTCCCCCACCAACATACTCTGTGACTTAGTGACACTGGCCTCCTTTGCTTTTCCTCCCATATGGCACTCTATCTTACAATTCCAAGGAATTTTCCCTGGCTTTCCCTCCAGGTTTGTAATTCTCTCCCTTCTCATCTCTATTTTCTCGCTTCCTTGAATTCCTTTAATGTCTCAGCTAAAGTCCTTCCTTTTGCAAGAAGCTTTTCTCAGTCCTCTTTAATCTTTGGGCATTCCCTCTGATCTTTGACTTACTCTTTGTTTGTTTGTTTTTTGGCAAGGCAGTGGGGTGAAGTGACTTGCCCAGGGTCACACAGCTAGTAAATGTCAAGTGTCTGAGGCAAGATTTGAACTAGGTCTTCCTGAATCTGGGGCTGGTGCTCTATCCATTGTACCATCTAGTTGCCCCAACTTACTCTTTGTTTGTGTTTATATTTATATGTCTCTAGTTCACACGTAACTGTTTGCAAGTTGTCTCCTCTGTTAGACAATGAACTCCTTGATAATAGGAACTTTTTTTTTAAACCAGTCTTTGTATCCTCAGCACTTAACACAGTACCTGAAACATAGCAGGTGCTTATAAATGCTTGTGGACTAAATGAATGAAGAGTTTGGTTTGTCCATCTACATACAAAAGACCAAGTGGATGCAGAATATGTCTTGTACAGATTATGCATACAAATGAGATGAATAGACAGCTTAATAGAGATTGAGACAGGCAGTGCAAATGCACAGTGAGTTGGGCCATGAATTAAATACAAGGAAAGAAGGCTAGATTGCTTTATGGAATTTGCAAAACTCTGTTAATGGCCCTAAACTCTTAGAAATAAAACCCTCTCTTCTCACTATTGGTATTCCATCAGTATGGGGCTGCTAGGTGGTCCAATGGATAATGTGCCAGGCCTGGAGTAAAGAAGATTCCTCTGAAATTCAGATCTGGCTTGAGATAGTAGCTATGTGGCCCTAGACGAGTCACTTATCCCTGTTTGCCTCAGTTTCCTCATGTGTCAAATAAGCTGGAGAAGGAAATGGCAAACCATTCTGTCTCTTTGCCAAGAAAACTCCAAATGGGGCCACAAAGAGTCAGACACAACTGAAAAATGACTGAACAACAATACCAAATTCCACCAGTGCTATGATGGGACTGTAAGGCTTCAAACATAGCAATCCTTGGAATGTTGAAAGTGACTGTCACCCAGAGAACAATGGAAGAGATCAGGAACAGATTCTCTCAAAAAGAGAATAGGAACAGAACATGGGAAGTTCCAATCTATTAAAGAGAGCTAAGAGCAGATGATGACTTAAGTTGGATTAATAGGACAAAGCTTAGAATTGGCACACAGGTTTGGAAGTGAATGGCCAGAAAAATGTTGGGAGAAGTTAAGAGCTATTTGACTTTACCAGGACTGTGAATAGCAGAGAAGTGCTGATTGGGGTATTTAACAAGTGTGGGCTAATTAGCAGCTACCTCCTGGAAGTCTAAGTAGAAACAGATGGGCTGTGTAAGAATAAGCAAAGAGCTTCGGGTTATCTGTATACGGAAGAAAGATTAGCAGGTGGTTAGACTCAGCATTTTAATCAATTACTCACTGTAAGCATTTATTAAAGGCCTGCTGTGTGCCAGCCACTATGTCAGGCACTGCAGATACAAATAGTGAAACAAGTTTTTTTTTTCAGAGAGGTGTCAGAGCAGGGAGGACAGGTACAGATAGAACTATGTACAGATAAACGGAAAGAGAAAAATGAATACAAAGTAGTTAGGGACAGAATCAGCATTTGGGTGGATCAGGAAAGGCTTCATGGAGAAGGTGTTGCTTTCTGCTCAAGGTAGAGAGAGATCCTATTCTTTTTTGACAGTTTTGTAACAAGCTTCTAAGTCTTTCCACTTGGAAATTTTTGTTCCTTAACAATTTGTTGAACATTATGGGTTTCTTGGTTTATAAATAAAAGCAAAGTGACCTGCTTTATATGTTAATATCTAAATATGTGATTTTTAAAGAGTCACATATATGTGTATGTTGTATGACATCAACAGAATACCTAAATTAAAAAGCATCTCTAGACTCTCCCCTAAAAATCTCTTTTTGTGTGTAACAGAAGTAATGAGGTCTCGATTCTACTGTGGTTCCTCACTGGAGGGCAGAGAATGTGAGCGCTGGAAGGGATTGTAGAACTGGTCTAGTGTAATCTAGTTTTGGAGATGGGAAAACTGAGGACCAGAGGGGTGGTGTTGAAATCAGGGCTAGAAACCAACCAAGTTCCCTGACCTCTAGTAAAA
Organism: Vombatus ursinus; assembly: GCF_900497805.2. NCBI lineage: Eukaryota > Metazoa > Chordata > Mammalia > Diprotodontia > Vombatidae > Vombatus > Vombatus ursinus. The sequence goes on along the minus strand of NW_020954556.1, from coordinate 3,534,739 downwards.
CCTAGAATTCAGATTTTATATTATCTTCCCTCCATTAAAAAATATTCCCAAACTCTGGTTATTACTTCTTTCTTGTACTTACAATGTGATACATTTATGCAGTAACAAACCCTTTTTGGGCTCTTAATAGGAATATTCCCTGTTAATTGACTTTAAGTATTTTTTTTGTTCCTCTGTTTACCTCTTTAACCTGAGTTTTCTTAACTACATGGCTTTTACCTGGCCTTTACATCTTTGGAAGGAAATAATACAAAGTGCTCTGACTATCGAATTGCTCTGAGGTTGCAAGATACTGAAGTTACAGTATTAAAGCCCTTCAGCTTTTCATTATACAACAACAAAGGGAAAGTCGGTTTAATAAAAAAGAAAAAAATAAATTGTTTTGTCCTTAGAAACACTAAGCTGTTTTGGCAGACTCAAGAATATAATGTACTCCATTTGTTGGAAACTGAAATGTTTTGGTGAAGCTGAAAGGGTTTCAGTGTATGGCATTGATTTATTGATTTGTCATGTAATGGGGAAGTGGATTTAGAGTCAAGGCACCAGATTTCAAATGCTTCCTTTGTTACATCACACCTCACTACAAGTGTGATAAGCTTGAACCAGTCCCCCTCATTTTTTACAAATGAGGGGGTTGGGGTTAGATTGCTTCTTGAGTTTTTTCCCCCCAATTCTAAATCCTATGATTTTTTTTGGGGGGGGGGGAGTAGGTCCAATAATGAAAAAGGAGATGAAAGTGACACATCATTCTATAAAATGGCAGATAATCTAGTCTGTCTCTAGAATAATAATAATGACTGACATTTATCTAGCATTTTATGATTTGAAAAGCACTTGACATGGATGGATTATCTATTTTGAACCTCACACCAACTCTGTCAGACAGATATTGCAAGTTGTAGTCTTCCCATTTTTCAGATAAGGAAAATTGAGGCTCAGTGAAGTTGGGTGATTTACCCACAGTCATATACTAGTAAGTTTTGCAAGGAGAATTTAAAACCAAGTCTTCCTGATGCCAGGTCTAGCATTACATACACTAGGCCACACCACTTCCTTTTCTTTGATGGTGTTGTTAGGCCAGCAGATCTTATTAACCAAGGACACATTCATTCACACAGATGATGGAGCTTGAATAGCCTGAAACCTATGAGCCTCCTCTCAGAATAATGTTTTTTAATGCATAAAATAAAATACATAGGATTACAGAGGTAACCAGTTATATTGAAATGCGGTTACTAAAATATATTTTAAAAAATCCATGGATAGCTTTGCATCTATGATGTCATGATCTCCCTTTGTAAATCTAGTTTATATTAATTTTTATTTTTTATTTTTTTTTTAGCTAGGCAGTGGGGTTAAATGACTTGCCCAGGGTCACATAGCTAATAAGTGTTATGTGTCTGAGGCTGTATTTGAACTCAGGTCCTCCTGAATCCAGGGCCGGTGCTCTATCCACTGTGCCACCTAGCTGCCCCTATATTAATTTTTATTGACAAATGGTTCGTTCTATGCTCTCATTTTATGACATGGTTCAAGTGTTTCTGGTGTGAGCTTGGAAAGTCATGACACTTCTGGTCCTCATTTTGTGCATCTGCAGCCTCTAAGGGCCCTCTCAGCCGTACAAGCCTGTAAAAGTGCTGTGGTAGCCTGGACATCTTTTGGTCATATACCAAAAGTAATTCTCTAGGCAGATTTAAAATTCTTCATTGGGTCAAAGAGAAGAGCACATACTTAAGAACTTAAGCTCTTATGGACATGAGAGGATGTTCAAGTTTCAGGCCGAGGAAACATCAGTCTCTGTCAATTCCCACAGGTTGGTGTCATGAGGGAGGAATAACCTGTCTGGAAGGGAAAAAAAGAACATCTTTCTAATGTAAAGGCTGAAATAATTCTCAGAAATATTTTATTTGAGTTTTATTCTAAGTGCATAGTTCAAAATAGGAACTGATGGGTGGTATTTAAATGTAGCTATATAAAGAGCTTTCACTGTTGCCTAGAACAGATGAATGATTCCTGATGAGGGGGGTCATTGAAAACCTGTTAACAATGGTATCCGTGGTATGGGTGATTTTTGATGCATTTTCCTAGTTTAGGCAGTAGGTTAGCAAATCTTTGATGATAGTTAATAGCTCTCTTCTAGCAACTTTGAATATTCTGGGTTAAAATTGGAACTAGGATTTTTTCTTTTTCTTTTCTTTTCTTCTTTTTTTTTTTTTCAGTCAGAAAACCAAGTCTGAAATGCATGATTAAAAGGTTGTGTTGGGTTTTGGCACCTGCATGTCCTTCCACTGAAGGATGGGAAAGAGGGAGCAATGAGTGTGTTCTCTGGTTTGGTGGTCATCAGTTGGACCTCAAATATAAAATGATGATGGCAATGTTTTCAATCAGCTGAAGCCCCACCAATCATGCTTATTATGTTTGTTTTTTTATTTTTTCTCAATTATAATTTTTTAAAAACTTAATGTTCATTTTTTAAAAAATGATGAGTTCCAAATTCTCTCCCTCCTACCCCTCCCTCACTTAATGAGGAGACAAGCAATATGGTCTCAGTTACACATGTGAGGTCATCCAGAACATATTTCCATATTAGCCATGTTTAAAAAAAATGCTCATTATATTTAAAGATGTATCTGTATCAAAAAGTCATCTTAGAACTTTTTCAGCAGAACAGATGCTGCTTAAAGCATACAAACAGGTTTCTCTCCCCCCCCCCATGTAGAGTTGTATTTGAGTGGGGGTGGTAGTAATCCTTTAGGGTACTGTAATGGAATATTAACAATTCCCAGAAAGATTCTATTTTTAATCTTATCATGCAGAAGCTTCAGAGTATTTCATATTCAAATACATCCGTAGAATTTAGAAATGCATGTGATGAATTGCTTTTCCTTTGACTACATCTGCCATCAACATTATTGTTCTTTTCATACCATCCCCCTCCTTCCAGTATCTCCAGATTTGCCAAGTTCTTTATAGTTATAGGGGAAGCAGTTTGTAGGGTGGCCCACTTTAATTGCCCTTCTGCCCTTGATTCACTGACTCTTAATATGATGAAATTATTCTCTTTTTCATTTTCCTCCTTTATAATATTGGCAGGGTGGATATTATGTATGCTCTTCTGTGTCAACGGGCCAAATGTTTGGAGATTTCAATGGTTTGTATACAAATGCCTGACAATTATTACTATAATATGTTTAGAGGATAATGATTATAGTCTGCTGATTCAGGGAGTTTAGTGTTATGTAATTGGCTGGTACAGATTTCAGGTATCAAAATAACAAATTTAAATCCTCTACCTCACATCTGCGGAAAATCTTGAAGTTTAGAAAGTAACTGCCACTAAAGGCTATCTCAGAACTTGACATTTAAGCATACCATCATTTTTGTATGGAATTTAGCCACCAGTCCTCATCATTTATGTAGATTTCGAATTGGAGATCAGTTTTAAAATTTTAGCTGATAAAACTAAGAGAGAATTTTGCCAATTGAGATGACAATTTGAATGGAAACAAAGAGCAAAGACCTTCAAAAATTGGTCCTTCTCTTCATTCAGTTCCTTGGAGTACTACCATCCCCAATGTGAACCATTGAGGATGACTTTTTAATCAGAGTAGAGCAGTTTTCTTACAAACATATTTCTTGACATAGATATAATCAGGTTGGTGTGACCAGGGATTTTCTCCAGGGTGTGATAGCACTTGGAGGCCTTGACCATTGTGGAAACAACAGACTTAGCACTTAGCAAGAATAATTAGTTAAATAAGAAATTACTAGTTGGTGTGCTGGAAACTGCTAGTGGAGTATGAGAAGGCAGCACAGTGCATCTCTCTCCTCACCCATCACTTCCATTGTGCAGTGTTCCATGTCCTGACCCTATTCTCCATCATCCGAAGATTCACTTTGGACTTTTTGCCTTTGACAAGATTTGTGGTACATGCCAAAGGATCAAAAATTCCTATTTGGGGCTCTGTTCCTTGGTATTTTGGAAGATCATGTTTTTATTGCCCCTATTCAGATTTTATCCTTCTGTATCTACTCATCCTATATGATTATAATCCCTGTTTTCCCATCATAATGTACTGACCACCTTGTCTTTTTGTTCTTTTGTATTACAAAGGTCCCAGTGTACTACTTACTACTCAGGCTAATTGTTAGTTGTCTTTCCTTCTTTCTCCGTGATGGACCCACCTCCTTTTTGGGTCATGCTTGCCCTGGATGATAATGTTTTTTAAATGTCTGCATGCAAGTCATTTCTGGTCACAACATGCTGAGGCCTGCTTATCCCCCAATTTATAGCTTTCCATTGCCCTCTGGATTATTTGTAATTTTAATTCTTCTAAAATTACAGTGCTTGATGTTTCTCAGCCTTATAACACCACTGGGAGAATATTGGTCTTAAAGATAGGGGCTTTTGAGACAGTGATCAGTTTCTGGTCATGAAAGCACTGTACAATTTCCCATGTAAAATTTACTACTTGGGAAATTCTTTCAACTTAGTTTTGGGCCCAGATGATTGTCCATCTACAGAGCCTGTCCAATATGATCAGAATCGACAACTCCTCCAAAGGTGATTGTCACAAATTAATCATTGCAGTGTGATGCAATGGAAGGATGTCCAGGGCTGGGAATGAAGAAAAGTGCGTTATGGACCTGGATCTGTTATTTTTCAAGCAGGAGCTGCACCAGCGTCTGTCAGAGACTTCATAGAAGAGATTCTTGTGTTGGAAAGGCATTTGGAATACATGGTCCCTTAGGTCTATGGTTTTTAGCAAATTTATTGTAGTGAGGGACATTTCCTTCCTGTTGATCATACCTTTTGATGGAACGTAACTCTTTATTTATCTTTATTTATCTTTATTTATCATGACTCAGTATGTTGGTATGTGTTCTAAAACCCGCCCAGTGATTAGATTTAAATTTATCTAAAGCAGGGCTAGATGCCCTCATGACTTCTTTTCCTTGTAATAATGTAATCAGTATTAGCAGTGTTTTAGGCATTACTTGGAGCTCATTATATTCCATAGATATAAATCAAGAGCAGATATGTAAAACCTGACATTTCTTGAGAGGAGTACAGAAAGTTTATGGCGGTTTCATATTGAGGAAGATTGCTTTTCTATTAAGTGAGGAAGGGTTTGTGCTATAACTTCTGGACAGTTTCCCCCATAACTGATATGACCTTGTAGTGCAATTTAAGAAACATATTTCTAAATTTTTTTCCCCTGAACTTTAGATGTGCTGATGAAAAGAAGGCCATAACATTTCCACCTAATTTTTTTTCTCTCTTAATCACCTTCCCTGGGTTGAGAGATAGAGGGTGCTTTAAGGTGGAAACAGAGCCTGAAAGGGTTTAATCAGACCAACTCCAACTTATACTGATGATGCAAGATGAATATTGCTTTTCAGCTTTGTCAAGCCAAAAAGCAAAGACAAATGAACTGATTTTTTTTTTTTCATTCCTCTCTCCTCCTCCCTCCCCCCTCCTTATCACTGGTGCTACTCTACAATTCATCTTCATTTTTTGCTGGATTCCGTTTATAAGCTATGGTGAAGAGCTTGTTATATATTATGTTTCTTTGTATTTTCAAAGGCACAGTTGTCTACAGAAATGTCAGAGCATACTTCCAGCCAGCATTTTCAATGAGTACAAAAAGCTTAACAACCCACAGATATTTTTACCAGCTTTCCATGGGAGGACACACAGGTCAAATAATGAAATGAGTACTGTTTGCTTGTATTCCTTGCTAGGGGCAGGGGAGAAGGCAAGGATTGAGAAAACTGGGGATAAAAAGATGAAGGACAGAGTGAAAAGTGGCTCTGTGCTCATGGGGTGATTTTAATTTTGTTCTTTTACTTTTTTTTTTTAAGGGCATAATCTTTTTGCTCAGATTGATTCTCCCACTTACCCTTCTGCCTTTCTCTGGTCTTACCCCCCTTTCCTTTCTACTTTTCCTCTTATCTTCCCACCTCACTCCTCTCGTCCTTCTTCCTTACATCGTCTAAGATTCTGAGTGTTGGGAAAGGAGGAGAAGGAACAGAAAAGAAGAGGAAATAATCCAGCCCCGTTTTTTCCCTGCTTGAGGCTGACGTTTTTGTCCAGCATAATTTATTTGCTTTTTGGAGGATGGTTTTCAGCATTCTGAGGGAGCAGTTTCTTCTTGGGCTCATGGCTGTGGTTCAGTCGTGCTGCAGCTGTACGAGAGCACTCAATCTTTCTGCTCCCACCTCTGTCACCCCCATCTTGGCCAGATCTGCTGTTAGAACCTCTTTTGTTCCCTTTTACAAACCCCCAGTGGCAGTTTCTGTTTTAACTCTTAACATTCCCTCATGTATTTGTCTTCATTCAGGTGTATTTGATGACGGTTCTTTGGTTATTTTCCTTTATTAATTCCCCTATTCCTTAATTTCCCATACGATCCCCTTTTGCCCGTGGACCACAACCCTTGGCTCTCTTTCCATGTCTGCTTGGTAAGGCGAGCCATTAAACAATGAAAACAGGCTGAAGGGTCTCTCTGTTGCAAGGAGACGAAGTATTCTCATATTTTTCTTGCTACATCTTCCAGTGGGTTGGCATCCAGGAAAGAAAGATTTTGTGGGATATTCCATTAGTTATCCTTAATGTGTACTGGGTCAGTCAGCTGACATTTATTAAGGGCCTACCAGGTTATCTCAGTGGTCCCTTTCAGCTCTAAAATAGAATCATCCTGGGATTATGTATTATTCCATCTACTTGTATTATGGAAACTTACGAGGATAAACTGTGTCTTTATATTAAGACATAGAAAGCCAAAACTGCCCCAGGAGAGCGTTAATTCCCCAGAATGTAACATGCAACCCCTGGGTTAATCTGTCAGGATATATATCTTGGGTAGGCACTGCAGATGGGGAAGGAGCTGGGCCTAGAATGGAATAGAAGAGATTGGACTAGATCACATTTAGAAAATCGTGTTGAGTTTTCAGTTGTCCCCAAGATGTTCTTTGCTGCAAAATCCCAGATTTGAATCATGAAACAGCTTGATCCCAGGTGATTCAAAATTGCACTGGGCTTGTAATTAGGAAGACCCAAATTGAGATTTGGCCTTAGACACTTACTAGCTGTGTGATTGTGGGCAAGTAACTTAACCTTTGTTTGCATCAGTTTCCTCATCTGTAAAATGAGGATGATTACAGCACCTACCTCACAAGGTGACTTTGAGGTTCAAATGAGAAAAGATTTGTAAAGTGCTTTAACCTGGTGCATAGTAGGGGCTGTATAAATTCTAACTAGCTGTTACTTTAACTGTGGTTCTTTGATAGAAGTAACATTGGCATTACCAAAGAATGGAGAAAAGGGGAGGGGATATATGATAAGACCTTAACAAGAAGGTAGGGATATGAGATTAAGAAGTGGTATTTATAGTGATGCATTGGCTTCCATGATGTCATTGATCCAATGGACCTATGGTGACCTAGGCTTATTTTCCACTGGTTGATACCTCAGCTCAGTGGGTCTTACTACTGATTTCTTTTTGTGACCCCCTTTAACTCCCCACTCTCCCTTCTCCTAAGGAGTTCCCTGAGCCTTAAGCTCCTGTTGGCTTCCCTGCCAAGTTCCTCTTTCCTATGCTTTTCCATTCCCTGCTCATTGGCAGAACTGAGGTAACAGATCAGGGGATCAGTGACAGTTTGACCCTTCTTCTGGTCCAGATGCTTCTCTGTTCCTTGATGTTCACGTCCTTCAGTTAGTGACTGTTTGCTCAAGTTCTCTCCTCAGTGAAGCATTTTTCTAAATTCAGATTCTCAATAGTAAAAAAAAAAAAAATTACCAGAGATTAATAGCAAGCACTCCTGTTTTCAAAGTTAGGGTCATATCAGGATTTTTCTTCTGCTAATTCATCCAACATCTATTAAGCATCTTCTTTCACCATAGAGCCCTGGGGGAGGTGCAAAGGTTAGCTAAGACATAGTGCTTATTCTTACTTTCTTTGTACAATGCCAAAGTCAGAATAGGGACAGTTATAAATGTATCAGAGGGATGTAAAACAAGATTTGAGGACAAAGGTTAAGGAAGGCTTCATGGAGAGAAGGTGGTCTTTGAGTTAGCCTTTGAAGGACGGGTAGGGATTTTAATAGGCATAGAGTAGAAAGGACGACATTTCAGATAGAGGAAACAGCTTGAACAGAGAGTTTCTAGTATATTCAGGGCACTTAGGATAGTCTTATTGGACAGAACTCTGGAGTAGAATAATGTGAGATACCTGGAAAAGGTAAAGTGGAATCAGATTGAATGGTACATAAAGGAGCCTTATCATTATTTAGTAGCTAGTAGATTTTTGGGCAAAGGAATGGTATGTGTCATGGTGCCCACACCATGTGTGTCTTTTTGGTTTATTTCTCTCAAATTTGAATCAACAAAGGTTTTCTAGGCAGAAAGTAGAGTAACTTAAGAGGAAAAAGTTGTTGTGAGTACTTTTTCAGTTGTGTCTGACTCTGTGTGACCCCCTTTGAGGTTTCCTTGGCAGAGATACTGGAGTGGTTTGCCATTTTTTTCTTCCAACTCATTTTACAGATGAGGAAACTGAGGCCAACAGGATTAAGCAGTTTAGTCAGAGTCACACAGCTAGTAAGTGTCTGAGGCCAGATTTGAACTCAGGAAGATGAGTCTTCTGACTACAGGCCTGACATTCTTATCCACTGCACCACCTAGTTTACCTCATTTGACTGGGTAATATATTTACATTTCTTTCACCATAGCCACATTCAAAAGTGTTGTTTTAATGTTCAAAGGGGTTGACCCTGTCTCCTTAGTTCAGTTAAACTCTCCTTTTGCCTCAAGGACAACATCATTTTCCCTTTTGTTTTCTCTGATGATCACTGTTTCCCCTGTGCCTGCAGAGCATTTTACTTTGTGACAGAATTAGATATGGTGCATTGAAGCTGTTAGTATTATATTGATGATCCCAGTAGAGCCTCAAGTGGACGATGTCCCAAAGCAAAATGTTCCACTGAGAGATAATCTCAGCACAGGATTGGATTTGGGCATATTAAATTTTGAAGAGGCCTTGGAGCTACAGACTGGGAAAGAAGAAGCCACCGATAAGAGGAAAACTAAAAAAAGAAAGACCTCTACAGAGAAAGTGACACCAAAAGCCATGTATAATGCAAAGGTGAGATTGTGATCCATAATCTGGATTTCAAGCTGATAGCTAGAAATACATGCTCACTTTTTTTGGTGGCTTTTCCCTTTCTAGTTTGTTAGCTCCAATGCCTCTTACTAAATTGCTTTTTTCTTTCTTTGTCTTTATATCTTTACATGACATATAGTTTTTTAGTGCAGTGCTTTAGCATCTACATGAACTCAGTTCTCTCTTCTCCTTGAGGAGAGCGGGTTTATAATTGTGGAGGTTGGGGGGCAGGGGAGGAAGAGATCCTAAAAGAAATGACCATAATTATGTGTGTAATATATATATATATATAAAATCTAACTCAGTTCTGAAGCCCCCAAAGGGGCTGGGTTGGGAAGCAAGGATGAGGCTAGTTCAAAAGATAGATAAATTACACGTTGTAAAGTGGGCTCTCTGCACTCACAAAAAGTGTATGAAAATTGATCTCTATTGTCCTGTATAGTGACCTGTCTGCTGTGAGCGTAACCACCTGGATGGCCCGCTCTTTTCATCCTTTTGACCAGAGTAAACTTGGGTGAAAGAGTAAATGTTAGGAGCGGAATTGGCAAATAGAGAGACCAGGGTTCGGGAAAGGTTTATCTAATGTCATTATTTCTTCTTATCCTTTTTTGGTGTCTTCCGCTACCCTAACTGACTCCTGCTGTTATACTTTGGAGGACAAATGAATGTGCAAAACAACAAAATTGTATTTTTTGGACACTCTTGACTTAGTTATGAATTTTTGAATTTCTTGAGCTGTGAGGGTAACAGGGTGCCTATAGAGATCATCTAACCCTGCTCCCTCATTGGATAAAGTAGGAAACCGAGGCATAAAGATATTAGATGACTAAGGTCACGTAATTAATAATTGGTGATTCTCAGACTAGAACCTGGCTCTTGATTGAGGTTTAATTTTATTTTCCCCTTGTACTACTGCATGCTGCTTTCCACATGCTGTTCTTTTTTTTTTTTTAAAGAGACTTCCACAGCCTCTGTACAGTCCATAACTTATCCACTGATAAGTATAATTACAAGTATACTTATATATTATGTATGTTATATTAATATAATACATAATTATAAGTACAGCTTGTCTTTTTTACACCAGCAAAATTACTTAGATTAAAAAAGGGGAAAACAGATTAATTAAATGTGACAAACCAACTTTTAGCCATTGTCATGACAGGCATCCTTTGAAAAGGCAGGTGATGAGCTTTTGGGGTTCCTTGAATTAGCTCAGCAGTTCTCAAAACACAGTTCTCATTCTCCTAGGGGTCCATCAGACCCTTTTGGGCCATGAAGTCAGAACTGTTTTCACAGTACTAAAATATTATTTGCCTATTAAGATACTCCCCTGTTTTCTAACTATATATGCAGGGCTGAATTTTCTTCATATATTTCAAAACAATATCACAACAGATTAAATGCAGAAGCAAATATGAGACATCCAGTAGTCTATTAATAAAGCCAGACATTAAAGAGATTTGCAAAATTTGTAAAAACATTGCCACTCTTCTCACTAATTTTAAAAAAATTTTGAATAATGACTTTTTCATTAAATATGTTAACATATAATAATGGGTTTATTATCTCAAAATGAATTAATATTTTTAAAATTTGTCAGTCTTATTTTTAATATGGTAAATAAATCTAATAGAAATAGTTCACATAAACAAAAGGTCTTTGGGGGCCGGTCTCAGTTTTTAAGAGTGTAAAGGAGTCTTTCCATCAAAAAGTTTCAGAACTTTGCTAGATTTAGATAGATGCAATCCAAGCTCTTTATATGGTTCCTGTTCCTGAAGGAAGCATGATCTAATGGTCTTTTCAACCTCATCAGAAGAGTTATTACATATTGTAAATGATATATCTTTAAACAGCATTTGGTGAAGAGAGTCCTTCATTTTGTTTTCAGATCCATTTCTGGGCCCTATTAGAGTTCATTTTGGAGTTCATTCTATAATACACATTTGTTCTTTTCCAGGTTTTCCCAGATTTTTGTTTTTTTAAATACTCATGGTCTTGCAGCAGCTGAATTCTACAACTGATAATTAAATATACTTACACCCATTTTTTATTTTTATAATAACCCGTCTTCCCTTCTCTGAGGATTTATTTATTCCCTAAAATCATTATATTATGGATGAATCAGATACATCTTTATTGTCTTTGTTGCTGCAAATAGTTCTTTAGTATTTTCAATCTTTTTTTCTCTTTTTTCCCTTTTGGATGCTCATCTCTGAACTTAAAACTATGTGATACTGTCTTGATTGTTTATTCATATTTTCCAGAGTGATTTTTGAACTTTCTCTGTGATTTTGAAGTTAACCAGTAAAATATGCCCATACTTGTTAAACTGTACAGTAAGTGATTTAGGGAATGTCCATGATGTGTTAGTGCTCAGCTTCCTTAAAAGGAAAGTCATCAGTGGGTAGATTCTGTGTTATAAATGTATTAAGGAGGCATAATTTTAGACAAATGACTTGATATTTTTTATAGAACACTCCCCCCCCCCCTTTCACTGTGTGGGGGTTTCCTGTTGCTGAGTGTGTTTTGACTTTATCTGCCTTTTTTGCTATCTAAGAAGTTCTAAAATAGACCTGTAAGAAAAATGTGTGACCCCTAGAGGGATAGTCAGCTGGTAGGATGATAATGTTTTCTCTAGAGAGAAAATATGATGCAGTGAAAAAAGATCACTGAAGTTGGAATATTAATATGTTTAGGTCTCAGCTCTGCTTCCTTATGACTTCCATGACTTTGGACAAACAAGTCACTCAACCTGTAAAATGAAGGGAGTAGCTATAATTTTTTTTTCTTTCTGAGGCAATTGGGGTTAAGTGACTTGCCCAGAGTCACACAGCTAGTGAATGTTGTGTGTCTGATGCTGAGTTCGAACTCAAGTCCTCCTGACTCCAGTCTATCCACTGCGCCACCTAGCTGCCCCAAATGAAGGGATTAGATTAGATGGTCTTTAACATTCCTTTTATCGCTACCTCTTAGTTTTGATCTTAGGTGGTCATCTGGAAGTCAGTCTCAGTCAGTATGGGAAATCGCCTTACAAAGTTCTTATTGTATCTTGAGGGGTGGGGTGTGTGTCTGTGTGTGATGTGATAGTTTTGCCTTTCTCCTCATCTTTGATGAGATTATCATTTAACAGAATTTATTCTATCATTCTTTTTCAGCTTGTGCAAAATAAGGTGATACATAATGGATTCCTGTGGACAGATTGTAATTGAATAGATTTGAATACAGCATAGGCCAAGCTACATTTTCCTAAAACATAACCATGTTAAAGGGTTTCTACCACAATTGCCCTCCTAATCTGTCTAAATTAGAGGTTGTTTTTTCTTCCATTATGTTAGCATGGCCAGAGGCTTTTCTTTGCATTTATTTAATGACAGAAAACCATCATCTTAAATATTTTGAGAACATGTTATAAGGCAGGGTTACTAATATGTCCTCCACTAAACTTTACTCCAGTGCCAAAGGCGTGGAAATGACCCTGATTTTTTACAAAGGTTGTACCAGCTGATATACATATACATATATACATACACATATTTATGTACATACATATACACACATACATGTAGATATATGTATGTATATATGTGTATATACACATGCACACACACACACATATGTATGTATATATGTATGTATGCTCTATTTAGGAGGTTTAGTCCACCTGAAGAGCTTTAGGTATGAGTCAGTTAACAGGCTGTGTGACAGTTTCTGAGGACCAGGCAAGCTAAGTACAGGAAAGCTCACTTCTAGAAGGTTAGTAACCAAGTGAACTCCTTAGTTTCCTTAGTTTCACAGGAGTTATAATGGTGCATCAGTGGAGGGAGTACACTAATGAAATCATGGGCTTTTTAAAGTGTGAAAGTAATTTGTGGATACATACAGTAAGTGTTCTGGACCTCAAATAATTTCATCAGTTTGGAATTTTGCATTGGTTTCCATTTTGTTTTTTAATGAATGCTACTGTTAGCTCTCCTTCCTTCATGTTTTTTTTCTTCTTCCTTTCAGGAGCTCAAGCATGTGTCTATAGCTTGTGGACTCTGAGTAATGACACTGCTTGTTGTACTACAGAAGCCACGCTATAGGGTAAAAGAAGGGAAAAGCAATTTAGAAGGAAAAATACACACTCACTCTCTCTCTCTTTTTCTTTCTTTCTCTCTTTCTCTCTTTCTCTCTCTCTCTCTCACACACACACACACACACACACACACACACACACACACACACACAC